>NC_081571.1:34204281-34227174 GCF_022355385.1 Mustela nigripes
ACCTCATGTTGGCTGAGAGAGTAAGTAGATGAATATATAAATAGATAACCTAAAATTCAGTGGCAAAGTTTTAAGTTTTGACTCCAAACTGCATGCCTTTAACTGGTAAGTTGGACTAACTTCTAAAACAAAACCACTCAGTTCATGGGGATGTAAAGAGCACAAATCTAATTCTAGGATGAGTTCCAATTGCTTCTGGGAGGTTAAAGCACTAGGAACAAAACTTTGACTTCAAAATATCATTATATTAATGATCACCAATATAAATATATATATATATGTATATATATATATATATATATATACATTTTTAAAAAAATTTCTGGTGAGACAAAAAGTACATTAAATTAGTCAACACATTGTTGTTACTACAAGATAGTAAAAGGGATTTGCATTCAGTGTGGTGACAAACACTCTGCCAGCAGAGATTCAACCTCCCATACAGAAAAATTAGATAACCAAGAAGGGGTCAGATTCTTTAGAATTATCCTCATTTTGTATAGTGCAGCAAAATGCCTACTTTCTTATGTGGTCCTTATTTGTTAATGTGGGAACAAGAAATACGTATTGTTCTGAGCACAGAAAGATTACCTGTGACTCTGACCACTCAGTCCAATATGTGGTTGCTTGTGGCTTCCCATGAAAACAATGTGTGGACATTGATTGTAAGCTACATCAAAATTTAGCATTTATTAGTGTGGATTATTGCCACTGCCATGTATTTAAAGACTAACATGGGAAATAAAACAAGAAAGGAAGTCAGAATAGACGGAAGTCTATCTTTTATATATAATAAAGCCAAATACAAAGATTGATGTAGAGGTGCTTGGCTTGCACATTTGGTAGAACATGTGACTCTTGATCTTGGACTCATGAGCTCAAGCCCCATGTTTGGTATTAAGATTACTTTAAAAAAAAAATATTGATGTAAAGCCCATGGAATAATTTCAACTGTTTCTGGCAACACAGGGAAGCTTATCTAGAATGAAAGTTTTATCAGTTTCAATTCAGAGGGAAATTTCTCAAAATATCTAGACCATCAATATTATCCACCTAAATGTTTTTAAATGTTGAAATATTTATAACTATTATTAATTTTTTATTGCATACAGGTAGTGGTAATATAGGACAAAAACATGGTGTAAAAGAGTTGTTTTATTTTGTGTTTAATGTACATTTACAATATAGTGAGATAGCTTATATGATGTCTATGACAGTAGAGCCTCATAAATCCAAATTCTCACTTTAGTATGTTGGTTCTCAATGATAAGAGAACACTTCCTGCATTTTCTACCTTATGATAAGTATGATTTTAAATTTTGTTGATAGCTGGCTCTAGAGAGACACTGCAGGGAGAAGGGAGCTCCTCTTTCCTGATTAGGGTAAATGGTATTTTGTTTTTTCTTGCTCTTGACACAATGTCAGGCAAAGGACAGGTGTGTAGGGACATTTGATGTTGCTCTGTTCCATTTTGCACCTAGAGCACACAGTTCCTTGGCAACCATGCAGCCCCAGTCCAGAGGTTCTTTTTCTTTTTTATTTTTTTTTTAATTTAATTTTTCTGCTTGCTTGATATCTGTAAACTAGCTTTAACTCTGTCAGTCCAACAAACCTCACTGTTCAAACTAGGTCTGAACACTATCCTGTAAGGGTACATTTCCTTAGCTCTAGGAGAAGGTGGAGAAGCCCTTCAGAACATACTCTTTTCATCTTTATAGTTATGATTTATTATAGCTTAATAATTCTTAATGTTAAACTTCCCCTATTTAAATTACTGGGTGGCTCTGTCTCCTAATTGGACCAAGACAAATACTTAGTCCATGCAATACAATGAAGACTATTTTAAAAACTTGCAACTTTTTTTTTTTACTTTGTAAATGAGTAAAATAATTGATAAATATATATATATATATATATATATATATATATATTCATATTAAGTCCTTGATAAAAAAATATCCAGATCAGAATTATTAACTTTTAAATAAAAACTTTACACACATCATGGTCATATGCTTTATTTCACTGCATCACAGAGAAAAGCTGTGACTTCATATATAAATAAATATGTTGTATTTTTCCACTGTGAGAATTCTATTATTTAGAAGTAAATATAAAAACTACCCCTTTCACTTAAATAGGAACCTCTGTAAATATGCACATATTAAAAACATTGAGATTCAATTTCTGACTCTGTGGCCTTCATTTATTCTTATCAAATATCAAGGAGAAACAATAGCACAAGTATTTTCTTATAAGTTAAAATTAAAAGAGGTAAATTTTTATTAAAACTGTATGGGAACTACTGATTTACAATGCATTTTTAATTATTAGAGTAATGTAACTGTTTCTCTATTAGCTATCATCCAGCAGCTGTCCTCCTCTAACCAATATAGGACTTGATAGTGGCAGAAAGAGTTTAAGTCGGATATAAGTGGGAGACTAAAAGCTAACACTGAGATAAAATCAGTTCTTGCAAATTGAACAAGAATCGAGTGATGGAAATCCAGTCAGACAGGCAAAGCATTTTATCTGGAAAATGCAATGGTGAGCACTAAACAATAATGGGTCATGACAGGTGGATAGACAGGCAGGCCATCACACTGGTGTCCAGGAATATTAGCAAGAGTGTGAGAGTTAGGTGTTAAGTAACTTAAAACTAAGTTAAGGCAGCTATGCACTGAAGCAAAGATTCTAGAGAGGATTATAGGGACACCAAAGAAATTGGAGAGAAGTAACATAATTCCCACTGCAAGGCTAAAATGTTCATAACAAGATTAGAGTACAGAATCTCCAAGAACAGAGTGGAACACAATTCTGGGTGAATAGGGGAAATCTGCAGGAAATCCAAACCAAGACTCAGGCATGAGATCAAACAAGGAACAGAGACTCAGTTACTTGGTACAGAATATAGGATGACTTCATCTCATAAACCAAACTTGGAAGAAGTCACCACAAGAAAAGAGTGCAGTTATCAAAAAGTCATCTCAGTGTGGAAATGTAGATCTGTTGGCTTGGAACTTGTAAATTTCTCTGACTAAAGTCTTTCTTGATCCTGGGTTGGATTGACTATAGCTCAGAAAACAGTGTGAAATTAAGTGCTTTTCATTCTAGTTATAAGAGATGACTGTGAATGGGGGCAGAGAAATAGGTAGGGCCTTAAGTCTTTATCACAGAAATAGTATATTTCTATTTTTAAATGAGTGTTTATATATGGCAAAAATTAGACAGAAGATTTTTAAAAATTAAACTTTAAGAAATATATTGGATAATGGTTTTAGCAAAGAAAAATGCTCTAATGGAGTAAAAGCCCTTTGGATCCCCTTGGTACCATCAACTTGGAAGATTTTAGTTGTAAACAATCAGATGAATGATACAGTCTCTTGATATAATTAAAACTACATAAACCACAATAGGTGTGTTCCTCGAATAGTTTGCCAACAGTTTTTCCAGGTCTACTACAGCTACTGTACAAAGGGATTAGCATGAATAGTTATGTCCTTTGTGCATATCACTGAGAGGCTGACATGTCTTCTCATTCACTGGTAAATTCTCAAATTCATCTAGAGTCTCAGAACATCCATTACCTTTCCAAATACTGTATATTTCATGTCCAAAAGTGACTGTTTGCCATAGGTGAAGAACTAAGATCCATTGGTATTTGGGCTGTTATTAACCATAGATACAACACCTCTAACATTGTGGTTAAGAAAGTTGCTATATTCATCCTCAAATTTCTTGCCCCAGTTACTATTACCTCATCTTCTTGTACTTGTCATATCTCCTGTTTCAAATGTAAAACCCTTGGTACTTCTATGCAATCTGCAGTCATTGTAGTAATTACTGGTACTGAGAGCCAAAAAAACTCTCACAAGTTTTGGGTGTCCTCTCACAGAAGCGTTCTATTTTAATATCACTTACATCAGTATTCAGTGTCACTGACATTTTTTTGTCTTGATGGTTTCAGGAAATACTGTTGTTAATTTCTCACAGTCTTATCAAGAGAAGTTAGCAAATGTATCTCACTTCGAGTAGCACAGCTGTTGTTAAAACAGAAAAGATGTAATCGCAGATGCCTGTGATTCGAAATTACTGTCTTCAGGCTACCCTGCATTTCTATTTTGACGTGCACTAAAATTAGAATTCACCTATGTTTATTATTTTTCTATGTGGGCAGAGTCTTGAAATATAAAATAGCAGAAGATAATCAGGTAAAAGGAAAGAAACAGAAGGACTAAGAAGAAGCATGTTTGACTTTCATAAAGGTGAGTACTTGATTTCCAAACATTATAAGATAGCATTATACAAGAAAATTGCACTTCTTTAGGATGATGAGGTGTAGTGGAAATAAGAGGAAGATAAGGGCTTTAGTTTTGCACTGCAGTTCTTCCCCTATATTATTGCATAAACCTGTACAAGTCACTTCATTTCTCCCTGTCATAATTTTATCTGTTAAAGATTGATCTTTAAAGGAGAAGGTGTACATTCCAGGTATCTATTGCTGTGGAGCAAAGGATTCCAAAACTTAGTAGTAGAACTCCTACAACAATTTTACTCTATCACACAGATTTTGTGGGTCAGAACTTCCAACAGAGATCTTCTGCATAATCCTACTGTTTTATGTGGTGTAATAGAGGCCACTTGATGATAATCAACTGTTATAGAGTCTAGATTGGAGGGTGCAAATTGCATACTCACACATACGGTGACTAGAAGGGTACATTTGAAAGGCTGAATTCAGCTGGAATTACCAGTGAAATGCCTAATATGGCCTAGTATGGCAGCTGCAGAGTAGTTAGATTTCTTTGATGGTAGGTCAGTGTGTCAAGTAAAGAGTGAAAGTTTCATGATATGAGACAATCTAACATCACTTCTGCCATGCTTTACTGGTTAAAGCAATCTCAACCACGTCATATTCAAGGGGAGGGATCACTGACCGCGTACCCATAAATGAAGTTTCAAATAATTTGCTTCCATGCTAAACCATTATAGTACAAGCCCTGCTTGCAACAGTATTGATCTTCCTGCATCATGCAATAACCACCAAAAAGTCTCATTCTATTATGTCACGTAACTCAGGTTTAAAGTCCATAATCACAATTTAAATCATATCTAGCTCTAAAAATATCTCTGTTTTGGGTCTCCTCCCTTTGGATAAATTTACTCTTAGACCGTAAACCTGTGAAATGAAGAGACAAATCATTGGGAGAAATGAAAGTTCCAAGAGGATATAGGCATAGGATGATCATAGTAAATATTCCTTTTCCAAAATGGAGAAAATGAGACACAGAGCAATCACTATACTATAGTAATTCTTAAATATAATCTGGCAGACATTTTGATTTCCTGATTGAGGTTTAGTCTTAGTCTTGGGGTTATAATTCTACATGGCTTTGGTCCTGCCCTCTGAAAACTTCCTTTTCAATAAACTCTGCTTTCCACAAAATTTAGTTTTCTTAGAATGCTTCTTGTATATAGAATTTTGGTTATCTCTAGGCAATTTTTTTTTTTTTTTTACTCTTTCTGTGCTGTTCAGTGCTAATATAATTCCTTTAAAATCTCATGAGCTTTTTATGTGTCAATTCTTAATCTGTTCCATTAGACAAAACCAAACCCATAAATCTTTTTGGGGTAAATCCTTCTCTATCTTGATTTCCCTGTGAAGCTATTGTTTGTGCATTAAGCACTATTGTCTCTCCTAGAGCACCTAATAGGGCATGCCCTTTTTCTTTTTGTTACTGAGAGGGTACATTTGATACAGGCTTAAATCCTTCTGAAGTCTTTTTTTTTTTTTAATTTTTAAAAAGATTTTTTTTTTTTTTTTTATCTATTTCTCAGAGAGAGAGAGAGAGAATCAGGCTCCCTGAGCCCAATATAGGACTCGATTCAGGACCCTGGGAGCATGACTGTTCCAAAGGCAGACATTTAACCAACTGAGTCACCCAGGCGCCCATCCTTCTGAAGTCTTAAACCACAGGGTTTGTTCTACCGACAGTGCACTAAATTTCATCTCTACCCTGAGACCATCTCTTACTTTGAGAAGTCACTTGTTGGAATGGTTGTCCTAAGCCCTTTACGTTCACTCTGTATCCTATTAACAGTTGATTATTTCATCTCCCATTTCTTTCATTTTTGAAAAGACAACAGGAAGAAACAAGGTAGAACCTTTAGCACTTCATCCAGAAAACATCTTGACTAGTTTACCAAGTTTATTAAGTACATTATGTATTTTCCAGATTACCTGGGTAGAAGTAGTACCAAACTTTCTACCACCTCTTAGTAATTTTTTTTCACTCTTTTCAAGTCCTCTATAGTATTTATTTTAAGACTTGTCAGACTTTGGCTTGTTGCCCTGTCCCCAGACCAGGGCCACACATTTTAGATTTTGTAATATTAGCACCTCACTTTCATGGACCAAAGTCTGTTTATCTGTTGGTGCAGTAAAAATAAAAACAGGACAAAAACTATCCAAAAGTTAGTTGCTTAAAACAACAATCATTTTGTTATATCTCATAATTTCATGAATTAATAATGTACCAGCACTCAGATGGATGGGTCTCCTCTTTCATGTAGTTTTGATGGAAGCCACTCAGGGGGTATTCGTTTAGCAGATGGGCTGGAATGGGAGGATCCCAAACAACTCCGGTCATGTGATGCTTCATTGGGAATGGCAGAAGTCTAAACTCAGTTCCAATCATCAATCCGATTGTGTACAGGTGGCCTCTCCAGCATGCAACCACCTCAGTGTGTGAAGCATCTCACAGGGAGTACCTCAGAGTTTTAACAGCAAGGACTCTAGCTAACACCTCTTGATGGAGGAGTGAAAAGAATTTGTGGTCTTGGTTTAAAAATGCCAAAATCGGGCTAGATGATCACTCATATCCTTTTTTGTTTCTAAAATATCTGTTTCAAAAGCAACAATAAGAGTTTAGAATAGATATGAAATAAAAGAGAAAACATTTTAACTTTTCACAAGTTATAAGCATCTAAACCCGCTGAGGCATTAAATAGTCTACAGCATTCATCTCTCAAAAGATTTAATTCCAAAGATAACTGTAGGTGATAAAGACATTTATAGCTGAGATTGGATGGCAAATATCTAAAAATATATAACTTTATATCCATGTTTCTATAAAAAAATGGCTGCATTGCTTATTACCTCCTGTCATGAAATGGTTTTCTCCACTAAAGCCTATAAACTAAACTGAAACACTTCATTCTTAAAGATGTATTTTCAGTTATTTTGATAATACGTTAAAGATTATTGCCAGGGAAATTTTAAATGTAATTTGTTACTTAAGATAAAGTTATCCAAATCAATAAATGATATTCTCTTCTTGATATGGTTCTATGTGGCACCTGAAATAATAAAGCCAAAGAGATGGGAATAATCTTAGAGATCATCTTGACTAAATCCTTTCAGCCACAGATGAAAGAATCAAGCCCTGGAGGGACTATGAAGCTTGTCCAAGGTTTCTTAGCTGGTTAATGGGTAGAGTCAAGGGCTTTTCCTATGACCATAGTGCTAACAGTTACAACAGTGCCCTTGAGACAAATAAGCTTCTCAAATGATACGACTATTCCCTTGCAATTTATGCCTTCATTAATTTTCTTTAACACCTCTTTCTTCATCTATTGTACATAATGTTTAGACCTACTTTACTGAGTTGAAACAAATTCTAATCAGACTGAATTAGTAAAAATTTCCCATTTTGACATATTTTAGAAAGAAGAACAATAATAGATAATGTAAATGTAAACATTTCTAAAAATAGTGAAGTGCTGGCAAGGAAAAAAAGTTGTTTATTTTTTTTTATTTCTTTCTATGTTTTTATTTCTCTCATCCACTGTCTAAGGAATCATGGATTCTTTGTATAAGAAGCTGTCTTAGAGCCCATCTGCCTTTTTGTCCCAATTTGTAAATATCTTCTAAAACATTCTGAAATGCAAGCATATCATGTGGGTTTGAATACTTCTAGTGACAGGTGCCCATTATTTCTAAGAAGAAAAGAGAAAATTTTGGTATAATAATTATAATTATTATTATATACTACATTTTAAGACTGAGATCTGTCTCTGACTGTATATATATCTTTAATATTGGTTTGGTCTATATGCTATCATTGAATATGTCATCATTTTCTTTTAAGATGAACTTCTTCAAATATTTGAGGAAAAGCATGAAGTTGTGACTAACTGTTTCATAATTTAAATTTAAACAATTTTCTCCATTGGGAAAGATTCTAGAATTGAATATGTGCAAATGGATGGTGATAAACTATGCTAGGCAGCTAAGAGGACAGCATTATGGATTACATGTACTTCACCTCTAATTTATATCTCTCTATTCCTCTAAGAGGAATAGAATAAAACTTATATAAAACTTATATAAAACTTATATTTAAGTTTTTTAAATTTTATATACTTTTATACTTTGCATATAGGTATATAAAACTGATATATATATATTTATATATATATTTATATATATCATATATATGATACATGAAAAATATTCCCTCCTTAATGTACAATCTCAGGAAAATATAACCATCTCTCTCTCTCTCTCTATATATATATATATGTGTGTGTGTGTGTGTGTGTGTGTCTATATATATACCAAACCAATATTAAAGATATATATATAAAGATATATATTTATTTATTTATTTATATATAAAGATATATATATATAGAGAGAGAGAGAGAGAGTGAGAGAGAGAGAGATGATTATATTTGTATGGTTACGTTTATAAATAGATGGCTATATATATAAATAGATTATAGAGAGAGATGGTTATATTTTCCTGAGATTGTACATTGAGGAGGCAATATTTTTCACAGTAAGATTTGAAAAGTGAGGTCTTATGGAATACCCTGAGTTAGAGATATGTGGCAGAATGGGAGGTCAGAGATACTTAAGGCCTGAGAAGAACTTAACCCACTGTTGATGGTTTTGAAGATGGAGAGGAGGCCACAAATCAAAGAATGCAGGGACACAGGAGTTCCCATTCAAGATGGTTCCCATTTAAGGAGGCTCTTGAACTCAGCACCACACATGGACACATTGAATTTACAGCTGTGTATGGAACAATTTCCTCTGAAAGAAATCCAGAAAATAGCTGAATAACTACTATACATCAGGTGAATAAGAAAAAAAATAACACACCAAAATGGGTCTTGACACACCCTTGAGTATTGGGAGCCACTAAAGACAAGGAAAGCTGCTTGGACAATTGCAAAGGTTTGAGAGTCAGTGAAGAGTTAGGGCCAGGCTGATTAATTTTAGGCAGTATTAAGTATGCCTCAGATACCATGTTCCCACAGATTATACAGTACTGACTGGATGAAATTATTACAAATGAACAGTTCCAAACAGGGGCAAAAATCGCATGTGTAGGGCCATACTTCTAATCACCTTGATTATTTTATTTATTTATTTTAAAAATATTTTATTTATTTATTTGACAGAGAAAGAGACACAGCGAGAGAGGGAGCAAAAGCTGTGGGAATAGGAGAGGGAGAAGCAGGCTTCCAGTGGAGCAGGAGCAGGAGCAGATGTGGGGCTCAATCCCAGGACCCTGGGACCATTACCCCAGTGGAAGGTGACACTTAACGACTGAGCCACCCAGGCGCCCCGATGATTTTTTTTTTTTTTTTAAGTGGGCTTTCATTTTGATGCTCTCTTAAGTCAGTAGATGCTGATGGATGGGGGAGAAAAAAAAAATGTCGCCAGCTCTCTTCCTTATTCCTGGAGAGGGGAGTTCATGGCTGATGCTCTCCAGGAAGCCCTCCCAGAAGACCAAACAATCTCCCCTGTGTGTCCCAAGATTCCCTCAGATCCCTACTTTCACCCTGTTTGTATCTGGGCCATCTGCCTGCCCAGAAGTGCAGTGCACCTTTGTTTTATCTCAGGCACACTGGCTGAGTTTCAAAACTCCAAGCATCGGGGACCTGGAGTGGCATGGACCTATACTGGTCCTCTGGTAGAGGGTCTTATGGCACTGGGCCTGATGCTGGTTTTTCCCAGAAGGGCAATTACACCAATGCACAAGAGCTAGAGCTTTAGAGGAAAGCACAGCAAAAACCCGGATCCAGGTGAGCCACCCTCAGCTGATGTCTCTGTCCTACGCTTAAGGGACAGGGGAGTGCAATGGCACCTGCTAGCTCTTTTGTCCCGAGTGGCAAAGCCACCTCTCCCAGATTCACTTTAAGAAGAGGGAAAGGTCTCTCCCCATGCATCTCAGGGGATCTTCAAATCGCACCATGTTCTTTTGGGCCTCTGCCCTCCTCCACAGAAGCACTACTATGGCAGGCTCCACACCAGATGACTGCATGAACTTCTAAAACTTCAGTCTTTGAGCTCTGCTGGTTGTAAATACTCATGATAATCACCCCTTCTCATTTTCCTAGTCAGTGATTTTGGGGAACTGTTTTTCTTGTGTGATCTCCTTGTTGTGCTCTCTCTCTCTCTCCACTGTCCGTGATCCAGGCTCCCTCCCCTCTGCAACACTCATGATTCTTTCCACCCCCAAATCATGTCTCTGCACCTCCTACCTTCTGCTATTTGCCCTCCCCTCTCCCATTCATTGTGTAATTTGTTCTTTCAGTCCTCAGATGGATTTCTTGAGTGTTCTGAATGATTTGATAATTCCCTGACTGTGTTTGAGGAACAAAACAAGCATATGGTCGTCCTATTACTCTGTCATCTTCTAATACACCTACCTTTTTAATATTTTTTATTTCATATTACACTATTCACAGTTAACCACAATTCTCAGATTTTATTTCCATGAGAATTTTTTTCATGTCTTTTCATCATATGTTTCTCAATTTTCTGTAAATTATATTTAATACCACCCATTCATTCCTCTGTAAATGTATTCCTTGGTATTTAGAGTAATATAACTTTAATGTTTTATTTGCTTTTATTTTCCATCAAGTATTTCTAAGTTTTAAGTCTTCCATTTACCTTCCAAAAGTTGAAACCCAAACTTATTACCTGCAGACAACCATGTCCATTAGAGATGAGTATTCTCTTTCTTTGGGCACATGTAAATTTCTCTTAGCATAGAGATGGACTTTTGTGATATTGCTTTGTAAAGTGCTATATACATCAGGTATCCTAAAATAAATGTTTGATGTTAGAATATTGGATTTTTGGTAAATATCAGATCGGGGTGGAAAATAATATAGTAATTTGTGAATGATTTAAGATATGGGTGGTAGGCATAATTTCTCATTTCTGTGCTTAGATACTTAAAGATAAGCTTTTCTGGTTATCTTTTAAATTTTCACACAAATCTTTTCATTGTAAATACAGGTGAATATTTACTCTCCTTAAATAATGCACAGATGATGAATAGAAGAATTAGATAAATATGCCATCTTCAAAGTCTCAGTTATAAGTAATTCTGATATCAAATTCAATGTATTAAGAAAAATGGGATCATATACCCAAGAGATCCAGATGAATAGTACTTTTTTCTTTTTTTTCAGAGCTATGTATTTTCGGAAGTACCTTCTTCAATGATATTTGCTGATTAGATTCCCAAGTTGCCCTCACATTTCTGTTATTTTCCATTAGAAATCTATTTGCCCATTTTCCTGTACCCATTAACACTTATGATTCTACATGAATTTTCTTCACTACCTCACTACAAAGTAAATGCAAAATCATTTCACGGTTGTATCCCCACAATTATATAATAATGATAGAATTACTAAGATAGCTCCCTTTCTCATAACTATGAGTCACTCTCAAATATTCTTTTTTTAGCCAGTTACTACAAAATGATGGGAAAACAATTTACCCAAACTGTAATAGATAATTTTCAGGGAAATTAATTCTTAAAATATGTAACCGTTACTTTCATATGCATTTCTTTCTACCATTCTGATCATTTTCTTTGCTTGGATTTTATATATCTATATATTAAGAGCCTGAGAAGAGTATCTCTTTCTTTTCACTTATTTTTGTAAGTTGGGAAGACACTGATTCTTTTTTAATGTCATTTCCTTTCTATATAAAGGAAATGTTAATTTAGATCCTTTAAAGGAATAAGTTACTGCTCAAAGTTATTCAGAAACTTTAGGAGTGAAGTTGCAGTTTTAAATTTTCAATTAAAATATATTGAATTTGACTGAAATAGTAAGGAGCAAGGCAGGAAGCCAGGATGTTCTCAGTACTATGATTGATTACACATACTAGTACCTCACTGAACGACTTAAGTTCATTATGTTTACCTTCATATTTCTGTTTTTGTATGTGTACTTTTACACCTGAAACACACTAGTAAGCATCCCCATTGCTCATCTATAACTGCTACTTTGTGTAGTTTATCCCTGTGGTCCTTAAGACTCAACGCAGCCATTACTTTTTCCAAGAAACCCTATTATGACTCATGGGTTTCTACAGAGCCCCCATGTTTGTTGGTGCTGTTGTTGTTTCTGTTGTCACATTGTCTCAATCTATTGTAGTAATTCATTTATTTATCTGTCCTTTCTCATCTCCCCATTAGACTATTAATATGAGCAGGATTATGACTTATTTCTAAAATCTTGTTTATCCCCTTCCATTTTACCAAAACTCATGTGACTAAAGATTCTGGGGGGCGGGGAGCGTGCATGTGTCCAATATGATTTGTTCAAGTTTCCCATGCTTGATGTCAGCAGCATTTTCCCTCAAATTTCTTTCTTCCTTTAGATTCTATGGCACTAAAATTTCTGATGTTTCATTACCATCTGTCTTCCTACTCATCTTCATTTTCTGGTTCTTCTGCCTCTAAGGGATTATAATTATTTCATCCATTGGTTAAACATTTTATCAAATATTCTCCTAGGTCCTAAGAATTTAGAGTACAAAATGATAACTAAAATAATAGTTCCTTAGGACTCTCTTCTAGTCCCTCTCTTTATCCTTATTTCATTCTCAGACACTCTCATTAGTTTCTATGGCTTCCAATGTCGTGTACATGTTTATGTTTTTGAGGATAGATCTCAATTTTGAAATTAAAGTGATCTGTTCAAATTCCCATTTAATATTTCTGCAAAGAATTCTCATGAAGGAGATATCTAAAACTAAGTTCATATTTCTTCCATAAAATATTCTACCTCTTACAGACAGAATGAAATCAAGGTAATTATTCATTAAAATAGTGGGCTTTAACATGAATAAGTTGAATTATATGGAACTCATTATTACTCTGTCATAATGAAAAGGACCTTGAACTTGGATTCTGCACCTAACTTGGCAGGTTTTGTCAGTAACTAGCATGGTAACCCTGAGGACTTCTCATAATTTTACTTTATTTGTCTGTAAAATACTTTACATGTTATCTAAGATCTAAATTGTTGTTGTTGCTGTTGCCATTAGTACAGTATTGTTCTAATACTGTAATGACATTTGGGAAAAGATGAATATTAAAGCACAGAATCTATGAATTTCTAAATGAGTTTATCTAGGCCTGCCCATTGGATGGTCTTGCTTTTTCATTGTTTCTTCTCTTTTCTGTGGTTTGATCTTTTAATATATGCCCCTTGATCTCATAATTTTTCTCCATTCCAAACCCATAGAATAAAACAAGGAAATATGACTTGCTGTTAATTTCTGTATGGCTACATATAATTTCCATTATTATTAGCAATCTAAGAAGACAGCCTCAACACTTATTTCCTCCTAGTGAGAACTTAACTTGGCATTTAACAGAAACTATTTCCTTGAATTGTTTTCATGTGATTCCTGAGAATTGATCCTATATCTGAAAGAGATTTTGAAGACACTGTAATTTTCCTTTGCCATAATTTGATGTTGAAACTTATTAACACATACACAACCATTTTTTTTTTCAGTAGTCAAGATGTACCTGAATTTGAATTTTGTGTATTTCCTCAAAAACAATGTTTGTTTAGCTCAATGTTTGTTTAGGAGATGAGTTATTGTTGCAGAAAAAAACCATATGTAGATCAACTGATTATAAGCAGTAACCCAAATACATGATGTATACATGTAGAGTCCAGCAGTGGTAACTTCATTTACTAGTTTAAGGAAGAAAGGAAGTGAGGATAAAGAAAGCAGCTATGCAAAAGGAAAGGAAAATTCAGCTGAAACAGAAATGTGGGGAAGGGATGAGTGATTTAGAATCAAAAGAGCTGGTAATCTATGAAGGAAAGTTAGTCTGGTTAGAATTGTGCATGTCTGCTTCTGGTCAGTGGACCCCTGTCATTCTGAGTGCTCTGGTAGGTGGTGAGGACATTATGTTACCTTTGAGAGCTTTGTAGTCCTCTTGAGGACATGCAACATATTGCTTTTATTATTGCTTATATTTAGTTCAACTCTTATTCCTTCACTTCCTGATCTGAGGAATTAGGAAATACTTTTCAGATTTTTTAGAAAGAACAGTAAATGAAGTCTGGCAGTGATGAACAATTCTATCACAGAACCTCTCACTGAAGGCCAAATTTCTGCACAGTGAAAAAGCTCATAGTTCTATGAAAGCTGTGGTGAAACTTGTTTTGCTTTTCCCTTTGTCTTCTTAATCAACAACAAATTTAAGATTTTTGTTGTTGTTTATTTTCTTTGTTTGGCTTGGTCATTATTACAAAATAGTACCTTGGGCACCTGGGTGGCTCTGTTGCTTAAGTCTCTGCCTTCAGCTGAGGTCTTGATTAAGTCCCATGTTGGGTTCCTTGCTCAGCAGGGAGTGTGCTTCTCTCAGATAAAGAAATAAAATCTTTAAAAAAAAATAGTACCTATATTTCTGGGAAGCCAACATATATACATGTATATATGTATTAAAGATTGTTACATTATCAGTTCTCATGGATCAAAAAGGGTTATAATAAAATGTTTTATGATCTTTGTCATTCATATTCAGTCAAATATATTTATTGGATGCTATTAAATTGTAAATATTTTTAGTACTTAAGAGTACCTAATAAAAATTATAACTAATAATTTCCCTCATGTCAAATAAAATAACATCATGTAAAGAATTGGTCATGCAAAGATTGAATATCCATTTGAAATACTTAGGAGCCCTCCCAATAAAACTTATTTAGAAATAAGCCAGTACTTGAGTGGGTTTAGATTTTCATTTATAAAATGTATATGCCATGATGCTTTAAAAATAAATATTTAAGAAAATTATTTATAAATTCAAATGAAAGCTATAAATGCCTTATGGAAGGGTGAAAGAATGTTGGATTTTGAATAAAGAAAAAGTAATGTTTTCATTATGACTACCTAGCTAAAGGATTCTGAGATTTAAGACTTTTCAATTTCAAGTTTTCTTATTTACTAAATTCTGAAAACAATAACAGTATCAACCACACAGTATTTTACTTTGGGATACTAGTTATATTCATGTATTAGTTACCTGAGAAATGAGAAATCATTAAAGAGATTTTTCATAGTAAAATTTAACATGATGTTCTTCTAAGTTCCCTAAAGGCCCCAATTGGTTTTTATTATTATTATGTTTTTAATGTTCTTCTTCCATAGTGTTTTATAGCCTTTGTGGGGCTTTTTTTTTTTTTTTTGGCATAAATTAACATAAATAAGAGTGAACATACCTTAGTGACTTTGTGTAAGATAACAATGCTGGATTTTTCTATTTATTTGTCTTCTTGGAATATTTGTTGAACAACTATGCTTGAGCTTTGTTTTTCTTTTACACAGAAATGAAAGAGCAAAATAATTTCTCACTATTTCTCAATTTCCTATTAATCAGTTTCAATATATTAAAATAATATTTGTAAAATAACTTTTTCTGCTTTTAAAATAATACATGCTTTTAAAGGAATATGTGGAAACAATAATACTAGAAAATGCATACTGGGTCTTTCAAGTAGCAGATAATGAAGCTATTAACTAATATTAAAAAAAATAAGGGTGTGTTTCATTTTGTCTCTGTATTTTAGAATTTACTATTCCAATTTTATATCTTAAAAGTCATATAATTTTTTATTTACTAGAAAGAAACTCATTAGTTTATTACAAACCTTAAACCTTAACTATAGTACATGAATGTTTAGACAATGTGTACTTTTTAGATTCTTTAAAAAAAGACTTAGATAAATCTTATCTATATGTATAATGAAAACTATGCTTTCTCTCTATCATATAACCTAAAATTTCAAGGAACTGGAGAAAAGTAATAAGTGAATTTATATAGATAAATCTTCTTCAACTTATGATGAGGCTACATCTGATTGTAAGTTGAAAATATCATAATTTAAAAATGCATACATCTAACCTATCAACTATCACAGCTTAGCCTAGTTTAAACATGCTCAGAATACTTATATTAGCCTACATTTGGGCAAAATAATCTAACACAAGGTTTATTTTATAGTAAAGTATTGACTATCTCATGTAATTTATTGAATAGTGTACTGACAGTGGTTATATGGGTAAAAAATGCTTGTAAGAGCATTGGTTTTTATATTCATGATCATGTGGCTGACTGGGAGCTATACCTTACACGTATACACCTTACTCATAAATATACACACATATACAGATACATAGGCAATTTAGGGTGTACAATATGTATGATATAATATGTATAAGGTGATACAAGTGTTTATATATAAAACTCCTATTAATTTAATCCACCACAAGCTGAAACCAGTAATAGAAGTGTTTCTAGAATTACTTTTTTTTTTTTAAGATTTTGTTTATTTATTTGACAGACAGAGATCACAAGTAGGCAGAGAGGCAGGCAGAGAGAGAGAGGAGGAAGCAGGCTCTCTGCTGAGCAGAGAGCCCGATGTGGGGCTCGATCCCAGGACACTGGGATCATGACCCGAGCCGAAGGCAGAGGCTTTAACTCACTGAGCCACCCAGGTGCCCCTAGAAGTGTTTCTAAAAAAGAAGCCCAGCATATTTGCTCTTGCAATCAGCTATTGTAAGCTAAAAGTCTATGAAAAGGATTGTGCTTACCTAAAGATTAATTACCTTGTTAAATTGTATTTAAATTACCATGTAAATATTGTTATTATTACTGCAAATGGTTTTTGTGCCTTTTGCAAAGTTTCAATAATATATTTTTTTCCTGATTTGATCTAGTTATGAAACTGAACTTAATAGTGTAATTAAAAATATGTGTATTGGAAAGATTTAAGTTCTACCAGGTTAACCAAATCATTTATGTGGTATTTTGCAAAGTAAAGGAACTCTATGTAAT
The DNA here is from genome assembly GCF_022355385.1 of Mustela nigripes. NCBI lineage: Eukaryota > Metazoa > Chordata > Mammalia > Carnivora > Mustelidae > Mustela > Mustela nigripes. Next base: position 34,221,471 of record NC_081571.1, read on the forward strand.
GAGCTAGTCAGCATAAAGCTAAAGTTCTCCTGTGCTGCTTTTGTTCTTTTTAGATGTCTTCCATGAGCTATTAGATCTGCCAAACAGTTGTTATGTAAAACATCAACAGTCTTCTCATAGCTGTACTACTGATGGTCAAAACTACAAAAGAGTCTAGAAAATGAAGGGATGGAAGAAGAAGAAGATATAACCCCAAGTCCCCGAGGCTTGTATTTCTTGACATTTGGATAACAGTTATGATAACTGGGGTAATCACACAACTACATGTACAAGGGATGAATCAGAGATGCTACTGAGAAAAAGAAAAAGAAAAAAGAAAGAAAGAAAGAAAGAAAAGAAAAAGAAAAAAGAAAAAAAAGGAAAGAAAACAAGGAGTTTTCCTTTTGCTTACTAAAATACAAACATTTGCACTTTTATAAAATTTCAAATTAAGAGTTTCTCTGGAAGTTTTTTTGCCAAAGCAAATAAAAATACTCCTAATCATAAAGCAGGGTGTTTAACCCATGCTCTATGTCTAGTTTATGGCTTTGTCACATCAGGATCTTACTGGGTAAATTCAATAACCTCACTCTCATGTCATATCAGGGAAGTCAGGAAACAAATGCATAAACAGGGAAAGCTCAGAGAAATTTGTAAATTTTTAGTCTTCTACTGTGTCTCAATGTATATGTGCATGTGTATACTTGCATGAGAAGTCCACACATACATAGGAATAGCTGTTACCTACATTGGCAGATATCTGTACCCTACAGGTGTATACACATATATCTGATGTATCCGTGTCTCAAGTACGTATATTATTAATTACCTTCTTAAGTTCAGTTTAATAACTAGATCAAATCAGAAATGTGTATATATTTCAGATAAACATGACATGTGAAAGCAGATGTCTGTTTAAATTACAAAAGCACCACTTGTGATTTTTATGTACAGTTCAGCATTACATTGTTTTCTCTCAGTCAATGGCATGTTGGTCTGGCTGTGAGCCCAGGTCTCTCACATAATGATCAACCTGAGACTAGCGTAGTACCATCTGGTAGTGTCTCAGGTAGGAAATACATTAAAAAAAAAAAATCTCCCAATTTATGCATTTCATCCTGAAAGGATAATAATACAAACCATGATAAGACATTTTTTCAGTAATGGAGCCTCTTGCAAACAAAGGAAGTAGGTAACATTTCACTTGATTTTTGTAGAAGAATGGAATAAAATATAAAAACTAGGGAACAGCTACAGAAAAATGACTTCTTTCACAAAGTGAGAAATTCAAAAATAATCACACAGTTTCAGATTACAGGGATAACCTGAATGAGTTATACCCGTAAGGAGAGTGTAGTAAAAGAGAGGAGGGCACTACTGGGCCAGAATTGTGACGGATCTAAGAAATTGTCATCAAGAAAGAACTCCTTTACACACTTCACAGCACTCACCCAAAAAAAAAAAGAAAGAAAGAAAGAACTCGTGATCTTGGACTTTGGTTACATTACAAGGCAATGGAAAAATAACATTTTTCCTACTAAATTACTTAGTGTACTTGTTTATGGATTTAGGCTGGTCACCTACATAATCTGCATGTGCCTTTTTCTTTTTGTTATTTAAAAACATAAATAGATATTTACTTATTTTTCTTCACAGAGGAGAAAGCCTGATCCTATATGATGTTGCTACTTTCTCCCTGTGTTCCTTTCTTGTAACTATTTCTGGTATTAAGTATTCAGTATTGGGATTTTTCTTTAAGGAAAGATTTTTGTTCATTCTGCATATCACTGGGATAACAGCCCACCTACACATGCTAAATTCATCTCATTCATTGAAGATTCAAGCATAATTGAGAATATTAGGCCCATAAAAAGTAGACCATTTTCTTTTTCCTTGTTAATAAAGATGACTTTATTAGAATTTTATTTTTTATGTTTGTAAATCCCCTGTAGTGACTAAAATGTATGGTGTGATAATATATAAGGAACAAATAAATCTTATGTGGTGATCTTATAAATAATTTTTTTGACTATAATGTAAAAAAAAAAAAAAGTCACCTGATCTTATTCTCTTAAAAAAAAAAAAAAAGGATACTGGAGTCTACAACATGGTCAACACCACATTATTCTGTTATAGGTTAAAAAATGTTACCACTAGGTTTTTTTACTTCTTACGCTAATGAATTCCCTTGGAAGAAGTAGGAGATAGAAATACCTCAGACAGAAATTCGTCTTATAGTAGGTCATGTTATAGCAAGACTTCAGGGCATTTAGATATGAATTTTTTAGTTTATTGTCTCTTTTACTTGCCAAACTGATTTTTTTTTCCAAAATGCAAAACATGTTTCCAAAATCTGTTGTAATACTGGTGTTTTTAAGAGTCAAAGGTTGAAAGAATCCTTGACACTGGGAAAAACAATAATTTATGTACATTTCTCCATTCAAACTTTTCTTTAACTCATCAGTTTCCTAACTGCTTTACAGTGCTTACTGTTGCTCCCATCTGCTGGGATTTTATATTTTGAAGTATGGATGCCATCTAGGAAAATCTGCTTCTCCAATTCCCACTTCAATGTGTTGCTCAGTTTTTCTAATGTATTTCACAGCTTGTAGATGTTGTCTTTGAATGCTGGATCAGAACATTAGATCATGGACCCCTAAACATGAACTTTTATTATAAAGTGGTAATTAAATTCTACCAAGGAATGATGGAATCATAAAATTCAGTAAAAAGATATATTCAGTTTTAGCATATGTTCAAAGATGACTGGGTATAGATAAAAACCACAAATAAATGTTTTGATTTCTTTGAAAATATATAAAGGTGTTTTGGTACTTAGAAAACACAAAGGTGCCAAAATTGAGGATTTACATTGTTTATTATTCCTACAGAGAGAACACTTTATTTTATAGTTGCTGTTGATTTGATAATGAGTGAATATGTTAAAATAGTGCTTTTCATGTTATTATGTAAAATCTAAATATCATATAATCTACATCTTCTGTATATATACATATATTTCAGGAGAGATACATGTTAAGTTTGATGAGATTTTAGAAAATTCCAATTCATCACTAAGTACTTTCTAAGAGCATCTTCTTTCTGCCATCCTCAATTACTTCACAAACTGATAGAAACTGGCATGCTAAACTGTTAGGTATCCCAGAATTGTGATTAACAATGCAGATAGAAATAGTAAAAGGCAAAGTTATGCGAACAACAATATGGTTGTCCAAATGTTAAAATTAAAAATTTTACCAAACCAGCTTTTTAGCACTGAATTTAATCCCTTAAGGACATGGCAGCTACAAAACACTGACAGCTCTTTTCTTCTCTTTTTAATGAGTAACTAGTTTAGAATAAAATCATTTGGGGCAAGAAATACACATTTTGGTATTGTAATTTGGAGTATATTTATTATTTGTTCTCCACATTTAATTTGTTCACCATAATTCAATCTATTGTGATATTTGCTTAGAGATATTTTATGAATTTGATATATTATACTATTGATTGTAATGTAAGAACTTAAGACAATTTTTTTTTTTTTTTTTTTTAAGATTTTATTTATTTATTTGACAGAGAGAAATCACAAGTAGATGGAGAGGCAGGCAGAGAGAGAGAGAGGGAAGCAGGCTCTCTGCTGAGCAGAGAGCCCGATGCGGGACTCGATCCCAGGACTCTGAGATCATGACCTGAGCCGAAGGCAGCGGCTTAACCCACTGAGCCACCCAGGCGCCCCTTTAAGACAATTTTTATTCTCAATCAAGAGGTCTCTCTGTCTTTGTCTCTCTGTCTTTCTCTCTCGTTCTCTCTTACACACACACACACACACACACACACACACACACAATATTTGCAAGACTTACTACAGCAGGGAATGTTTTCCAGGATCTGTAAATCCAGAATGGAAATGACTGAAATTGTTCACTATAGACCTACATTTTATTACTATAAAAGAGTGTTTACCATTATCCACACAAATCACAGTGTTGAATACCATATGCATTTTATACTGAATATTATTATAGGTACATATCACTGTAAAATAGTACTCTCATTTTGGGCTCATTGGCTTGCATAGTTTGTAGTAAAGCCCATTACACTTAAAGCAAAAATAAATATAAAAGGAGTTTTGGTACACAATTACATGTACTATAGCATCTATTTAAATGGGCTTGTAACCAAAATTAGTTTTCATCATGGGGGCTCAGTAGAAACTTGGAGTTGTGACACAGTAAAATTTTCTTTGATTTTACTTTTTTTTGAGTTTGGGCAATTTCCTAGTGCTTTAATTTATTTGTTGGATAATATAACATTCAGTGGATTTTAGAGTACTAAAAGAAAGAGAAAGCAATGGTATTTTAATTTTCTTAGGATTCACAGAAAAAGAATTAATAGCCAAAATTAATATAGGTACTCAGTTATTATTTTAAATGATAAATATTTCTATTTCCCAATATATGAAGAAAGTTATGCTTGGAAATTTTGGTGTTCTTTTGGCTTGTCACTAGTTAGTTTCAGTGTGACATTTTGCTGTAATAGCTAGCAATCCTATCAAGAGGATTCCTTTCAAGTAGATATGACACCAGAATGTGTTGTAATATGTGTCTCAGCACTAGATCTTATGAATTATGTTCACCATGGGGCCAGAATGGATAATAGGATAACCAAAATATTGGAAAGATATGATTATTATGACTAATTATTTTTTAAGAGATTTTATTTATTTGAGTTATAGGAAGGGATCACAAGCTGGGGAAGGAGCAGAGGGAGAGGGAGAAGCAGACTCCCCACTCACTGAGCAGGGAAACTGAGGGCTCCATCCCAGGACCTGAGCTGAAAGCAGATGCTTAACTGATTGAGCCACCCAGTGCCCCTATGACTAATTTTTTATAGTAGAAATACCTTAGTCATTTTAGCTCTTCTATTGAAAAATAACAGGTGTAATAAAACACTAGAACAGTCAAAAGAAGTGTACAGTTTTATGAGTTACTATAAGGCAAATACCCTTGTAACTAGATAAAGAAGAATTTGCTGGCAATTCTAGAATCCCCTCCATGTGGTCCATTCCAGTTATAGCCTTACTTAAAGAGAGTTATGATCTATAATATATTTTACATATTATGAAAAAATACATAGATATATAGATAAATTAATATACATATAAGATATATCTTTATATCTATATGTATTTTATACATATATACATATATCTCCTTAGTTCAGTTGGCAACCTCCCTTCACAGTCAGGACTGTAGCATTTTCATGTAAACACCTTAGTATTCCATCTATTTCATTATTATATTAAACTGAGAATTCTGATTCAGGGGACAGAAAGGATGGCGTAACTAGAAAGTCCTATAATTACTTATTTGTTTTATCTCACATCACACACAAGTTTTAGAATTATAAAAGTTAACATTACTTCTCCGGGTAGAATTACTGAGAAGAGTTAAAATATTATTTTCATATGCTCTTTATGTCCGCACTTATTTTTCATAGTTGTACTATATCTACATTATCAGAACATATTGTCATTATGATTTTTAGTCTTAATTCTGCAAATAACTATAGGTTTAATTCTCATGATAAAGTTATGTCATCTAAATTTCACAATCTAGTGAAATTCTTTTTTTTTTTTTTAATTTTTTATTTTTGATAAACATATATTTTTATCCCCAGGGGTACAGGTCTGTGAATCACCAGGTTTACACACTTCACA
>NC_081571.1:34227574-34265591 GCF_022355385.1 Mustela nigripes
AGACATTTCTGCAAAGAAGACATCCAGATGGCGAACAGACACATGAATCTAGTGAAATTCTTAAAAAGAGCTTATGGGAGCAGTATTCTCTAGGTCAACTTTTAATAGCAATATGTCTTGGCCTTTATCACTGTAAGTCAGTTTTACTGGATGTAAACTCTTGGACTTATATTTTTAATCCCTTATACTTTAAATATGTTAATCAACTTTATTTTAGTATTAAATTGTGTTCACAAAGCCTAATGACAAAATATTCTCTTTGCATTATAAGTTATAGACTGTTTTTACCTAGATGCACAAATTATTTTATAAAATATTTCTTGATCCATTCATCTGTTGATAGACATCTAGGTTCTTTCCATAGTTTGGCTATTGTGGACAAGCAGAGAAAGACAACTATTATATGATCTCCCTGATATGAGGAAGTGGTGATGCAACATGGGGGCTTAAGTGGGTAAGAGAAGAATAAATGAAACAAGATGGGATTGGGAGGGAGACAAACCATAAGTGACTCTTAATCTCACAAAACAAACTGAGGGTTGCTGGGGGGAGGAGGTTTGGGACAAGGGGTTGGGATTATGGACATTGGGGAGGGTATGTGCTTTGGTGAGTGCTGTGAAGTGTGTAAACCTGGTGATTCACAGACCTGTACCCCTGGGGATAAAAATATATGTTTATAAAAAATAAAAAATTTAAAAAATATATATGTTTATAAAAAATAAAAAATTAAAAATAAATAAATAAATAAAATATTTCTTTAAAATCTAGTAATCTTATTAGCATATTTCCTGATAATGGTTGTTCTGGTTCAGTATTTTCAGGTACATATTGTAACTTTCAATATGTAATTTCAATTTTTTTTCAAAAGTTCTTCTGAAGTATAAGTTTTAGAATTAACTCAATTTCCTTGCTTTGGCTTCCTTCTTCAAAAACACCTATTATCTGTATGTTGGGTCTTACATTCCAATCTTTGGTATTTGACGATAGCACAGAAATAACACATAGACTTAAACTCTCAAAATATTATGGAAAGAGAAAAGTAATTAATCCTTAGTGGTTAATAAAGTCAACATTTTTACCACTCATTGGATGTGAGCAAAACTTAGAAGAAATTTCTAAGAGAAAACATGTTTCTTTCTTTCTTTTTTTTTAAAGATTTTATTTATTTATATGACAGACAGAGATCACAAGTAGGCAGAGAGTCAGGCAGAGAGAGGAGGAAGCAGGCTCCCCACTGAACAGAGAGCCCAATGCAGGGCTGGATCCCAGGATCCTTGGATCATGACCTCTGCCAAAGGCAGAGGCTTTAACCCACTGAGCCACCCAGGCGCCCCAAGAAAACATGTTTCTTACCTAAATCTAACTTGTTGCATACACAGCAATGGAAAATGACATGACTAAATGGTTCTTGAAAATAATGAGATTATTTTATTTAAAGATTTATTTATCTATTTGAAAGAGAGAAAGAGAGGGAGGGACAGAGGGAGACAAAGGGAGAATTTTCAAGCAGATTTCCCATTGCTCACAAAACCTCATGTGGGGCTTGATCCCAGGACACTGAAATCATGACCTCAGCCAAAATCAAGAGTTGGATGCTTAACCACCTGAGCCACCCACGCACTCCACAAATCATGACATTAAATTAAAGACACATCGCATTCTTTGATCTATTCTGTAGTAAAAATGTAATAAACAGGCTATACCAAACCTGGGAGAAAGGCATTTGGGTAATGGAGGATTTTTTCATAAATATTTTTGTTAAGGTAAGCTATCATATCCTATCTTAAATGGGGAGGAATTGAAATGTGTAATCAAAATGCCAAAGCGAGGTGTTTATAATTCTATACATTTATATTTATAATTAATATAAGATATGTATAATCAACTATGCCCAGGATAACAAATTCATGCTAACAGAGTTGAATGGCTACATACAAAATTTTAAGGACCTAATTAATTTAGATTTTCTTTGCAAGCACATCAATTTGTTGTTCAAGCATAACACTTAGAGTATAATATTCACACTTCTAAGAGAACAAAGTGATCAAATGCAGGCCCAGGAATGGCAAGCAAAGTAGGCCAAAGTGATTTGTTCATGGTCTCTAGAATATAATACACATTTTTTTTGTGTGTGTCAGATGGAAACACCAGATAGGAGTGTTAAGAGAACAAGCTATAAGTTCATAGCCATATCCACAGTTATAACATTGTTTTTCTAAGTTATGCCCTTTTACATTGATTACATCTTCTTGGTTATTCAAATCAAGTATTTCATTTGATTAACTTTTTTACATTTTGCTCTTTATCTCATTTCTAATCTCCTTACTCATTTTTCATTTTCTTTGTTCAATTTCATTCATTCTAGGCTTTCATTTCAATAGTAGTCAATTTGCTTTTTAATGCCCTGTTGGCATTTCTTGTATAATTTCTCAGAATTCTCACGTTCATTTTAACCATTTTCACTACCCTTAAAACATTTGCAGTTGATTTATGTAAATAAAGGTTAAGAAGGCAAAAAAAAGCATTAAATACTAAAAAGTATACCATTTTACATACATTTTAATATTTCTTATTCTTGAAAATAGATGATTCAAAAATATGCAAAATGCCTACAGTTCTTATGAACAATTTACCTACCAATATTTGTCAGTATTTATCCATTAGTAAGAATATTTTTATATGATTTCTGGAATTTGCTTATTGATTGTTTAAATGGATTGCTTAAAAATTGTATCAAACTGAACATAGAGAAACTCATCTATATGTTAGCAGGATAAAGTCAGTTTTTTATGGTTGTATTATTGTCATCATCGTCATTACCAACACAAGAGTACAGATTCATTCTTAAAAAGTAATTTTACCAATTCAAAAAGCCGCAGAGTAATGATTTCTGCCTTGCAGGCATAGAATGTATTTTGTATATTTTATTACACCATAGCATTCAGATTCTGAGGAAAAGGAGGACTACTATTTTCTTTATAGAATAATCTTGGTAAGGGTTATTTATAACTCATTGTGTATCCATTATCAGTAGGTGAATAAACCTTGTTTTCTAGAACTAAGAAGGATAATTATTTTGTTATGAAATTGCCTCCTTATGTAACTATGGAAGTCAATGCCTATATGGATTAAAGAGAAGCTTTAACTTGGTAGTTAGAAGGAAATATAACTTGGCAGTTAGAAGGAAATAAAACCATAAATGTTTTCAAATGGACTTATGCAATACTAATAGTAATCTCTCCTGTGCTTCCTGAGGATTCACAAGAAAGAGATTCAGCTCTAGATGATGAGAAGAATGAGTTTGAAGTTAAATTACATCTACTATGAATCTTTATTATGAAAAACCAAGTATTACTAAAGGCTTAAGATATTATGAGGTTGAAGGTCTACACAAAAGATGCTTTGTAGTTAAAAGAAACCTTTGTAATGAGTTAGGAAATTTGAGGCAAAATTCTGATTCTGCCAAAAGATGATCTTGAACAAGTTAGTTACCTCATTCAGAGTGGAAGTATTAAATAGAAATCTTTTCCTAGTCTGGTAACAAACTATAGAAATTATTTCTGGTAATAACCTGCAGCAGGGAAGTCATGAACTTGCCTCTCCTCTATAATTCCCATCCAGAATCTTTATGTTCAGAACCATGTGTGGGCATAGCTCTCTTATTCCTACACATTTCAGAGTACCCTTAAAACAGGTCAGCTTCGTTCATTTGGCACCATATTGTATGCTTCAAATTCTCTCAGTATCTAAACAACTTTCAATGACATACTCCAATTTTGTTAGTAAGTTTTAAATCATGGAAGTCCGTGAAATATCAGTCCAGCTTATTATAATCAATGATTAGATTGACTGCTTGTCCTTAAGAGCTTTTTGGTAAATGTGTGAACAAATTCTATTTGTCATCTAATAGATATTTTAAGATGCATTTGAATCATGAAACCATTGTAAAAATTTCTCCAAAATACATATAAAATAGAATCCAAATGACTGTTCTTAAAAATCAAATATAAAATTCAAATTTCATCAGAATACTATGAGAATACTACATTGAATTTACCTTCCAACAGTCTATTAACTATTTGCTTGGGGTTGATTTGCCTTAAGAAAAGGGGAAAACTCAACAACCCATTTTGTGCCAAAATTAATTCTAACAGTAATACATTTTGTGCTCCACTGACTTTCAATTTATTACCAGTGGAGCTTGGTTGATTGTTTTGATCTTCAGTTTATTGGCAATGAAGTAGGATTTACTGTGCTACCACCTTTCAGTAACATAAATGTTACTTCATTGAGCTGGTGCCTCATTGTAAAGCACTACAAGAAAATAATTTAATTGTCTGTCTTTGCTTCAACTCATAATACTTTTGAGTGTGGTAGAATGTTTAATGTCAAACTTGTCTCTTTGCATATTTGTTTCAGCAATTTCAACTCTTAGGAGATAAAATGTATTAGTCCAAGGAGCTGCCATTGCAATTTGATTACAGTGACACCAGATGGCAGTGAGTAAATCCTAAGGTATTAGATATTAGGAGAATGTAACTTTATACCCAAAGCATTGTATATCTTTTAAAAAACAGTTCATATTAAATTTCAATAAATACACTCAAAGGTGATTTTAAAAACAACTTTTTAAAGATTAATCCTATGATACGTAGATCTTTCCTTAATAAGTCTTAAGCTTTTTACATTACTTTATTTCTTGATTTGAAAACCTAGTTTCAGTGTCAAAGGAAAGACTTATTTTTAACTTTTAAAAATTTTTTCTTGGATATTTGCTTCATTTACTATAAATTCAGCTCTTTCTTCAATATTAGTATTCTGGCAGTTTCCCAATAATTTCAGAGATGTTTTATTTTTTATTTGTTTATTTCAAAAAAGAAGTCAACATCATTCTTTGTTCCATATTTCTATGTACATACACACTAATATTGTCTCTTATATTTAGCTTGATGCAAATTCCCTTTCAAAATTATTTCCACTAAATGATGTCTTTTGGGTAGAGATTGTCTAGAAAGCAACAACATACTTTCACACACCTACCAATATTCAACTTCTGCCTTTCTTTGAAGAATTTTCTAGAAGAGCTTTAAGGTGAAGGTGGCATAGTGTTAGCAATGACTTACGTGAACACTGAGGGGTCAGACATCAACAAGACATACAGGAGATGTTTGGTAAGGGAAATCAGGGATTTGTGCTCTTCTTCATAAATCTTGCTTGGGCAAATGCTTGGATTCTCTAAGATAGGTGTATAAACTAGGGGCAGGGGAAGCAGGTTTCAAAGTATAATAATGTGTTGTTGCTGATATTTTGTTTTTGAGGTGCCTCTGTGAATTCAAGTAGTGATATTACATAGTTTTTATGTATTTGGATTAAAGATTATGTGAGAGATCTGACTTAGATATACAGACTTGAGAATCATCATCAGCATATAGGTAATAGTTAGCCCTACATTAAGTCTGACAAGGAATTACAGGGTACATCCAACATTCTAGAAGAGTGCACTCCATAAAGAACATTGGTGTCCCAGACATGGAAAGGAGGCAAAAATGGTGACATCATGAAAACCAAGGATGAAGTATTCAAGAAGAGTTAATAGTGATACATTCTACAGAGAACCCAAAAATGAAGTGAAGGAAAATAAAAGAACAAAAATATAATATCGCCCATTATATTTGGCGATATTATATATTGGTGACTTTAGTGAGAGCCATTCTGTGGAGTGTACCAGGTTGCAGAGGTAGAATATGTCAAAGTGAACAAACTGATGACAGATTACTCTTTACAGCAGTTTGCTTATGCTGTATTCCTTACACAAAGGAATACAGAATCATAGTAGAGTATTTAAAAGCCCAAGACACTTAAGTACATTCTAGAACAGTGTTTCATTTATGGTAAGAACTCAATAAATGTTAACTCTGACTATTTGTAGGGAGAACACTATTTCCACATCCCTGATATTTTCATGTATAGAAAAATAGTTTGTGTCTCTTTCAATGCCCATTTGTAAGAGGAGGAATGATTTACTTGTTTGATGTGTTCTGTGAAAGAATTATGCATTATCTGCTCATGCTTGTGTGCTCACTCTCTTTCCCTCTCTCTCTTTTTCTCTCTCTCACTCATACACACATATACACACACATGCACATGCACACACACAACCTGACTTCAGGAAGCATGGATCCTCTCTTTCTCCATGTAGCACCCCCTTAGAAGTCCCCCATTGGTTTTATAATACTGACTACAATTGGATGGATAAGACTAATTGATAAGCAAAAGTACATTTATACAACAGACCTAAAATAATATTTTCCGATTGCTTTATCCATGATAAAAATGATATTTTTTCTCTCTGAGTAGGACTCCTTTGTCTATTTCATAAATGATTCCAAATCTGACTGGGAAAGAAAGATTTATATGTAAGATCCCCATACTCACAAACTAATACAAAGTTTTAGAACAGGGAGAGAGGATTTTTTTTTTTTTTTAATCAATCTGGCATTATGGAGAAAGGGTATGTCACTGTTGCTCTCCTATTTGCCCTCTGCTGAGTTGTTCCTGGTCCTTGAGCACGATTTCCCAGCACTCACATGAATCACTAGGTCCTGACACGATGTTTGGTCATAGCCCACATTGGCAGTCTACATCCTGCTCATCCAGGTCCCAGGCAGTTACATCTCTTTACTCATTCTGTAATATGTTTACATCTCTTTCAGAGGGGGTTCTAGGAAGTTGTGGCACTCCTGCCATTACAAGCTGGGAAGTACTCCCATTGACCTCAGCACATATTTTAAAAACAAATATTCACTGGCCCTGATGCTAGGCTGTATGCAGACATTCTTCAAGAGGCTTTCACTCTCCCTTCCTGGGCTATATTCATGCAAATGCTGTTTCTTTTTGGAGTTCTTAAATATATTTGATTTTTTTTTTTTTTCTGATGGCAGTACTTTTCAACCTGAAAGTTGTGGCTGGGGACATCAATCTATTGAAATGAATGTTTTAGTTTGAGTGTATATGTCTTTATATTAGGTTAAAATATTAAATGAATTCTAACTATTGGTCATGGCCAAAAGAATTTTGGGGAAAAAAGATGAAACAGAGCACTTCCTACTTTCAAGTTTAATTCTAGTAACAGGCATATTGTTGAACTCACCCAGGAATACTCAAAAGGCATCATTTTTCTCCCATATTACTCTCATTGGTTTATCCTCTCCCCTCTCAACGAGGAGTCCATTGCTATGACAAGAACTTAAATCATTTTGCATCCTTCCCTGCTCAGTGGTTTGTGATGTAAATATTATAGTCTGAATCTTCCAGGATCCTTGGCATGTCCATATTTACATACACATTTTTATCTCTATCTTTATATCTATATCTGCATCTATATCATCTATGTCCATATCGCTATAAAATCAACAAATCAACAAGTACCAAATAATGTTTCTCTTTAAGAATTATCTTAGAGCACAAGAAATGAACTTTGACTTTCTAGCTTATGGTCTTGAATTCCGTTTCAGCCACTCAAATCACTTTTTCTAAATTATATCTACTCAATAAGAGGAAAGCCTAAAGACAAGGAAAAAAATGAAGAAAAGAAAAACTTTAATTTTTAGTTTAGTGATCCCCCTTTCTTTTCATATCTGTAACACTGATCTAGTTTAGCCCTTGCAATCTCTGTTTTGGATTCTTCTGAAAATCTCCTTACCATTCTAGTGTTTCTGGACTCAATCCTAGTTATCATACCCTCCCTACATCACAAAGGCCAAGGGATCTTTAAAATATAAAAATTTTACCTTCTCACTTGTTCCTGCTAGATTATTTATTGATGAGTAACAAAATACTCCAAAGTCCAGTGACCTAAAACAGCCATTTTTATAATGTCTTATGATTTTATTGGTCCAGAATTCCAGGCAGTCATGAGATGAATGATTCCTCTTTTACTTGTAACATTGATGGATTCATTGTGAGGTGTTCAAGGACAGATGTTCTGGTCTGTGGGATCTAAGGCAGCTTCACTCATCCATCTGGTGTCTCGATAGAGATAATTGAAAGACAGGACCCAGTTCAGAAAAGCAGAATATCTATGAGTGGCCTCGTGCATAGTCAGACTTCAAGCAGGGTAGCTCGGGACTTTGAGAGAACATGTTTCGAAGAATTTGAAGTGGATTCTGGTAGTCTCTTAGTGCATGGGACCAGCAACTGACAATCAATTCTGCCTTATTCTTTTCATCAATGTTGTTACTGAGACTAACCTAGTTATGAAAGGAGTAGAATAAGTGGACTTCACTTCTCAAATGAGAGAAGTGGCAAAGAATTTGAACCATTTTTAATCTATCACATGAGTCCTCTGCTCAAAATGTCTTTTCTATCTACCTTTTTAAAGGCATTTAAAATGATTACAATCTAGCCACTCTGTCTCATCAATTCATTTATTAAGTTTTATATTTCAGAAAATTTGAAGTTTTCCTTCATTTTTTGTAAGATTTTATTTTTAAGCAATTTCTATACCCAACTTGGGGCTTGAAATTACAATCCCAGGATCAAGGCTTGCATGCTCTATTGATGATTGAGCCAGCCAGGCACCCTGTGAAAACTAGGTTTTCTAACTTTACCTAGCACACACTTAAAAAGGAACTATCCTAAGCACTTTGCATGCATTGACTCATGGTGTCCCCTCTAACAACTCTATGATGTAGTTTCTATTTAACAAATGAAGAAACTGGGGCATAGAGAATTTACATAACTTTTGCCACATTTTTGGTAAGTTGTGAAGTTGTATTTGGACCTAGAAAATGTGATCTCAGAGTTCTTGCTTCTAAACATTAACCGACTGCTAGAATGTCCCTTTTCTCTGGGTAAATATGTTTCCCCCCCTATTGGCTCATCCATGTGGCAAAAGGCCAAGTGTTTTTTTAATACCAGCTCAGGTCATACTCCTCTGTGAAACTTCGTCAGTATTTTGTACATGCATCTACTTTAATAATGATAATATTCTTTGCTTATTTATTTTGCCTGTTTGCACACTAGAGGGCAATACATATGTCCTCTAATTTTATAACCCATGCCTCAACACAATGCCAGGCACATGATTGATGCTCTGTAATAACTTTATAAAAAACAATAAGTGACTAGAGATATCTCAGTGAACCTGAGTCTTCATTCTGGACTTTCCACTGAAGGTTGAGCAAGTTTTATGTCCTTATGTGTATCCTAGAAGATATATTTTTTTAATTTTTTATTTTTTCAATTTCTTTTCAGTGTACCAGAATTCATTGTTTATGCACCACACCCAGTGCTCCATGTAATATGTGCCCTCCATAATACCCACCACCAGGCTCACCTAACTTCCCACTTCCTGCCCCTTCAAAACCCTCAGATTGTTTTTCAGAGAATACCTGTGAGAAGATGGACAAATATTCTCCTTTGTCTCAATCATAATATATACATTTTATAAATCTTATGAATTTTTCCCATGCTACTAATACTTAAAGGATTTCATTTTGCAGGGAATGCTTTGTTTTAGGAGCTCTCACATTGCATGAAGAGATCATAAATGTTGTACATTTCTCGCCAAGGTTTCACAGCAAGACAGTGATTCTATAAAAATTCAGTGGCATTGGAGAATACTAAGAATATTATTACAGTTAGTGTAGCTATCTGGAGAATGAGCTAAGTAACAAAATCCATATTTAATTAAAGCTAAAATTGCACGGCATATTATGCGTAAGAAAGAAATGATATACATGTATGGTATTCATTTAATCCTTAATGAGAACATCTGGTCATATTTCTAGATTTTAAATTTAGACTGCAGAATAGGGAAAGGCCTTCTTTCCCACAGGCTACAATAGAAAGTCAAAACTTAAATGGTATAATGAGTAGATTTATGTTATTCAATTGTGGTGTCTCTAAAACTTAACGTAAAATTATACTGCAGAGGATGAAAGGTGCTCAAAGAAGACAGGAACCAATATTTATCTGGTAATCAAGGAGCTGTGCAGAAAGAACAATGAATACATAATACAAACTTTTGCCTGATAATTTCTTTTTGTCAATAATCTTTTAGAAAGAAATGGATAATTTTAAAGAGTTTAGTGAGAATGCAGAGAGAGAATGTTCATAGACTTAAATTTCGAAAATAGTGACTTTCAGTGATTTATACTAGGCTAACTGGGTATTAGTACAATAATATAAACATATCTTCTCCAGAATGAACTCAATGGAAATGCTTAGAGATGTCCAAAGGGTACATTTGATATATTACACCACATAATTAAAGTTGAGTCACTGTTAAGATAAAAATGGCAAATAAAATGTAAAAAACCTTAAAATATCATGAGATACAAATATTTAAAATTATTTGCTCGAGAAGTCCAGTAGAAAGAGTAGAATAGAATCTAAGTTAATTGTTGTAAGTCTTACATTGGTAAAGTGATATGTTATATAAAAAGGAAGATAAATCATAAGTGTTGCTGTAAATATTTATATTATTGCAGAATAATTCTTCAGTGGAATCCAATTGGTAATGTTGTTATCTTATATATCTAACAGTTCAATGACTAAATTATAGAAGCTATTTAAAACAATAATGATCTTAATAACCAAGAAGTAGAATATTCAAGGGAAAAACATTAGTGTTATTATTCACTCTTTCAATAGCCATCTTTCTCTTTGAACTTTAGATTCAAAGGTTATAAAGAATAATTTTATGAATATAAAAATTATCTAGCTAAATAGTACTTATCCTGTATTAAACAACAGAAATATATAATTACATTTTTTGTTAACTGAACTCACTTTGACCAATTATTGCTCATACTTGTTTCATTTTCAATCCAGTAGTTTAGGAACTATTTGTATGAAAGAAGGATTTCATAACATACCTCCAAAACCGCATTTTAGGATTTCTGTACTTTGCCAGTTGTTTATTCTGTACAGTGATAAATGACTCTTACATCTTAGAAAGCCCATAAAAATTAGTGATTAGAAGCATTATTTTAGTTTCTTTGATAACATTGTATTTGAGTAGATACTATTCAATATAAACAAAATGGATATAATTATTTATTTGCCCATTTTAGATTAAAAATAACAAAAGCACACCATTTAACAATGATCATATCGTTTTTCTTTAACTGGACAGTAAGAAATGGATAAGGAAGGAATCTAAGTGCCATGTCCCTGGGCCATATACATTTTATTTCTAGATCTCCAACACCATTCATAGTGATAGCTGCTTAAAAAATACTTTTTGTATGTCTAAGTGAATAATTTCCATGAGCAAGTGATTTTGGCTAAATCATGTGAAATTAATTTAAAGAGTTTATTCTCTAGGAGAGCCTTGCAGGTTTAAATGAACTCCCCAAATGCCAGGTCTTTGTCTAGATTACCTGGCTATCTTTGGCTTCCTAAACATGTGAATTCTTAGTAGGAATGATCCTCAGCCTCTATAGGTTCAAAAAATTAATATTTAGAAAACTGATGGCTACAAAAAGATTGGTGAAATTTTTAGCAACAAAGATTTTTTTTTTTTTTTTTTTTTTTTTTTTACAAAACGAAGTTGTTTCATGAGTAGTGTTTAGTTACAAAGTCCAGTCTATAGCTTCTGCTCACATCAATTTCTACATCAGTATCTAGCAGAAGGAATTCCTCAGTCCAAGGTCTTGGGCTCTCTCTTGGGCAGTGGATAGATGCATATGCTAATACTTGGCCTATTTGACCAATTACCTTTCAAATGACATATTCTTTTCCTATATCTGTAATGTTTCATTAAGTTATATTCCAACCTAGGAAATTTTCTATTTCTTTAGGATTACATGTTTCCAAGTATGTTCATTTTATACATGTTTCCAAGTATGTTCATTTTATACTGTTCTAGCTTAACTTTCTTTTTTTTTTTTTTTAAGATTTTATTTATTTATTTGACAGACAGAGATCACAGGGAGGCAGGCAGAGAGAGGAAGGGAAGCAGGCTCTCTGCTGAGCAGAGAGCCAGATGCGGAGCTTGGTCCCAGGACCCTGGGATCATGACCAGAGCCGAAGGCAGAGGCTTTAACCCACTGAGCCACCCAGGCGCCCCTCTAGCTTAACTTTCAACTGCAGGTATCACTTCTAAGTTAATCGGCTAGGTGACATGTTGATTCTTCACAATTTCTATAGGTCTTAATTATAATTTCATTTTTGTTTCTGAACAATTTAAAATATATGTAAGTATGTGTAGGTATATACACATTTTTGTTTATGTAAATTTTCCTAGGAAGAATGTCACATTTTTGTTTAAATAGATTTTCCTAGGAAGAGTGTCAATATTTTTCATGAACTCATGAACATATCTGACATTTATATTTATATACTATGACACAGAACTTTTTGGAACCACAACATGCAGGAAGAAATTTTATATCTAGTGAGAAAGAAATAAGAGACATAATGGGGTGAACACAATAATGGAGACCTCTCCAGTTATATTATAGGATTAAACTATTCAAATATTCTGTCATAAAGCACCTTACTTTCTTCCTCCCAAAAAATTAAATTATCTTTCCCCCCCTTCTTAATATTTCCTACTTTCAGGAAATCCCTAGGTATTCAGAAACAAAAAGCAAACATAGGTATATTTGGGGCCAAAGATCAAGATAGACCACTATTTTTCTAGCCAGGCACTAACTTAATCAAAAGTAGTGGATGGAAGTTTTAAAACTCCAGAATATAAGCAATAATAGAAAGGAATTTTCAGTAAAAATCTCATTTTTAAATTCAAGTTTAGTCAAATAAAAATCAGATATTAATTTATAATAGTTTTTCAAGGCTCAATGGTAGTTTTCTCTACTCAAATGGCTCCAAATTTCTAAGAAGTGTAGGAAAACACTCCTGTCTTTTGTCCCAACAGGGGTATCTGTTCTGCTGAGCTCCACAAATAAGACTTGGTCACCACTTTGCCGCCTTCTGTGGATTCTATTCTGTGCTCATGATTATTTGGCATTGGTAACACCCAACATTTCCTTCTTCATTTCACTCAGAAGTTTTCTATATTCTTTAATGAATATATCGCAAAGCAATAAGCATGCAAACATTCTCTTGGACAGGTCCAAGTTATACAAACTAATGATTATATTATATAAATTCATATTTTCTTATGAAAATATATAAATTATCTCAGGTTTGATGCATCATGCTCCCCTAATGGCAGTTTACAAATTATATATGTTCATAAATACGTAAACCCTTATGGCAGATAAGCAAAAATTTCCCTCAGCCCTCTGAGATGGGAACATTCAAGACAGTCCCTTGTACATGAACTGGGAGACAAAAGAAAATATTACACAGCTTGACTAACCCATTAATCACTTAGACTTACATAATCTAAATTCTATCACCCAGGAAAACACAGTGCCCAAGTGTTACCAAGCCACTGACTAAGTAGAAATTGGGTCCAATCTTTGTTTGCTGTTCAGAATCTGACCTATTAATAGTGCAGTGATGAGGTAAAGAAGAAAGAAAATTTTAAAAAGGAAGAGAAAACATTGCTAAATAGGACAATCATCTGTTACTACCAGGACAACTATAAGAACAATTAAGCCTACCACAGTAACAACTAAAGGTGATACTGGAAACCATGTAGAAGAAATCTGACTTATAAAGAAAACAATATTTTTTTATATGAAGATATGTGTTTCTTTTCCCTTACTGATAATAATCAAAATGTTATTGGTAATAATAAAAACAAAATGCAACCATTTAAAGTTTTTATAAAGCAACCAACGAGAGAAATTTCTGTAAATTATTTTATGAATGCAGTATTTTTTTCAGTCACTTAAGCTTCTTTGTACTTTCTCAAGTTAACAGAGTTCTACTTAATGAGAGAAGGTTCCTGTAATATTCATCACTATATATTCCATAGTCTTTCTACCTTAGAACAGAATTTCATCTCATATTCTCCTGTGTGCATTTGTCCAGATCACCTTGTCCAAGTAGCTTACTTTAAAAAAAAAAAAAAGATTAGTATCCAAAGAAATACTAATATCGACCACCACTATCACTTAGAAAAGAGTGTGACACGTTCAAATGAATGGTTTAACACCACAAGTTTGTTCATTTCTATCAAACCTACACAACAAACTCTGGGCCAGGAGACCTCACTATTAAGGCCTGGACCACGACCTCAACATGCAGAGCTGCAGAGCTATCTGCTGGGTGGACAGAACATGGAAATCTTCAAATATGCCAATGATACTTGCTTTTTTTTTTTTTAATAGTGAATGTCAAAAACTTCTTTCTATAACTGCTGCATTTATAAATTTAGG
Organism: Mustela nigripes; assembly: GCF_022355385.1. NCBI lineage: Eukaryota > Metazoa > Chordata > Mammalia > Carnivora > Mustelidae > Mustela > Mustela nigripes. The sequence continues at coordinate 34,241,875 of NC_081571.1, forward strand.
AACTAGGATCAGCATAACCAATTTGTTGTTACGGAATATTTCTTATTTTTTAAATTTTTTTCTTTTCTAATATTTCTTCTAAGTGCAATTTTAGGTTTTGTCAAATTGGATTTTTTTTTATTTAAATTGAAAGCATGTGGCAATGAGAATTAAAAAATAACTCCATATTCTTTAAAGCTCCCAGGAACTTACTGTGATCTGCTTTAAAAAAAAAAAAAAAAGGCATAAACAATGATCTTGACAATGTTTAAATGAACCCGAATACTGTAAACAATCAATATGATGAAAGTATATAAATAATACTTAGAATAATTTTAAAATGTTATTGACAGTAAAAAAAAAAATCACAGTTAATCCTCTATGATTGCCTGTTGTCTTATCAGTGTTTTATTTGAAAATATGAAATTTTCATCTTATTTATTTTTTTGAATTTATTTTCTTTGCTTTTTTTTATTATGTTCAGTTAGCCAGCACATAGTACATCATATGTTTTTGATGTAGTATTCAAGGATTCATTAGCTGCATATCACAATACTCAGTGTACTCACAATACCCAGTGCTCATCACAATATGTGCCCTTTTGTTTCCCTTTCTTTTGGAGATGTTTCTAGCAAGAAGTTGTGGCAGCCAGTTTCAAAGAGGTAATGCCTATGTTCTCCTCTAGGATTTTGATGGATTCCTGTTTCAAGTTCATGTTTTTCATCCATTTTGAGGTTATCTTTGTGTGTGGTGTAAGAGAATGGTCTGGTTTCATTCTTCTGCATGTGATTGTCCAGTTTTCCCAGCACCATTTATTAAAGAAAAAAATCTTTTCCCTTGACTGTTCTTTCCTGCTTTGTGGAATTTATTAGTTGACCATAAAGTTAAGGGTCCATTTCTGGAGTCTCTATTCTGTTCCACTCATCTATGTGTTTGTTTTTGTGCCAATACCATACTGCCTTGAAGACCAAAGCCTTTAATGTGGCTTGAAGTCAGGCATTGTGATGTCCCTAGCTTTTTCAATATTTCCAGGGCAATTTGGTGTCCTTTCTGGTTCCATACAAATTTTAGGATTGTTTGTTTCAGCTCTGTGAAAAATGTCAATGGTATTTTGATAAGCCATTGCTTTAAAAGTGTAAATTGCTCTGGGCAGCATATATATATATATATACACACATATTACAGTGAATATCATTCTCAATGGGAAAAAAACTGAAAGCTTTTCCCTTAAGGTCAGGAATACGGCAAGGATGCACCCTCTCAACATTATTGTTCAATAGTACTAGAAATCTAGCCTCAGCAATCAGCCCACAACAAAAAGAATAAAAGGCATTCAAATCAGCAAAGAAGGAGTCAAACTCTCTCTCTTTGCAGATGACCTGATACTTCATGTGGAAAACCCAAAAGCAAAGTGGCAGGATACAAAATCAACGTACAAAAATCAGTTGCATTATATACATTAGCAATGTAACTGAAGAAAGAGAAATTAAGGAATCAATTCATTTTACAATAGTTCCCTAAACCATAAGATAACCTCAGAATAAATGTAACCAATGAGGTAAAGGATCTATACTCTATAAACTACAGGACACTTATGAAAGAAATTGAGGAAGACACAAAGAGATGGAAAAACAGCCCATGCTCATGTATTAGAAGAATAAACATCGTTCAAATTTTCATTTTAGACTGAGCACTTATTTATCTTTATGATTTGTTGTATATTGTGATTTGAGGCCAGCTGACACTGCGGCAACCAATATCAATTTAGAGAGTTATCAGAAGGCAAAAGACAAAAATTCAGAAAAGTATGGATTCTCGGAGATAGGAAAAATTAAGTTGAAAGTAAAGTACTAATCTATGTCTTTGCTCCTGAATTTTGAGCAGTACATTTGTTTTCATTAGTACCTAGCAAGAACTTCCTTAGAGGCCAGAAGTAAAAGCCAGCACACATACCACACGGATGCTGTTTCCAGGGCCCTGATACTTCTAGAAGCTGGATGTAACTGTCACCTCTGTGCCCACTACCGTCTGTACTGCAGTGGTGGACCTGACTGGACAGTACTTATTCATGTGCCTGGGCCCTCGTTATAAATTGTCTAGAAAGTAGCTCTCTGTATCTCTGTTGGAAACCAGGCTTTACCTGAAAAGGTGAGAGATTTCTGAAATATGGGATGGGGATTCAGAGGCTAGACAGACAAAAAAAAAAAAAAAAAGACAAATATCCTACATCTTCCAATCTCCAGTAGCCTTAACAGCATTACTTTTTCCTTACATCTTTGTAACAATCTGGTGGGAGTACTGGATTTATGAGGCAGCATTATCAAACATTTGTTGATTTTCTTAAGGGTAGATTGATAATAACTTTGTGAGTCTAAGAGGCTGTTGACAATCTATCAGATCAAGTCAGACCAAGATTGAAAGAGTCAAAAAAAATAATAATAATAATAAGAGTGAGTGCTGACTAAAGCAGAAATGAGCGAGGAGGAAAGAAGGAAAGAATCAGGGCTGAAATTTTAGGTGAAGGCACTAATTTCATAATCTTCTCGCTAAACACATGATAACAGCTATTTCATGTGTGATCACACTTGCCCAGTTTTAAGAATTACCTTGGGGACTTGTTATAAATAAAGATTTCTAGGATCAAGCCAGATCAAATGAATCAGAGACTCTTCGGCTTTAAGATGTTTGAAATGTTTAAGATGATTCTTACCCTCAGATTAGCTTGTGCAAGTCTGGGAATTTAGATCCTATTTGTTGACGTTAGACCCTCAGTTGCATTCAGTTAACCTAAGTGACCTATGAGAATAGTCAGTCTCCTGGTAAGGTTTCCATAACTAGGAAACCACTGTTAGAGAAACTGAAAGAGTCGCCCTTTGCCTGGCACCTAGGAATTCTTGACCTGAATTTCTTTCAGTGCTTAAGCAACTCCCTGGGACTTCCACAAACTCTCTGGCTTTTAAGACACAGTGAAGAAATAACTTTCTATGTCAGAGTTATGGCTTGTAAATTCCCTCTTGACCCAACAGCTTTTTAAATCCTTCAACCATGAGAGCACGGTATATATAATATTTATCTTTTTAATAAGACTTCTTCTGATTGAATACTTGTCTGTGCCATTTATTTTAAAGTGTCCTTTTTCTATTGATCGAGATACTTCAGTTACAGATCCACTTAAAACTAGAAGGAAATGTATATTTTAAACTTAGTTGTTTGAACTCTTTGGAATGTAGGGGCATGTGTGTGATGCTTGGTGTCTAGTGTAGGTTTTAGTGTATTGTTGTCTATATGTGTGCGATGTGTAGATAGTGATCACCCTGTGTGTGTGTGTGTGTGTGTGTGTGGGTGGGTGATGATAAAGATGTGTGTGTGGGGTGTATGTGTGTTATTTCCATATTTTTATTAAAGGTTTTGGGCAGTCTTTTCTTGCAGCACTCTCAGGAGGAATACCATGCTACATCTGGTGTCCTTTTTGATATTAATAGATCCCCCAGGTACTTACAAAATGTCCACCTGTCTCTTTGGCACAGACAAGGATTTCTGATTTCTTTGTCTTCCTTTATTCTTCAGTATCTGGATTCTTTTTGAAAATAAATTGAATCAAGGGAAATGATGTAAAGATTTGGAATAAATCAAAAAGCTTTTATAAAACCAAATTTCTGAAAAATCCTCAAACGTTTATTTTCAGCTTATTCCCATGCTTCTAGTAAGCAATGTCTCTACATGTTTTGTTTGATGCTTTTCTTTTCCCATTTTTTTAGTTGCACTGGGGCATTTATTTAGTTGCTTCTGGTTGTGATATTTCCATTTTATGAGACGCAGCTATTTTATCTTTTTATAAACATTTTTTGTGACCTACAATCTCTATAGCAATCACCTAGCTAAACACCTAAATGAATCTCAGATTGTTTTTCTATAAGACTAGCTTTCCTAATTTCTCTCAAATAAAATGACAAATTTCATGAAAAGAGAAAAATTCTCATTCCTTTTTGTTTTGTTTTTTCAAGTGTCTTAAGCTTAAAATTTTGGTGCTAGGCACAAAATGTATATTTGATAAATACTGATTCCAATAATAAGATTTGGATCATGAATTTTTATGATATATGTGTGAGGTCTACCTTTGACTTGGATCAATAGAAATGTGGGTGAGTCTTATAAAAAACATAGAAATCATCATCAATGAGTCACAGAACAGTCCAGATGCAATAAACTGCTAAAATCTGTAAAAAAAAAAAAAAAAAAATGCTTGAAAAGAACTTGCATTCTTCTCATTCAAAATATATCTTTGTCTTAAGAGAAGCACTTCCTAATGAACATCTTCTCCACTAAAAGTCTAAACCAGAGGGAAAAATGTGTATTCATCAGACAGGATGTTGGTAATAAAAGGCAATAAGTTAAAGGAAACACTGTAATAAGAAAGATGAAAAAAAAAGAATGATTGAAGTCATAAAGAATTAAACAATGTGTAAGAAGGAGTAGAGGGTATAATAAAGAAAAAGATGGAAGATCTAATATTTAAAATCATGAGTCTTAAATAGAAAAATAAAAAAAAATGCATACTACCATATAAATTCTTTAGTCTGAATAGTAACTAAATTGTAAATAGAAAATAACAATCAATTTCAACTGGAATCTTTCACTGAGCTCAAAGATATATAAATAATACATATAGTATATACCATGATATAGTACAATATATGTAATATAAATAATATGTAATTTATTTCTATGTTTATGTATGATGTGTTTATAATATGTGATACAAAAATATAGTATAATATATAAATATTTAAACATCATTATATATACATATAGGATAAATTCCAACTTCTGATGTAACGTGTGGTGACATATACAAATAGAAAACTGGCCTTGCTCTGACACACAGAGGGAGACAGGGTAGCTTTTTAAAAAGCCTGTTAGAGTTATATTCATTCTGCACAAAAGATGCAAGAGACCCCAACTTCTCTGAGCATTCTTCTCCAAGTCCCTATTCTCCACACATATGTTACAAAAGAGCTGAGGGATTCAGAAGAGCTGAAATCCAAGGTCATTGTCATTGTCTTTTACATATGACACAGTATTCCTTAAGGGAGAATGTTCAGAAGTAGAAATGGGCTGTCCCAGAAATAGAAGTAGGGAATAAGAAGATTGGATCTTGTCTCTCTCCCTATCTTTAATCTGTCTGATATAAGAGTAATCTTGAAAATGTTGTACTTGCTGGTCCTTCTAACATTCTTCAATATGACTTAAGACCAAAGTTTAAGCTAGTAAGCATTATTATAACCTTAAGGAGCATTGAAATATTTAAGTAGAATTTGCTGATTTATTTACAGTCTTTGCATTTTTCCCCCTAACACACTTATTAAACTTTAGGCACATTCTTGTTTTAAATCTGACATTGGTTGTTAATGAAATTTCACCCACATCCAGCCTTGTCCAAAAGAAGTCTAAGATTAGGTAAATATAAAAAAGGCATATATGAAGAAAAGAGAAAAAAGTAAACCTTATTCAGGACCATATTCAGGACCATAAGATAGATAAAATAATTTTGGTAGGCAGAATTCCAAGAAGAGTCCATGATTCTTGACCTCTGATGTCCTATGTCCTAACTCCTATAGATCATGCTATTATGGATTCAAGGTATGGATAAAAGTGGAATTTAAGAAACAAATCAAACAAGCAAACGGGCAGAGAGAGAGAGAGAGAAAAAAAAAAAAGAAGAAGAAACAGACTCTTAACTGAGTAATTAATTTCTTAATAGAGAACAAACTGATGGTTACCAGAGGGAAGGTGGGGGGTTGGGCTAAATAGATGATGGGGATAAAGGAGTGTATTTGTTTTGATGAGCACCCAGTATTGTACTGAAGTCTTAAACACTCTACTTTCACCTGAAACTAATGTAACACTGTATGTTAACTAACTGGATTTAAATAAAAAGTAAAAAAAATAATAAAAAAATAAATAAAGGGAAAGAACAATCAGCAAATGGAAGTCAATTATCAGTTTATGTATGACATGACTGGCTTATATATTTACCCCTGATAGTTCTAAACTTTTATACCTCATTTTCTATCTGATCTTTTTATGTGAATGTTGTAGCAGAAACGCATTTTTTCCCCTATTCTTCCTGCCAAGCATATCTTCCCCCTTATTTCTGGAATAAATACTTTCTTTTACTTTGGGATCATCCTCAAGAACATTGGGTCAGTGAATATAATAATATATATTATTATATCTATTGGAGACAAAAGATGATCTAGACAAAATCATAGTGATTACTGAGGGTACCAATGGGAAGCTCTTTGGCATTTTCAAGCTCAAGTGTATATGTAGATGTCTACTACCATATATCACTATCCTGGGAAATCAGTATCATCCTAATCTTTTCTGGACAGAATTAGGATGAGGAGATTGAAAAAAAAAATCTGAGATTACCTCAAAACTTGAAAAATCAAGAGAGACAATTAAGTTCTTGGTTTGAGCTATGCCTAAAACCAGTTACTCCTCAGAATTTTCCATCATTTACTCAGTGTATGGTAATTGAAAGGACACATATTACATATGCAGGCCTTTAATACCTGTAAAGGTTAATATATAGCACAACAGAGGAAAGAGAGAACAGGCAATCACAGAGACCTACAAACTGCCAACCACTACTCACGAGAGTCCTTTCTCAGCCACACTGGATGCTCTTTGTTTTTGTATTTTGAACCACCTACATCAATGAGACATATCTCAGTTTCAGGCAAGCAGGCACCCTGGCACAACTTTACTGAGGAGTCTCTTATATCCAACTGATCATGTAACACAAGCCAGCTGTGTAACCAGATAAACCAGGAAGAACCATCAATCTGTACTTCCCTAAACAATGCAGGCAAGCCAGTACAGAGTCCCTCTAAGGGAAGTTTGAATTTTTAAATGGCACTTTTGTTGTCCAAAATTTATATTCAAAATATACTCAATAAGCATTCCTTGACAGCAGCATATTTATTGAATAAACCAATATTGGTTAAAATGCTCTAATAGCGGTTTGGATAACATTGACCCTAGTCTAGATGTCCCATAAAAACCACATTTGCCTTTAAAGAATGGAGACATTCTGAGAAAAAAAAAAAAAAAAAGACTTACTGGCTGATAATGGATACTTAGAAGTCTTTGAGGAGAAAGAGACAGAATGATCCTGGAAGATACTTTGGTTTAAAATATAGTTTAAAATAGGGATGCCTGGATGGCTCAGTTGGTTAAGCAGCTGCCTTTTGTTCAGGTCATGATCCCAGCGTCATGGGATCGAGTCCCACATCGGGCTCCTTGCTCGGCAGGGAGCCTGGTTCTCCCTCTGACTCTGCCTGCCACTCTGTCTGCCTGTGCTCGCTTGCGCTCTCTCTCTCTCTGACAAATAAAATCTTAAAAAAAAATAAAATAAAATATAGTTTAAAATAATGGCTAGGCAGACAATAAATAGTTAAACAGCATCTGAAGAAAAAAGAGGGAACAGAGAATGTGCACTGACCTGGGAGGGGCTGGTAAGTATGGTATTTCTAGAAGAGAACTAAAGCAGCTCAAGGACAATGGTATAAGGTCTTTGTAAACCACAAAGAATAAGCTAATGGAGAATTACAGTCCCCCTCATGAGGTCTATGGGAATTTCTTTTTTCTTTTCTTCTTTTCTTTTCCTTCTTTTTTTAAAATTTTACTTATTTATCTGACAGAGGGTGAGCAAACACAAACAGGGGGAGCATCAAGTAGAGGGAGAGAGAGAAGCAGACTCTCCACTGAGCAGGGAGCCCAACGTGGGGCTTGATCCCAGAGCCCTAGGATGGTGACCTGAGCTGAAAGCAAACACTTAATGACTGAGCACCCAAGCCCTCTATGGGAATTTCTAAACGAAAAGTGTAATTTGTACAGGTGCCCTCTAACTGCCAAAGTCCACTGTTTAACACAAACAGATACATCAAGTACTGCAGTAAGTTGGGGTTAGGAAACTATTTAACTTACCAGGATTTTGCTGATGGGGAAAAGATGGGCATTTCTTTTTTTTCCTTTTTTTTTTTTTTTTTAATTTTCAGCATAACAGTATTCATTAATTTTGCACCACACCCAGTGCTCCATGCAATCCGTGCCCTCTATAATACCCACCACCTGGTACCCCAACCTCCCACCCCCGTCCCTTCGAAACCCTCAGATTGTTTTTCAGAGTCCATAGTCTCTCATGGTTCACCTCCCCTTCCAATTTCCCCCAACTCCCTTCTCCACTCTAACTCCCCATGTCCTCCATGCTATTTGTTATGCTCCACAAATAAGTGAAACCATATGATAATTGACTCTCTCTGCTTGACTTATTTCACTCAGCATAATCTCTTTCAGTCCTGTCCATGTTGCTACAAAAGTTGGGTATTCATCCTTTCTGATGGAGGCATAATACTCCATAGTGTATATGGACCACATCTTCCTTATCCATTCGTCTGTTGAAGGGCATCTTGGTTCTTTCCAAGGTTTGGCGACCGTGGCCATTGCTGCTATAAACATTGGGGTACAGAAGGCCCTTCTTTTCACTACATCTGTATCTTTGGGCTAAATACCCAGGAGTGCAATGGCAGGGTCATAGGAAAGTTCTATTTTTAATTTCTTGAGGAATCTCCACATTGTACTCCAAAGAGGCTGCACCAACTTGCATTCCCACCAACAGTGTAAGATGGTTCCCCTTTCTCCACATCCTCTCCAACACATGTTGTTTCTTAAAGATGAAACACAATGAGAATACTGGCACTTTCAGTTTTGCACTGTGAAACAAAGCATATGGATACATCCTCTAGAGATCTGGACTTCACAATAGACTGAAGCTTGGCCCTTGATATATACCGCAGTGCATGGCAACATTAAGAATCCTGGCAAGGGCTGATTTTGTTGAGAATGCTGAGAAAATACTACTGACTCATTTTGTAATGATTTTAACCTAACATAACCACTATTTCTAACCACTCCTTGGTGTAATACTGGAATAATTGGCAAGATACAACTGATCGATTTAAAAACAAAACAAAAACCTAAGACAGTACCAATATTAAAGACAAGAAATTATTGAAGAAGAATATTAAAGAAAATATTGAAGATATTCAAGAAGCTATTAAAGAAGAAACTGTGACTGACCATCCTAACCTTGCTAAGATCATCTTCTTTTCTTTGTGGTGGTAAATGTGAGTTATTCTGTTTACTTAGGGGGTGTCCAAAAGTAAAAGAGAACTTTTATTAGAAGTCAGGGGGAAGGAATTCTTGCCAGGGAGAAAATAAAAACATATCCACTACAACATTAAAATAAACAGGTCTGGTAGAGAATGAGATATAGAAGTCCAGATCCTGAGGCTGAGAAATGTGTATGTTCGTATGTATATGCCTGCATGTATAATGATCCTAAAGTTAATAAATTTAAGACTCTAGATGAGGTCACTCAGGTAAAGAGTATAGCTAGAGAAGAAAGCAGGGCTCTAGGATCTAGAATTCTCTGTGACAGAATGATTTATACCGGAAATCCAGCTCTTTTATATGCCATAACAATCTCCAGATTCCTGATCTTGTTAGATTATATCCATAAGTCTCATGAAAAATGTTTAAGTGAAAACAAAGTCAAAGTGAACTGGTAAAATTGTACTAACCTATGACTTTTAATTCCCTGACTTGTTTCTATAGACAAGATTTAATAGTTAAGGTGTGTTCTGAGGCGATATTGTTACTATTTTCTTCCAAGAACAAAATTGTCAAAACATATTGCCTATGTTCTACCATGTTTCTCTAATAGGGTAAATAATTAAAATATAACTCTTATAAAGCATACCATCATAGCTCAGGGGAAATTAGCACTTTATTTCTTAAATTTCCAAATTCTAATGGGTCATCAGTGATAAGGAACATAAAAGATAATAAAATACTATCTATGTGATTCAGGGTTTGTTTTTTGTTTTCATTTTTAAGTGAATGATGAGGGATGCTTTGGTGGAACAGTTGGTTAAGGGTTCGACTCTTGGTTTTTTTGGGGTTCCATGCTCATCACAAAATCTGCTTGAGATTGTCTCTCCCTCTTCCTCTGCCCCTTTTGTTCATGCTCTCTCTCTATCAAATAAATAAAATAAATCTTTAAGAAAAGAGAGAGAGAGAGAGAATAATGGATTAACTAGACACACAGATAAGGAAATTACAGAGAAATATGGTTTTGTGCAGCATCTTCAATAGTGACATAATTGGAAAAATTATACCTATTATGTATTTAAGCTTATATTAAGTTCTTAATAATGAACCAGCACCTATATTTTCAATGTAATATATGGGTTTCCATTTCTGATTTTTGTAAAATATTTTCATAAAGATTATGAACTTTTAAGATAAAAATGAAATAAATCAAATAATGAAAATGAATGGAAGACTTGCTATATCCATAGAAAAGTTTTACAATATGTGAACAAGTATACTAAAAACCACTGAAGTAAAACAACTGTATTATGTCTTATTTTGTTTTCAATGATGGAGAAAAGGTAAAAGCAACAGTTCACTACTTGATGGTAATATCTAGGAAAGCTTGTCTTTAGTAATAAATACACCATTCATCAGAACTTTACAAAAATTTTATTCTGCTCTACATAAAAACAAATGATTTCCTGTTAATTCATTTTCCCCTAAATGCTAGGTAATTTATTGGAATTTGAAAACACTGAATGCAGTATCCACATTAGCTTAATAATTAAAAAGAGATGGAACATTTAGCTTTATATTATGTTTTATTTTCAAAACCAAAAATGGACCTAATGAAATAAAAGCAAAATATTTGAAAGCTTTACTTTAGAATTCCAACAAATTCAGCAAAATATCTAAAAATTGTCAACCTTTAACAGTGAAGTAGGTACTAAACCAAATGATACATCTAACAGAATTTAAATCCTTAAGTTTACTGAGATAAATACTGTGGTGACAGCTTTTCTATTCCTTACCTTTTTTAATAGCAAGGAAGTATCAATTAATTGAAGTAAACAACATAATCCTTTGCAAAAAAATTAAAAATTACTTGTGAAATTGTTGGTTTTGACCAACCATACAGGCATTTGATGATTAAAAAGTTCTTCAATATTTTTGAAGGTATCAGTAACTGTCTCTACATATATATGTATATGTATCAGTAACTCTCTCTACATGCATATGTAACTGTAAATACACCCATATACAAATAGTTGTAAAGTCATCCTTTACAAATTTATAATATTCAAGTTATTAGATTCTGCTCACTAACCTTTAAATCTATATTAAACTTCATATCAGAGGTGCTTGGGTGGCTCGATAATTAACTGTCTGCCTTTGGCTCAGGTCAACATCCCAGGGTCCTGGGATGGAATCCTGCATTGGGCTCCCTGCTTAACAGGAAGCCTGCTTATTCCTCTGCCATTCTCCCTACTTGTGTTCCTTCTCTCACTGTCTCTCTGTCAATTAAATTTTTAAAAAAATTATAAATAAATAAATAAACAAACAAACAAATACACTTCATATCAGCAAATTTGGAAGCTTGACTTCTGAAATAATGGATTCTGTTTGTCTTGTATTATGTCCTTAGTGCAAACCAAGGTCTGTGCCAGGACAATGGATAAGTTGGAAGCTGTGATCAACTATTTTTTGAAGAAAAATTTAATAAACATGAAATTCTTAGAAACTCATATTATCGTGAGCTATAACAGACTGTTTCATGTGATCCATTGGCAATATCCCATATGTGGACATGAGGGCAGGATTCAGGAGAGTCACACTTAAGCTTGTTATGAATGGTGGATAAGATTTGACTAGACACAAAGGAGTAGTGGTATAATCAAGGCATAAACACAAGACCATATTAGACAAATATTTATTTGTTTTATTATTCTTGAAGCTAGAAAAAGCTAAGGTATGTGGCTCCTCCATTTGTGGAAATAGGCTAGTAAGAGAACAAATGCCGGACTTGAAACCAAGGAACAGCTACTCAAAAGTCAAGGTCCTGTAAGAGTAAATCATTATATTAACTTTATGGTAGTCTCCATTTAAAATCGAAGATATGAATGCCAGAGGGTGCCTGCGTCTGTGTGTGTTTCTAGATGTGTGTTTGTATATGTTTGTGCTTGTATATATGTGTAAATGTATATAATTCTGTATGTCTGTGTGCAGGTAGATGTATGTGCATGGCTTTGAGGATGAAGGAAAATATTATCATCTTGAAACAAAATACTGTTGATAATGCCAAAGCTAAAATAAAGAAATACAAAAAATTGAGAATTCTATATTATAGAGGTCCATATTTTATATTTGAAGTCTTATTTATACTGTATTTTTCATGGTACAAGAAGTCTTGAAGTGGAAATTGCTATGTATTTTCGTAGGTGTGCATGGGACCTACAATTGCCAAATCTTGAAAAGACAGTTCCTATTGTTTGAATATGGAAACTTTTGGAGATATTTCATGTCTTACCCTTTTAGGTTACTTCATTTCAGAAAGTGGGCCTATGGTCTGTCAAAGTGGAGACTGATTCCAAATATTGCCTCTATCACTTGAGCAAAAGGGGAAAAAGGATAGTGATTGTGTTCCTAACAACCTTTTAAAACTGCATGAAACCTCAAATAAACTTTATATTTATGACAGAAAAAAGAAAAAAAACTCCATACATATGTAATTACCCCTTCAAAAGTCTATCTAGTACTGATGAGAGTATGTCTCCTATCTTCTTTTTTTAATGGGTTCTTCTGATATACTTTTAATGGAAGTATATCCAAAGTATGTTATTTAGAAATAGATACAAATTCCTTCTTGCTCTCCTGACTGTCAACCTCATCCAACCATTATTTCAGGGCTCTTTAAAGCTTTGTGGTAGATAAACTAATAAAGAAGTTTTCTTGTTGTTCATTCTTTTCTCTGCCAAGATCTGTACATAATGTACAAAGAAGGCCACTTAAACACAGATGGAGAAACAGATTGAAAGAAAATATTGTAATTCCTACTATTAAAATACTCATAAAAATAAGAACAGAAGAACAACAATTATAATACTTAAGTTATATTTTGTTGACGACAATATGCCTGAGTTAAAATATACGTATTTTTATTAAAGTTCTAACCATTTGCGAATCTCAATCTGAGCACACACTGTATAAATTTTAACTATCTTGTAGAGTACATAGCTAACATGCACAATTAGATCAGCGTGCATGCATACACATCCCCAGAGGTCTACACATTTAAAAACTTGTTCAGAAGTACAAGCCATTCTTATGCTGAACTCTTTGAGGTTTACATGGATTAACTTTGCACTTCAAATAAAATGCTGTTTAAACAGCTATCAAGGCCAAATTCTGAAGAATGGTGAAAGTATCTCTAGAAATATCCACCTCTTAGGTTTTTCATCTCTTCATTATCACAAACGTTTTCACTTTCTTGTATTTATTATTAGTTAGGTTATGAATATAAATGTTTTATTTGATGGTGAGCATGTGGCATGATATATGTAATCACAGTAATGTTTATGGATGGAATCAGTGGTCATGAAATGTTTGATGTTGGTTGATTGCAGGATTTCACCTTGCTTTTGGTATCTGATGTTTGATTCTTACAGTGAACATTGGCGTAGTCATATATTTTTATGTGTCTTGGACATATGCTTAGGAGTGAAATTGCTAGATTGTATGATAATTGTGTATTTAATATTTTGAAGAACTACCAAATTTTTTGCCAAAGCAGTTGCACTACTTTATGAATTCATCAGCAATGTATAAAGATTCCGGTTTTTCCACAGTCTCTCCAACACTTGTTATAGTCAGTTTTAGTCATGTTTCTGGGTGCATAGTGGTATTTCACTTGGGCATTGCTTTGCATTTTTCTAATAACTAATAATATTGATCATAATTCTATATGCTTATTGATCATTTGTATACCTTCTTTGAAGAAATGTCTATTTATATCCATTGGCTATTTTCTAAATAGAGTTATTTGTCTTTTTATTGTTGAATTGTAAGAGTTCTTTTTGTATAATGGATATAAACCCTTTACCATATAGATGATTTGCAAACATTTTTCCTTATTCTTTGGATAGACTTTTTATTGTTTTGTTGGTGTTCTGGGAGACAAAAATGACTTTTTAAGACTTTAAATCAGATTGGTTCTCTCTCTCCCTCTCTCTTCCTTTGTTTTCTTCACTTTTGCTTTTGGTATCTTAAGTAATCCAAGGTCATGAAGCTTTATTCTCATATTTTTTTGTGCAAGTTTTATAGTTTTAGCACTTGCACATTTAGTTATATGATTCATTTAGAGTTAATTTTTGTGCATGTTAGAAGTCCAAATTCATTCTGCAGTGTGTCAATATCCAATTGTCCATGTACTGACTGTTGGATATTAATATTTAATATTAATGTACTATACATTACATCATAATAAAAAATAAGAACAGAAGATATATAATAAAGATATATATTAGAAGATATATAACAAAAGATATAAAGTACTAAATAAGAACATTGTAATATGACTTGTCTTAATCTTTGCACTCTTGTCTTCCTTCAGAAAATTATTTTTTCAAATGCATTATGTCTTTCTATTTCAAAGTATCTAATATCTTTACAATGTAGTTAAAAATATAAGCAAATGCCTTACTTTGTCCTACAAGGTCCTAAATGACCCTTTAGAACTATCCCTCTCGCTTCATGACTTCTCAAAACCTTTGTAAATGCAATTATCTACACTAGAATGCCCATTTTCTGTCTCCTAATTTTTTTAAGTCCAGAGCTTCCCCCAAATTAGTTCTTGCCAAAAAACACATTTTGCTCTATATCCATGTTCATTTTTCTGTCACTAATTTTATTCACTAAAAAGGAAATTCAACCAAAAATATTATTTCCTTCCAAAAAAATATCTAAGTGTAATTATGGCTATGCTAGAATGATTAGAAACAATGATCTTTATAAGAGGAACATATAGTATATCAGAAAAACAAAATATTTTTAAAATTTAAAGATATCCATTCAAGTGTCTTTATTTTTTTCAATCCCAGATAAGAAATTTGTTACATATGAGACCTTTCCAGAAAATTCCCAAGACTAGAAGGACTGATCTAATGTATTTTGAGATACATATTTAGGGACATCTGGGTGTCTCAATTGGTTAAGCATCTGTCTTTGGCTCAGGTCATGACCCCAGAGTCCTTGGATGGAGGCCTGCACTGGGCTCCCTGCTCAGAAGGGAGTCCACTTCTATCTTTTCCCCCACCTTAATTGAAAGTTTCAATTCATTCTCCCTTTCTCTCTCTCAAATAAATAAAAAAAAATACTAAAAATTATTTAGATAGATGATATAGAAGATGATAGATAGATAATAGATGGATTATAGATAGGAACTGTCATGTATTTTTCCCCCCTTTAATGGGTATAAGTCAGAATGTCAGTTATTACCTTTGATGCTGTGAACCGAATAAAATATTTCTCTGAGTGGTATTTCTTTGTTTCTTGGTAGAGTTTAAAGAATAACCTACTTTTATAATTGGTGTCTTATTTTTGTAGACAAACTTTCATGATAGGTAGATTAATATTTTAGTAAGGATGCTGAATTTTTTAATTATTTTGGAAAACTATAACAATTTATTTGAATTATTTCAGAAGATGGGACAGTTATGATGCATTAATTAATATAATATAGACATTTTAATGAATATAACTGAGTTGTTAGCACAATACTCTATTCCTGGTATTTCTAAGGTTTCTGTATACCTCCCAGTGTTGACTTTCTCATGGTCATTTTGGTCTCCAACTTCCAGGTGTCCTTCTCAGCCTAATCACATTCCCTGTAATTGTTACTTTCTGTGTACATTCTGTTAATCCAGATAGATTACTCCATAATTTGGCCCTTCATCTTATAAAGTGTTATTTATATCATAAATTTGCAGCCAATAAGCCATTTAATTTTTCTTGTGTTCTATGTTACTCCATTTTCTCTTTCTTATGTTCTATGTTACTCCATTTTCTCTTTCCTTTTGCCTGTCTTCCTCTTTTTTTTTAATCTCTACCTCCTAGAACTCCAAAAACAAAACAAGATAGTGAAAATTAAAAAAAAACATTCTCATCTTGAGCAGAAAAAAAAAATCAACTCTTTCACCACCAATTTTCCATATTTAGGATTCTATTTGCATATTAAAAGCAAAACAAATCAAAATAAAATAACAGCTTATTGTGTGTTCCCTCAGCAATGGAAGACACGCTCGAGTTCTGACTCTTTCCCCACAATTTATGCTAGGGAAAGAGAAGACAATAGAGCTGGTTGATGGCTATCCCTGTAAAAGACACGTATAATTGAACATAATAAAAATAAGTAAACACACAGTCCTAACCATTAACATATAAAAAAAAAGACTCAGGATTATAGTTATTTTTTTATTTTATTTTTTTTCAAAGATTCTATTTATTTACTTGAGTAAAGTGAAAGAGAGTGAAAGAGAGCTAGGGAGCATAAGCAGGAGGTGGGGAAGGGGCAGAGAGAAAGAGAAAAGCAAACTACCTGCTAAGCAGGGAGTCTGATTTGGGGTTCAATCCCAGGACCCTGAGATAATGAGCTGAAGGCAGATGCTTAAATGACTGAGACACCCAGGTGCCCCAATAGTTAGTTGTTTTTAAAAAATACAAGTGTATTTTTCCATTATCAAAATTTCACTCTTTGTTCTTACTTTACGTTTTTCTTTAAATAGCAAAAACTTACTTAACTCTATGATCAGTTTTATAATATTTGATCAGAAACCAAGATAATTTCTATATTTTTAAAAAATATTTTTATTTATTTATTTGAGAGACAGTGAGAGGGAGCATGAGAGGCGAGAAGGTCAGAGGGAGAAGCAGACTCCCCATGGAGCTGGGAGCCTGATGCGGGACTCCATCCCGGGACTCCGGGACTCCGGGACCATGACCTGAGCCAAAGGCGGTTGCTTAACCAACTGAGCCACCCAGGTGCCCAGATAATTTCTATATTTATATCTGGTCAATATTTCACTTCTGCCTCATGTCTGTCCCACCTTGAATTTTCAAATTTCCACATTAGGAACAAGAGAAAAAACTTTCTTGCATGAATAAGTTTATGACAAAATTACCAGGAACACATAGTAAGATTGTACTCTCTCAAATGTTCATACTGATAAAAACCATAACTATCTTGAAAATGTAAATTCATAGGAACCAAGGGATGACATAAAGTGAGAAATTGGAAATGGTCTATTAAATAAGGAGATCAGTTTTTTTCTCTCAAAGCTGATCCAATGTGAAGATTTTAATTCCATGTACGTCCAAAAAAGGAATTCTTAACTCCACATTGTCTAATGAATTCAGTTATCTTGCCATCCTACTGCTAGTACATGAAAATCTCAATCTTGTGGCCATTTTTCTAAGATAAAGGCACCTAGCTTTCAATATTTTTCAAGTTATGTAATTAATTTTATAATGGTTGCATAACATTAAAAAGATTATAGACCACCAGTCTGAGAGAGTGAGTCCTGTTACCAGGAAACAGAACGGAGAAACTCTCTGGAAGCAAAATACATTCAGAATGCAAGTAAGAAAATTCTACATTGAAAGTTTCAATTATTAGTAGAATATACTCCTTTTTTCCCCTCTTGGGATACATTTTAGAGAAGTGGCAGATTGGTTTTGTAAAGAAATATGTGAGTTGGTTTTAAATGATAGTTATTTATAAAATGAAGGGATCATTTGCATCAATATAATTATGTGACAGTTGGTACTAATTTCAACTGAGTCAATGACAGTATTCAAGTACAGGATGGATGAACACGAATGAGTATGAGTAGTGTTCTGACTTTGGAAAATAGTTACACTAAATGATCTCCAAGGCCCACTCTAACTCCAGGATATTTAGTAGCCAGGAATGTAGATGAACACTGAGGGGAACTGTTACAAGGAATATATCTCATATCCTTCAAAAGTTTCAGGAAAGCAAATAGTCCTTGTTCAAGATAAATGAACAAAAAACTTAACAAAATGTATCTTTTGTCATTTTAAACTTATAATCTCTTCATTAAGTAGTCATACAAAGTCACTGGCAAATGTCCTAAAATAGCAAACATCATAAACATTAACCCTTAAGACATTTCTAAATATTGAATTCACATTTAGGAATGTATATGTTCACGAGTATTTGAAAAATTAAGTAAACAAATATTCTGAATTTTTTAAAGGCTTTGGGATTCTGAACTGTTACAAACATTTTATCAGTTACCATGCACCTCGTTCTGCCCGAGTCCATTCATTATTTAATGTGGATATTATTCCTGCCTCTCCATAGAGGATCTTACCATTTCTTCCAGTTCAAGACTTTTGGTCTCTTCACCAACCTTCTCTGGAGGGTATTTATCTTTACTTCCCAAAGCCTTTGATTCTTCATCTTCTAGTTCATTTACAGTTATTTCTCTTTAAGTCAACACTGTCTTTACCACACGTTCCTTTTTGTTTTCCTTATTCCACCTTTCCTACCGTTTTGCATTTCTCTTAGATCCATAATTAAAATAACTTCTTAAATCGCATCACCCAAAAAGGTTTCTCTAGCAAAAGGAATAAATGGTGATGATTCCCCACTAATATGTTTCTCTTTTGACTTAACGCCCCATTAAACTGATCTCTTATCATTCCACATAGTTAAACTCTGTGTTAAGCAAGCTATAGCATGTTACCCTTTTGCCATATAAAAGAAGTCTTACTCACCTTACACATAAAAACTGTCTTTATCTTTAGTGAGTTTCTCCTATAAGCAAAAATTTTCTAGTTATTCATGACATTTTCCATATCATCTGACTTAAAGACTGTTAGTTCACTAATGATACATGCAACTAAATTCTCATTTAAGGTTAGGCAGAGATTTTGTTTTATTCTATTGCATTTTATGTAAATTACTGGCTCTTGCTCACACTATTTTTTAGCTAGCTCTATTTGACAAAACACCCTGAAATATTACTTATTCCTGCTCATATATCCATGGATTACGTAGGATTCGGTTGATTTAGCTTGCATTTAGCTGGGCTTAACTTCAAAGTCTATGTTGGATCTTGTCTGCTCCACATGTCACTGACTCTTTTCAGATCAGTGAGCTAAAGTAGACATGTTCTACTTATGACAAAGAAAAAAATATATATATGCTAGGTTGGAAAAGTGGAATGATTTAGGCATATACTTATCAAAGCAATGTCAGAAACATGAAAGGTAAGCACAATTGCATGAAACATGTTTCATGCTTCTGCTTGTTTTATATCTGTTAACCACTAACCAAAAGTCACATGGTTAAGCCTAAAATTTAGTTACCATGTGACTAAGTCTAACATCATGGAGAGAAGTATATTCCCACTATGAAGGTGTCATAAAAGAAATATATAGTGAAGAAATACATAGAGAAGGAATATATATATAGAAGAAATAGACCATCTCTATCAACACTTTAATAATCCTATTAAAGATTGCCATCTGTGGCTCTAAGCTGATACTGAGCCATCGGTGAAAACTCTTCAAACACAATCGTTAATCAAATTACTAATCCACTTGATTATTTTGATATTTAGATCATAGTATATCACTGACATGAAGCAACACATTATATGATTTCCTTTGAGCTCCAGATTCTCAAAATGTACCATATTTCTTTGAGATAAAAATACCATCATTAAGTAAAAATTAAGTCATCTTTATTTATAATAAGGTAAATATTTTATAATTTAACAATTAATGTATCCTCACCTAGTTATTTATAAGCTCTCACTTGAATCATTGATTCTACAATTATGTCTAGAAATAGGATGAAATATGAGACTATGCCTTTATATCAAATGTGATATTTAGATTAAATATATATTTTTTCAAAACACATTACTAAATGCTCAGTCAAAAGTATCTCTGTTTAATTATCTCAATAAACATGAGATTTTCCCTTTGTAACATATAGTTCATATATATATACATATACATAATACATTATATTTAGGTTAAAATACTTATTACATTTATTCATTTTAACTCTATAATATAAATTATTAGTGCACAGACTATAACATAGGAAGTACCCATAAATGAGTAATGATTTGGGTTCCATCCTGAAATTTGCTATGCTGATACTTTTCTAATAATCTACCATGATTAACTTTCCTCTCAGTACCTCAAAGGTCTCTGCCAGTGGTTCAGTAATCTTTATAAAATGTATCATTTTATACTGTGATAGATATATGGACTAGACAAATTGAATTAATTTACAGTAATTCTCTTAAAAATTTTATTTACCCTTACTTTTTCCCCAACAGCAGTTCACATCCTCTTTAGCTGAAAATTAGTTATGGCAGAAAATAAAATATGGATTTAATAGTTTTATTTGTTGAACACTGAGAAACTTTTTAGCAAAGGTTTTCCAGATTTCTTTAATCTGAAGCCTACTACAGTATATATATATACATATATATATATAGAGAGAGAGAGAGAGAGACATGCTGATCAATGTATACACACACACACACACACACGTACACACATGCAAATATAACATAAATAAGCTTATACTCATATAACACTTAAATTTAGCATGATAATTTTTGTTAAAAGGGATTTTGCTAAATTGATTTGAGAGAGCTGTACAGGTAATTTAGTAATGTCTGGAGAGTTTGGTAGAGGTATTGTATTATTATTTATTGGAACTAGTTCAAGAAGAATGATAAGGATTTTCAAAAGAAAAGGAAAGTAGGAAATTCTAGGAAGAATCATATGTACTAGAATCACATGTACTGATTGAGAGTAATCAGAGTCCAGCTATGATTGGTGGTATTGACATGTCCTTTGAGATAAGAATGTATGTAGTGTATCAGTAGAAGATAGTGATGTGAAACAGGGTAAAGGGCAGACTACGAAGTATAAAACTACTTCATAGTTTAGAATGTGACCTGAGGAAAATGTAAATTAAAAGTTTTTTTTTCTTTTCTTTTTTTTTTTTTTTTTTTTTTTAAATCTGGAAAGTGACACAATCGATTTTGCTTCTTTGAAAAAGTACCTCGGTTATAGTGTAGGAAAGTTGCTAAAAATCAAAGACAAGTCAGGTGATTTCTGAAATGATTTAGGTGGAATACTATTAGATCCAAAATAAAGTGTAAAAAGAAGGGAGTGGATTTTAGAGACATTTCTGGTATACAAGTGACAGGATTTAGTAGTCAATTGGATGTCAAGAGGAGAAAGAAAAAAAAGTGGATGACTAATTAAACGTAATTGACACTTATATCAACAAGCACAAAAATTGAGAAGAGAGAGGAAAAATAGAAGAAAACAAATTTTGTTCAGAATAATATGTTTAATATACATGCAATACATTCAGGTTAATAGAGTCCGTTGGTTCCTGGAAAAAAAATAGATGTTCAACTAGGAAGAGAGAAGGAAACAAATAACCAAACATAGACCTGGGAGGATCTTAAGGGGAAAACAAAATAAATCCTACAACCTAAGGAAATAAACTTTTAAGGGGCATTGAAAAAAAAAAAAGAAATAAAGAAAGAGCAAGAAAAGCAAAAATTATTATGGAGGAAAGTATAGAAAGACATATTAATAAAGGAGATCATTTTAAGCTATAGGGATTATTTGCAGGCTCAAATTTTGTGCAAATATCATATAGAATGTCAACTGAAATTGCATTATGGATTTAAACATGAGGACCTTGGTGATTTCAGCATGACCATTTTCAGTAACGTGGTAGGGTAACAAATCATAGTTTATAAGTGAGTAAGAATTGTGGGAGTGGAAACAGCAAGTTTACTACTTTACAAAAGGTACAATGCATAAGGAAATACCATGGGATAATAGAAGGTAATCTAACTTCTACTGATGCATGCTATTTATGGAGCCAGGGGAGAGGGAAACAATGCAAGGGGGGTTAACCAACAGGAAAATGTCGAAGTAAATTCTAAAGTAAAGTTAAATTCGGAAAGTCTATATTTGAAGTTAATAAAGTAATTTTTTTTTCCCCAGAATGAAAGCTAGTATTGCTTCACTCTAGGTAAGTTTAGATTTGAACAAGATTAGTATCTGATAACCACTATTTTTTTAGTTACTCAAGCAAGATATATTTTATTCAAATAATAGGGTAATAGGGGAAACTGATTAAGAACAATTTGGGATTGACTTAGAGGAAAAATGACAAAGAATGAATAGCAAAGAATAAATAAGGATTGCAAAAAATCTTGGCATTTGGAGGGCCTTATGAATTAGATAATATTCTTGCTGGATATCACTTCTTTATTCAGCACTATTTCAGAGTTCATCTCCATTACACTGCATCAATTTATGTATTTGCTCCAACTAGACAAGCTAGTTAAGTTTTTATATTCTTCCACAATGATGCTCTTCTCCACTCTCACTTATTCTTTTCTAAATGCTCTCATGAGATGACTTCTATTTCTTTAAAATGTATATACATATTTTTTCTTGATCCTCACTGTCATTTATAACACACACACACACACTCTCTCCCTCTCTCAGGGCTGATGTTTTGAAATAGGAAATTACCATCTCATTGGCACATTTGAAACCTGAGTTTATTATATAATTTAGAAGGTTATATTTATCTGCCTGCATTATTAATATTAGGTGAACTGATTTACTGGTCATAACTTGAGTTGGCAAGTATCATTTATTTTAGCCTCCAGTTTTCTCTCATGTGAAGTATTGGACCCCCCCCTCAATATTCTACTCTTTTTTTCCAAATGATATTTTCTGTCTGCCTTAATGCCAGGTATTGGAACATATGTAGATTTTTAGTACCTTCATCTACATTTGGTCTAACTAACACTGCTTCTTATTCAGACAACCATGGTTCCAGGAAAAATTTTTCTCCTTCCTCAGGAAACTTATCTCATCCTTCCATCACTTTTTTTCCCCTCTTATTTTTTTTAATCATGGTCTAGAGATACAAATTATAGTCACTGACATGACAGTCAATTGTTCATTTTATCAGTATCCTATACTTATCAAAATTCTCAGTAGCATTTGGAAGAATCAGCACTTGTACTCTTTGAGTTTATTTTTTCAATGCCACATTCTATAAAGCGTGTTCTTTATAATTCTCAGTTTGTTGGAAAGCACAAAGGAAAATTCATATTATTTCCCATGCTTTCACGTAGTCTCTCCCCTAAACAACTTTTATTTATCCCTTCTTGATTCAAAAAATTGACCCCTTCCTGACTCTTTAAAACCACTGTATATTCTGGAAAACATGTCCAGTCCCTATTAAAATATATTACATCTTTAAACTATTTTCTGGGCTCCCATATCACATTTTTGCTCTGATAAAATCATAGCATTTTACTGAGGATACTGATTCACGGTCAGCAGGGTCTCAAGTACCGGATGGTTTCCTTTCCACATCCCTTGGACCAAGAGGGTGGTAGAGGAAAGAAAGAAGATAGGATGGTATAGTTGCCAAGTGCCATATTAGGATGTTCACATTAAAAAAATAATACTAATAAAAGGAATTTCACTGTGTACTCAGAAAAAGAAAAAGTTTTCTTCTAATAAGAAAGAATCCAGGGCCAAGCAGCTGCTCAGTGCCTGCTTTCCATGCAGGGGAAGGTTCAAAGCCCAGTGCATTGAATGGGCATTCTGAAGAGAAACAGTAGGTCATGCAATGTCTGATTCTCCAATACCATTCCTGCTGTATTATGATTATTATTGTTGTTGTAAAAAAA
>NC_081571.1:34265991-34297126 GCF_022355385.1 Mustela nigripes
TCCATTCATCTGTTGATGAATGGATCAAGAAGATGTGGTATATATACACAATGGAATACTATGCAGCCATCAAAAGAAATGAAATCTTGCCATTTGCGACAACATGGATGGAACTAGAGCGTATCATGCTTAGCGAAATAAGTCAAGCAGAGAAAGACAACTATCACATGATCTCCCTGATATGAGGAAGTGGTGATGCAACATGGGGGCTTAAGTGGGTACGAGAAGAATAAATGAAACAAGATGGGATTGGGAGGGAGACAAACCATAAGTGACTCTTAATCTCTCATAATTCTGTTTATCATCTCTATGATTGTGACTACTTACAGTACATCATGTAAGTAGGATCATACAATATTTGTCTTTTTGTGACTTATTTCACTTACATAATGTCCTCAAGGTTTATCCATGATGTAGCATGTGTCTCAATTTTCTTCATTTTAAAGGCTGAGTCATAGTTCATTGTATATCTATATCATATTATTTACACCTTTATCCACTCAGTTTGTAACTGAGGCTATTTTAAATTGTGTTGCTATGAGGTTGAGTGTGAAAATATGTCTTTGAGATCCTAATTTCAATTCTTCTGGATATACACTCAGAACCAGCATATGCTGGACCATATGCTAGTTCTATTTTTAATATTTTGAGAAATTTCCATATTGTTTTCATAGTGGTTTCACCATTATTATAATTGTGCCAATTGTACATAAACATTTCACTCCTCCATATCCTTACTTATTCATGTTTTCTCTCTGTATCTTTCTGAGTTATAGTCATCCTAATGGGTATTCAGTGATATCTTGTAGTTTTGATTTGCATTTGTCAGATGAATAATGATGTTGAGCATCTTTTCATATCCTCGTTGGCATTTTTATATTGTGTTTGGAGAAATGTCTACTCAAGTCTTTGCCTCTTTTCTAATTTGGTCATTTGATTTTAATGTTGTTATGAAGTCTTCTTATATATTCCAGATATTAACAAACAGATATATGATTTGCAAATATTTTATCCCATTCCATATGTTGCCATTTCACTCCATTGATTTTATACTTTGATACACAAAATTTTTAAGTTCGATGTGGTCCCATTTGTCTATTTTTGGCTTTGTGTCTGTTCTTTTGATATCTTTCAAAAAAATAAATTGCCAACTCCAATGTCATGAAGCTTTTCTTCCATGTTTTCTTCTAAGGATTTTATAGTTTTGTCTACATTCAGATCTTCAGTCTATTTTGAGTTTTTATATATGATGCAAAATAAGAATCCAACTTTGTTCTTTTGCATGTGGATATCCACTTTTCCTAGCATAATTTGTTGAATTATCTTTGTCTTTTGTCTATTCCCCATTCTGTGGTCTTGGTATATTGTCAAAGATCGTTTGACCATATATATCCGGGTTTATTTCTGTACTCTGTTTACTATGCCTTTGACATATTGTGATTTCTTTCACCCACTGATTGTTAAATAGCATGTTGCTTAATGTTCACATACTTATGGATTTTCCAGTTTTCCTTGTGGTATTCATTTCTAGTTTCATTCCTGTAATCAGTAAAATATTTTGGGTGCTTCCAATCTTTCTGAATTTGTCAAGAATTGCTCTGTGACATAAAATTGTATCTATCCTGGAGAATGTTCCATGTGCACTTGAGAATCATGTATATTCTGCTGTTATTTGGTGGAGAGTTCTGTATAAGTCTATTAGTTCCAATTGGTCTATAGTTTTGGTCACATCTTATTTCCTTACTGATGTTCTTCCTGGTTGTTCTTTTTATTATTAAAAGTGGAGTATTGAAATATCCTAATATTATCTTGTTGCTGTCTATTTCTCCCCTTCATTCTATTAAAGTCCATTTCATGTATTTAGTAACTCTGATATTTGGTGTATAGATATTTGTAATTGTTATATTTTTTGGTGGATTGACCCTTTAACATTATATGATGTCCTTCTTTGACTCTTGTAACTTTTTAAGTTAAAGTGTATTTTGGAGTTATATTAGTTAGTATAGACACTTCTGCTCTCTTTTGGTTCCCATTTTCATGGACTTTTTTTTTTTATCCTTTCATTTTTAGCCAATGTGTGTCCTTAAATCTCAAGGGAATCTCTTGTAGACAAGATTTCTTATAGTCAGATCTTGCTGTTTTATTCAGCTAGCCATTCTATGCCTTTATTGGAGAATTTAACCCATTTATGTTTAAGGTAACTACTGATAGGGCAGACGTTACTGTCATTTTGTTGTTTCTGTATGTTTTATAGCTCTTTTCTTTTCCTCTCTTCATGCCTTCCTTTGTGTTTAGTTGATATTTTGTGGTGATAATATCTCATCCCCTTCTCATTTCCCTGGCAATTATGAGAACCCCAGAATAATATAAATAACTGAAGAAGTATCATCTCTAAATGGCTCTCAGAGATCAGAGAATCATGTGTTCTCATTTGCCAAATTATTCTCTTTAAACAAAAATATTTCTCTATTTTCATGATTAAGAATCCAAACTCTCTTTTAGATGCTAATCTGGAAGCAAATTTTCAACAAATTTTCTGTAAATTCTAACTTTCAGAACATGGACTTCTCATGAATAAGAATAAATTTTCAAAATGAAAGAGAGGAAAGAAGAAAAAGCAGAAGGAGGATCATGTCTGAAGGCCTTATTAAGGTTATGAAACTTTAGAGAGCTAGTTGAGACTAGAATTTAGTAAAAGTTTGAGAAAGAGTAATATAAAATCAAGGCAGGAAAAAAGGAGACTATACAAGGCCCAGTAAATTTGGTGACCATTAATTCAATCTTAAATTGTCCATGTCAATTCTGGTTTACACTTGTCTTAGCATAATTATTTAAAGGTGTTGTTTTCACTCTAAAAAGCATCTTGGTTTGTAGAACTTTTCTTTTCTTTCCTTTTTTTTTTTTTTTTTTTTGGCCTGATGGTCACAGATTTATTCTGGTACATTTAAGTCTATGAGGACCCATAGTGATGAATGGTTTTAACATTATTTCACAGAAGAGTAATAAAACTTAAGGGTTTTGTTTGTTTGTTTGTTTGTTTGTTTGTTTTTAATTTTTTTATTTTTTATAAACATATATTTTTATCCCCAGGGGTACAAGTCTGTGAATCACCAGGTTTACACACTTCACAGCACTCACCAAAGCACATACCCTCCCCAATGTCCATAATCCCACCCCCTTCTCCCAAACCCCCTCCCCCCAGCAACCCTCAGTTTGTTTAAGTGACTCTTAAAACTTAAGGTTTTAAGAATCCTGGAGGATGTCCAATAAGTAGTTAGTAGGGTTTAATAACCAACATGTCTTTTCTCAGTGCAGAAATATCTTGCTTCTGACCTTAATATTCCACAGAAACTCTCAAGTTCACAATTATGTCCTTGTCATTAAATCCATTGAGCCCTTCTATACTTTTACTAAAATCTGGATGGCCTGTGGCATTTTGGTCCATCCTAGACTTCATAGTCACCTGCACTTTACTTCCATGTTCTACATTGTTTGATGCGTTGATAATGAGAAGAGCAAAAAGTGACAACTGTGGGACACAAAGGGATGTCCATGAGATAAGAGGAAAAGAATAATATAGTGTGTGAGTGAAGAAGTTAAATGAGGTGGGCTTCTAACAAGTATACTTAATGCTAATGTGGTAAAAAAAGGACTGAGAAGAGTCCATTGTGTTTAGTAGACATGACTCAATGTTCCATCTCAAAAAAAATTTTGTGCAGTCAGGCAGAGAGGTAATTCTGATTTCTGTGTATTGAAGAATGGATGGATATTGAGCATATAAAGACCACAAAACAGAAGAACTCTCAGAAACAACTAGTTGTATGGGAAAGTGAAAAGATAAGTCATGGGAGAGTAAGTATTGAAAGATGGAAGATGAAAAAAGATAGGTCCAAAGATAGACAAGTTTCTCAATTCCGTGTTTAGATGCTGATGTAAGTTTTATCATATAGCTTTTATTTTCTCTGTGAAATGGACACCACTTCTGAGGGAGATAAGCAAGGGAAGAAGGGTCCAGAACTCAAGTTGGTTTGAAATAGTGATTCCAAGAGGTAGCAAGGATGGCAAAAGAAATGTGTTAGAATTATCATAAGTTCACAGTGTTCCATATCTATTCAGGGTTTCCCTAGAATGTAGCAGTTTAGAGAACAGAAGTAAAAGTGATACATTGTGGAAAAGCAATCCAAGATTAGTATTTTGCCAGTCAGGTAATATGGAAGGAAATTAGTCAAGGAAGTTCAGCATTCTGGTTTATATTTTGTATATTTATTAATATTGGATGACTATATTAACAATCTCCACCTGGCTTAGATGATTCTAAATAATGTTATCATAACAAATATTTTTTTATATAGCTTTATGCAACAATGCATCTTATATTGATCTTACTAGCTTCCTAGGTGGAAGTTAGTCTACCATGGTAGGGACTCTGTTACCAGAAAGATATTCATGTTAATGCCAAATCTGAGGCTTATTTACTTATGCTTTGCCTTGCTACCCTCTTTTAAATTAGGCAGTACATTAACTCTTCATCATTCTAAGAGGTTTGGAAGGAATTAGTTATTATACAGATGAATTTCAATGATGAAGGGGAAAGGATGAAGACATTTTTGAGAACTAGTCAGAACCCAGGGAGAGTAAGACAATGCAAAACGATTAGAGGAGATAGGTATATGGTTGGAAACAAAATGTTGTCTTTCTTTCAAAAATGTATTCTTTCAAAGGAAGCAAAGAATATCTAAAATATGTATGTATAAATAACATGGAGAGATTAATTTATCCATGACAAATGTCTTCTAGTTTTGTTATAATGGCATATTCAAAGTAAATCTATTATCATAATTCATCTTATCTACAAACAGCGCAGAACAGAATTAGTTAAATATGTCTTTTAGTTAGTCTTTTGAATAACATGTTTTGCTCTGAAACATGTTGTAAACATCATTGAGATACTGTTTTTTTCTTAGTGAAGTACACATTTTAAATGAATGATTAATATATTTTATTATATTATATATTATATAAATACATATTATATATGATATGTAATATATCATATATATAATTTAAAATTTTGAAAGAGTATTTCAAATAGTATATAAATACTATTTATGCTATATATATTTATATACTGCACTTATAGTATATAAATACTATTTTCCTATTACATTTTTAATAATGGTGAGTAATTTCAAAGCAGAAATTCTCTTGACCATGTTGCTGTCTTGCATACATTTTATCTAATATATGTAATTGCCAAATACTTTTCACATTATTTTATTTCAATAAAAACCTTTGAGAAAAAAACACATATTTGAATAGTAAAAAAGAAAACAGAGCTAAAACTTGAGCTTAAGTCTGAATCTGCTTTGCTTTTAAGTTGATTGCATCTGCAAAATAAATTATTTTGAGCTTGTACTCTATGTTCTAAATTAGGTAAACATTGCCTGCTATTTAAAAATGTTAATTTAAATTTTTTTTTTCTAATTTTATTGGAAAATATTTTGGAAAAGATACAAATAAGCTTTTCTTATCTATTTTTCTTAACTTTGCATGTCTTTATCCTAAAAGTTGATGTTAGGAGAAAAAAGGGATGTAAGAGGGTCTTTATTCTAATCTGTGTCTTTTCCTATGGCTGACTTAATATCTCAGATCCCTAGGACCTACATTGCATAGTGATCATTAACATGACCTCTTTTTTTATAAGACTAAAATATTTATAAGGAAGGATATTATTATAGTGTTATGTGTATGTATTCAGCAACATAGTTCTCAATCTTTCAAATGAGAGTCTTTGGGTAAGATAATATGTTTATGTATTTGTGTTTCTAAGTTATAGGAATAATTTGCAAGCAATTGATATCAACTTCCTATCATTCAATTTTCTAAAATACACCAACCAGTTGGTACTTTCTTCTTTTATATGATTGGGAAATATCTGTCCATATTCAGTCATATTTTGCATGTTATATGGCATGTAACTGTGAGGTTAGGTATCTGAAGTTTGAAAAGGAGGACAAGTTTGTCGGATGAGCCAAGATGCTATGCTATTAACCAGCAATCAGCTAGTGGATCAACAATAAGAATGTTGGAAGGAATACAGATGAAGGAGGAGAATCACGGGTTAAAATATTTAAGAAATGGAAGAGTAAATAGAAGTCAGCCAATAAAGTAAGGAAGAAACCAGATATCATTGGGCTAATGGGAATTTTTTTTTTTTTTTTTTTTTTTTTAAGAGAGTAAATGCTTTGCAAGTCTCAAAAGGGAGCTGGGAGGAAAATGCTAAACCTCTTTTTCCTGGCACATGTGAGGCTTAAGAAGAATATGAGTCCTTCCCCTGAGAAGACTGCAGGGGCAGCAATTTCACTCATTACAGTCAGGTTTTATTTCAGGGAAGTAAGGGAATTATTTAAACAAGAAGCTAAATATTTTCAAATATTTGTATTTTCAAATTACAGAGCAAGAATTTCAACAAATTTGCATGGAAGGAAGAAGATGGAATATTTCCAGATGAGGGACGTGTTCAGAGCTTTGTAGGAAATGAGCCTGCTGTGATAATGAACTTCTGGGTTAAAAGACCTCTCTGTTGAGTCCTCCGTGCCTGGTACAGTGTCTAGCATTAAACTGGGGCTTATAAATATTTGTTGATAGCAATCAAATAAATAAAAAACAATGAAATTTACCTTTATAATGTTGCGACTACCAACTATTAAAAATCCAGTAACAAATGCTTTGAAATAATTAAGTAAATGTTCTTGTATGTCATTTATAAGGAGTCGGGGTTTTTTGATTTTTTTAAAGATTTTATTTATTTATTTGACAGAGAGAGATCACAAGTAGGTAGAGAGGCAGGCAGAGAGAGAGAGGAAAGGAAGCAGGCTCCCTGATGAGCTGAGATTCATGGCTTAATCCCAGGACCCTGGGATCATGACCTGAGCTGAAGGCAGAGGCTTTAGCCCACTGAGCCACCCAGGTTCTCCACGAGTTGATTCTTTAGAGCAAACTACCCACTAACTAAATGATTTCCCCAATTTGAGCAACATTTAAGTTGTATTTAGATTTTGGAGGGGAGTCTCCATTTTTAGAATTTACGCTAGCTAGTTGATCTGAAATTGGCCCTAGTTTGTGAATACAATAATAACATGTTGACATAAATCATGTGTGGAAACCTGAAATCTGAGACTGAGGAGGTCGATTTAGTCACACAGATAACCCCTGGCCAAAAACAAAACAAAATGAAACAAAATAAATCCTACTATTTAATAAAATCTTAACCATCATTAAAGGAAAGTAGTCTCATCTTACCTTTAATTGAGCAGTTATGTTTTATGACCATTGTGGAGCACTGGAATTCCTTCAGATTGTGTGCATTCATCATATATGTATAGACAACCATTAACTATAATTGTGGTAGCATTATGTAGAGCAAAACAATAAATATTTAAACTCCTACATATGCAGACAGAAGCCAGTACAAAACACAAAAAGTATCTTAATGTAATTATTCCAGATAAGGGACAAGTCAAATGATGACTCGTATAATATTAATAATGACTATAGATGCCATGAAAAATAAATATTTAATGCCTTGTCAAATTTATTATTCTATCTTTTTTTTTTCTTTTTAAAGATTTTATTTATTTATTTGACAGACAGAGATCACAGGTAAGCAGAGAGGCAGGCAGAGAGAGATGGGGAAGCAGGCTCCCCGCTAAGCAGAGAGCCCAATATGGGGCTCGGTCCCAGAACCCTGGGATCATGACCCAAGCCAAAAGCAGAGGCTTTAACCCACTGAACCACCCAGGTGCCCCTTATTGTTCTATCTTAAAGTTTGTTGACAGCATCATTTTGAAATTCGCTCTCCAGTAGCTAGTCACCATGTTAATTTTATCTATATTTTCTAATTTATAGTCAACATATTTAATTATTAACAGTAATTTCATATGAATTTTATTAAATTCCCTCACTTACAGAGGAGGAAACTGAGGAACAGAGAGTAAGGTCACAGAGTCAAGAAATAACAAGATTTGAGTCCATACCAGCTAATTCTCTGTTCAGTGTTTTTCCAGTTCTCCCTCACTTCAGTTGGTTGTATATTTTTGGACTTGCAAGCTGTTTCATGTGACAAAGATGAAAGAGGCAGGAATATGTTCTGAAGGTATTTAAAAGTAAGGAGAGATGAAGTGAGACAATACATGTATTATTAAATTTTGGAATATGATGGCTGTTAAGAATAAAGCAAATACACTCAGAGTTCAAAGTATAATGCAACCATGTTAAATTAAGAATGTCAGGAAAGAGGCCAGTGGTTGTGATTGAAAGCTGCCTTAAATGATGTACAGGATTTAACCATGAGGAGTGCAATTTTCAGATAGTGGATTAATAGGGCCAATAACAGGAAGGAGGGGAGAGGTTAAGAGTGAGTATTTTGTGGGAACATAAGAACTAGATCATATTGAAGATTGGAGGAATAGCTTGACATGAGGTTGGAAAAATATACTGGAGCAATATTTGGAAGTTAAAAATATTTGGAATGTGTTTAGGAATTAAAATGTGACAAGCATGTAAGGTGGTTTCCAGTTGGAACATAAAGGTTTATGAAGTTATGCAATTTATTTAACTGTTCCATGAAAAATGTAATGAAGCCTGAATTAGAGTAAATGCAGAGAAAATAATGGGGAGGATTCAGGTAAAATACATAATAAAAATAACTTGAATATATTATAAATATTATAGCTATTCTTATATTTTTATGTATGTTATATATGGCTATCTAGTTATTATTTTTATTTATTTTTATAATTGATTCAGAAATCAAAATGATATAGAACACATATATCAAGAATTTTCCTCCCTATGTGGCCATGCCTATCCACTTATCTTCACACAGATTATCATTTTTATTAGTCTTATGGGAATAATTTGGTGTTTCTACCAGTATGTGCAAAAATAACTATATATCCTTGTTTTCCTTATTTTCTTACACAAATGAAATGATACTATATGTACTATTCAATAATTACTTAATAATTTCTGAATATCTCTCCATGTAGGTATACATAAGACTTTCTGATTCTTTTTATTGAAGTATGATTAACATATATTAGTTTCAGGTGAACAATATAGCCATTCAACAATTCTATACATTACACATTTACACAATAAATGTACACTTACTCCCCTTTATCTGTTTCCACCATTGCCTCACCCACTTTCCCTCCAACAACTATAGAACAACTTTTGACTTTTCTCTGCATTTACTCTAATTCAGGCTTCAGTCTATTCTCTGTATTTGAAGGACTATTTTTTGTTGTTTATCTCTTTTATATTTTGTTTGTTAGCTTATTCTTTTTCTTAAATTCCACACATGAAATTATATGGTATTTGTCTTCTCTGATTAATTTTATTTAGCGTTCTGCTCTCTAGATCCATCCATACTGCTACAAATGTTAAGATCGCATTGTTTTTTATGGCAGAGTAATATTCCTGTGTGTGTGTGTGTGTGTGTGTACACTACATTTTCTTTATCCATTCGTCTATGGACGGACACTTGAATTGTATCCATAATTTGGCTATCGTAAATAATGCTTCAATAAACATTGGGATGCATATATCTTTTTCTTTTTTTAGTAACATATAATGTATTATTTGTTTCAGAGGTACAGGTCTGTGATTCATCAGTCTCACACAATTCACAGTGCTCATTATAGCATATACCCTTCTCAATGTCCATCACCAAGCCACCCCATGCCTCCCAAACCCCTGCCCTTTCAGCAACCCTCAGTTTGCTGAAGGTTGGATTGGATTATTTGTTCTTTGGGTGTTGAGTTTGATAAGTTCTTTATAGATTTTGGATGCTAACCCTTTATCTGATATGACATTTGCAAAAATCCTCTCTCCTTCTGTCAGTTGTATTTTGGTTTGGTTGCTTGTTTCCTTTGCTGTGCAAAAGCTTTTGATCTTGATGAAGTCTCTATAGCTTGTTTTTGCCCTTGCTTCCCTTGCCTTTTTTGATATGTCTAGGAAGAAGTTCCTGTGGCTAAGGTCAAAAAAGTTGCTGCCTGTGTTCTCCTTAAGAATTTTGATGGATTCCTGTATCACGTTGAGGTCTTTCATCCATTTTGTGTCTATTTTTGTGTGCAATGTAAGGAAATGGACCAGTTTCATTCTTCTGCATGTGGTTGTCCAATTTTCCCAACACCATTTGTTGAAGAGACTGTCTTTTTTCCATTGGACATTCTTTCCTGCTTTGTTGAAGATGAGTTGACCAATGAGTTGAGGGTCTATTTCTGGGCTTTCTATTCTGTTCCATTGATCTATGTGTCTGTTTTCATGCCAGTACCTCACTGTCTTGATACTTGCAGCTTTTTTTTTTTTTTAAGATTTTATTTATTTATTTGACAGAGAGAGAGATCACAAGTAGGCAGAGAGAGAGAGGGAAGTAGGCTCCCTGCTGAGCAGATACCCTGAGATCATGAGCTGAGCTGAAGGCAATGGCTTAATCCACTGATCCACCCAGGCGCCCCAATACTTGCAGCTTTTTAATAGAGCTTGAAGTCCAGAATTGTAATGCCACGAGCTTTGCCTTTCTTTTTCAACATTCCTCTGAGTATTTGGTTTCTTTCCTGGTTCCATACAAATTTTAGGATTATTTTTTTCCATTTATTTGAAAAAAGTTGGTATTTTGATGTGGATTGCATTACATATGTATATAGGTAGCTTTAGGTAGCATAGATATTTTCACAATATTTATTCTTCTAATCCATGAGTATAGGATGTTTTCCATTTCTTTATGTATTCCTCAATTTCTTTCATGAGTATTCTATAGTTTTCTGATACAGATTCTTTGGTTAGATTTATTCCTAAATATCTTACGGTTTTGGGTACAATTGTAAATGGGATCAACTCTTTAATTTTTTTCTTTTGTCTTGCTGTTGGTGTATAGAAATTCAACTGATTTCAATACATTGAGTTTATATCCTGACACTTTACTGAATTCCTGAAAGAGTTTTGGCAGTTTTGGAGTGGAGTCTTTTGGGTTTTCCACATAAAGTATCATATCATCTGCAAAGAGTGAGCATTTGACTTCTTCTTTCCTTTCCTTCTATTTCCTTTTGTTGCCTGATTGCTGAAGTACTAGGACTTCTAGTACTATGTTGAATAGCAATAGTGATAGTGGGCATCCCTGCTGTGTTCCTGACCTTACAGGATAAGCTCTCAGTTTTTCCCTATTAAAAATGATATTCACTTTGGGTTTTCATAGACAACTTTGATAATGTTGAGGTATGTACCTTTCATCCCTACACTGTGAAGATTTTTGATTAAGGAAGGATGTTGTAGTTTGTCAAATGCTTTTTCTGCATTTATTAAGAGTATCATATGGTTCTTGTTCTTTCTTTTATCAATGTATTATATCAATATAATGTATTTGTGGATGTTGAACCAACCTTGCAGCCCAGGAATAAATCCCCCTTGGTCATGGTGAATCGTCCTTTTAATGTACTGTTGGATCCTACTGGTTAGTATTTTGGTGAGAATTTTTGAATCCATGTTCATCAGGGATATTGGTTTGTAATTCTCCTTTTTTGTCTGGTTTTGGGATCAAGGTAATGCTGGCCTCATAAAATGAGTTCAGAAGTTTTCCTTCCACTTCTATTTTTTTGGAACAGTTTCAGAAGAATAAGTATTAAGTCTTTTTAAATTAATGGTAGAACTCCCCTGGGAAGCCATCTGGCCCTAGGCTCTTATTTGTTGGGAGATTTTTTATTACAATTTCCTCACTGGTTATGGGTCTATTCAGGATTTCTATTTCTTTATGGTTCAGTTGTGGCAGTTTATATGTCTCTAGGAATGCATCCATTTCTTCCAGTCTAATTTGCTGGCATATAGTTCTTATAATATGGTCTTATGATTTTTTGTATTTCTTCGGAGTTGGTTGTGATTTCTACTCTTTCATTCATGATTTTATTAATTTGTGTCCTTTTGATAAGTCTGGCCAGGGGTTTATCAAACTTATTAATCTTTCAAAAGACTAACTCCTAGTTTTGTTGATCTGTTCTACTGTTCTTTTGGTTTCCATTTCATTGATTTTTGCTCTGATCCTTATTATTTCTCTTCTTCTGCTGGGTTTAAGCTTCATTTGCTGTTCTTTCTCCAGCTCCGTTAAGTGTAGGGTTAGATTTTGTATTTGAGACCTTTCTTATTTTTGAGAAAGGCTTGTATTGCTCTATACTTTTCTCTTAGGACCACCTCTGCTGCATCCCAAAGATTTTGAACAGTTGTGTTTTCATTTTCATTTGTTTACATGATTTTTTTTTTTAAATCTTCTTTAATTTCCCAATTGACTCATTCATTCTTCAGTAGGATGCACTTTAGCCTCCGTGTATTTGAGTCCTTTCCAACTTTCCTCTTGTGATCGAGTTCTAGTTTCAAAGCAGTGTAGTCCAAAAATATACAGGGAATGATCACTATCTTTGTGTATCTGTTGAGGCATGATTTGTGAGTCAGGATGTGATCTATCCTGGAGAATGTTCCATGTGTACTGGAGAAGAATTTCTATTCTGTTGCTTTGGGATGGAGTGTCCTGAATATATCTGTGAAGTTCATCTGGTCCAGTGTGTAATTTAAAGCCTTTATTTCCTTATTGGTCTTTTGCTTAGATGATCTGTTCATTTCGGTGAGGGGGGTGTTAACCCCCCTACTATTATTGTATTATTGTTGATGTGTTTCTTTGATTTTATTTAATTAATTGGCTTATATAATAGGGTGCTCCCATGTTAGGGGCACATATATTTACCATTCTTAAGTTTTAATATATTTTTTTGAATTAGTGTTTTTGTTTACCTTGAGTAAATACTTAATGGCAGAATTATGGGATTGAATGGGAAGTCCATTTTTAATTTCAATCTTATTTTTATTAGATAAATAATAACACTGTACGTCATTGTATGGGTTATTTAACTGGTACCTTATAGATGTACTTTTTTTTCAATATCTAGTATTACTAATCATGCTGAAATAAATAAGACCATACCTCATTTTGTATGAAAATATAGGTGTTCCTGTAGAGTATTTTTTCTGAAGTAAAGTTGCTGGGTCAAGAACTGATGATTTCTAATTTTGATAGATACTGCCAAATTGCTCTCCCTGTTTATCACTTTATATCCTCATTAACAATATGTGAGAATGTTTGTATCTCCAGCCAAGGGAGTGACAGACTTTTGAATGCAGGAATCTGAGGGGTAAGAAATGCTCTATCAACAAAGCTTTAATTTGCATTTCCCTTATTTTGACTGAGGACAAGTAACTTCACATAAGTCTTGGAAGTGACTATAGTTTTCAGTGATCTATAGATTTATGTCCTTTGTTTTTTATTACATTTTTGCTTCTTCCTTTTAATTTGTTAAAAGCTCTCTCATATCAAGTAGATTGTCCATTTGTCTATGATTTGAGATGCAGACATTTGCACCAGTGTATAGTTTGCCTTCACATCTAAAATACTTTTATGTAATCAACTTTATCAATTTTTTATTGGGTCTAGATTTGTAGTCAGGATTTAAAAATCTTCCTAGTTTATAATAGAACACTCTAGTATTTTATTCTAGTAATTGTGTTTTTAAATTTGAAACTTTGATATATTTGGAAGTTATCCTTGGTATCCTATGTGAAGTATTAATCTAATTTTATAATTTTCCATTAAGACTCCAGTTTTCCAACACCACAATAAAGAGTGCATTAGTCTATAGCTCTGAGTTGTCACTTTATAACATACTAAGGTATTATGTATATTTGGATCTGTTTGGGGTTTTCTGTTCTGTTAAATTGGATGATTTTTTTTTTAACATGTACCAGGATTATACTGCTTTAATTAAAAAAGCTTTGTGGTTGGTTTTAATAGGTTCATGGCCTTTTCCCCTCAGTTTTCCTAGATATTCTTGGCTCTTTATACTATCCATATGAATTTCCAACTGCCTCATGTAGCTATAGAAAAAGGTTATTGACATTTTTATTGAAATCACATGTAAGTTATAAAGATGGTGTATTGATGATGTTGAATTTTCCACTCCTAGAACACCAAATGCATATGTATTTGTTTAAGCCTTCTTTTTTGTCCCTCAAAAGTGTTTCAGAGTTTTCATGATATAATTATATATGTTTTATTGTGTTTTTTTCCCTACATGTTTTAACTCTTTGGTTGCTCTTGAAAACTGGTTCTTCTCGCCATTGTCTCTTCTAATCAGTTGCTGTTTGTTTTCATGAAAGCTATTGCTTTCTCGAATCTTATTCAGCTGTGTTGTCATTTTCATTGTACAAAACTTTCAGTACCTAATCATAGCAATTGCCAAGTAGTTTTAGTTTCAACTCTTACTTTCTAAATCTGATATGATTTTTCTCTTGTCCTATACATGTCAGATATTGCCAGGACACTGTTAAAATACTAGAGGTAGTGGACATCTTTCTATTTTAACTGGTTTGAGTGGGAATGCATCCATTGTATCCTCATCGAGTTAAGGAACTTTGAGCTCTGAATAAATATGTAAGTGTGTGTACCTGTGTGCTTGTGTGCGTTTTATGCTAACTGTTCTTCAACATAATTCTTACCATAAATATTCAGAATGAGCTTTAGCACTATTCTTGAATATGCTTCTATATTGTCTACTCAGGTTTTAGTTCAGATCATGACATTGCTATTTACAAAGAAGTATCAGTTTATTTGGTTTTCTCTATAGATATTTCATTATTCTTTCTTTCCAGTGTTCTTTTGTTTCCCAAATATCATTTATGAATTTTTTTCTTTTATATGATATAGAGACAGTAAACATTAAATAAATTATTTGTTAATGGTTTTGCTTAATTCTTTTATGAAACTTCTGAGCCTATGGCATTGGTTGGGGGGTTCTTGTACTTTTTTAAAATATCTTTCATGGAAATTAGAAAAGTTCTGGTAAAATGTATTTTTCTTGAAATTAATATTTCCTTGTGTTTTAACTTTATATTTATATAAGGTTATATAATGTAAGCATATTATTGTATACTTTTTCCTATGTATCTTATGTTTTGTTTACTTTGTTAAAATTTTCTTGAATATTCTAATCAAATTTAAAAATTATTTTTTTTTAATTTTTTATTTTTTATAAACATATATTTTTATCCCCAGGGGTACAGGTCTGTGAATCACCAGGTTTACACACTTCACAGCACTCACCAAAGCACATACCCTCCCCAATGTCCATAATCCCACCCCCTTCTCCCAAACCCCCTCCCCCCAGCAACCCTCAGTTT
Organism: Mustela nigripes; assembly: GCF_022355385.1. Taxonomy (NCBI): domain Eukaryota; kingdom Metazoa; phylum Chordata; class Mammalia; order Carnivora; family Mustelidae; genus Mustela; species Mustela nigripes. The sequence continues at coordinate 34,281,271 of NC_081571.1, forward strand.
GTTCCCTGAAACTGTTCCGAGAAAATTAAATATTTTTAATTATTTTTAAAGAAACAAGCTTTTTGTTATCTTGTGTTATTTTGTTCTAGTGATTTTTTTCATCAACTAACTAAATTATACTTATATCTTTATAAAGTTCTTTCTCTCATCTCTTCTGGTAAAAATTACAATTCTTTTTCAACCTTTAGAGTTTGATATTTGCCATATTTCATTTCGTTTAAAAAATTTTGAGGAAAGTTGACATATTTTATTTCAATTGTTTAAGTTTATAAATTTTCTTCTGTGTATCCTTCTAGCTCAAAATATTGATTTCATAGATCTATAAATGTTCAAATTTATCATAAGTAATAGAAATGTTACAAAATATTTGTTTTAATGATACTTGTATTTAGTCATACATTTGAGTGTCAAGAACATGGGAAGATTTTAGTTTTTGCTTCATTATTTATCTAAAGTTTTTTCATAGAGACATCTCTTAGAAAACATCTTTGAATTTTTACTTCAATTTTTTCTCACAAAAGATTTTTTTTTTTGTATGGAGTTTTTATTTCTTATTTGGGCTGTAATTTTAAGCAAAATACATTTCTAACAGCACCTGTCATATAGCCTTTATAAGTTAGTGATCTCTCTGCATCTCAATTTCCTCATCTGCTAACTGGAAATATTACTAGTAATATCATATAGATTAAATGAGAAGAAACACAAACACATACACATTTATGTGTATGTATTCTCTATCTATCCATTCTTTTGTGTATTTTTCTATTAGATATCTTCAAAAAATATCTGGAACTTACCAATCACTAGATAAATGGCTCTAATTACGGTTGTTGCTATTATCATCATCAACAGCATCATAATCATGTTGTCTATATACCAATTAAAATGCTTTGGGGGATGACTGGATGGCTCAGTTGGTTAAGTGTCTGACTCTTGGTTTTGGCTCAAGTCATGATTCGAGGATTGCGAGATCATGTCCCATATCAGGGACATCATTCTCTTTGGGATTTTCTCTCTCCCTCTCCCTCTGCCCCCACCCCCACCACTTGTGCCACATAAATAAATAAATAAATAAATAAATAAATAAATAAAATCTTTAGTAAAATGTTTTGGCTAGTATTTATTTCTTATGATTTTGGGCATCTCAATTATTTAAAAAATGATCAAACTGCTTGAGTTAATTTTTACTATGATTTTTTTTAACTGAGATTTCACATTTTCAAAAATTATTCCGTCATCTGAGCATTTGAATTTCACATTTGAAATTTTAAAGACGTTTTCAATCTTATATTTTTATTCTTACAAAACAGTACTGGTAAAGAAATACAAGTCACACTTTTCTTTTGAAATTAGATGTTTTTAAGATATAAGTAACTTAGTTGTTTTAATCTCCTGCCAAATCTGTCATGGCGCATGAAATCTAGTGTTATAAAATTAACATTTTTCCAAATGTAAGTTTCTTTGTTTCATCTTTGTTTCAAAAGAACTATTTGCCTTAGGAGATTGTTTTATAGGTCTAAAACTTAATGTCAGATCAGCTATGTTACTCAAATATATGGCAACATAGCAAATATTTCTTCAGACCTTCAGCAAGTCTCCTATTTACAGATGGCTTCCTAGGGACTGGTTCTATGAAGTGCTGAATAATGTTCAAAAAAAGGCAAAGTCACATAGCTACAAAAGTTGAGAAGAAAACTTAGTGAAGAAAAATAATCAAAAAATTTTGGGAGGTAAGAAATTCAGAGGAAGAACACCTAACCCTGATGCATGACAGTTCATTTAATTCTATTTTGGACTGCCTAACTCAGAAATGCATTAAAGGGCAATAAAATTTACCAAATTATAATGAAAAAATGCTTCAATTTTTAAATTTCCTAGATATATTTATGTTTTGGGAAATAATTTGGGCATAAAATTCAATATCTAAATATTGTAAACATGATGTAAATGAAACTGGGAAGTCTTTTTATAATGAATTGGTTATGTATTTTGAAATAGCTCTATTAGAATCTAAAGTCTATTTTTTGAAACTATCACATATTCACAAGGCACTTATGGACATTAAGGTGAAAATATGGAGTATATAATAAAAGTAAATAAAGATTAAAAAGAGAATGGAAGGAAAGTGACATAGTAATGAAAAAGAAGTTATATTGAGCTAAATGCACACACTGTCTGGAAAATTAGACTTAAAAAACAGGATTAAGTGAATAACCTTCCACTGTTTTATATAATTTGAGCCATAATGATTGAAACAAAAAACAAAACAAAAACAAAAACAAGGAAACATTGTTTGTATGTTTTTAAGGTCAACTTGGCAAGAAGTTATGAGAAAATCACAAAAACAATTCTAGCTCCCAAAAATATCAGCTTAAATTACTCTATTCACATCCATTTAAATTCCATGACAAAAATGATGTAGTTGAGAAAACTATCATTCCCAACCATATGATTATAATTATTTCAATGCTTTATCGCTTTTAGGACCAAATTTTGGCATAATGTGGACCTCTGAGACTAAAAGATTCACCCAGATATGTGATGTATGCTCTGAGGACTTTTCTCTATGTTCTAGGAAAAATGGAGCATCCTGAGATTTTTTTTCTATATTAGCATTATATTTTTAAAGAAATATTGATAACCTGTGTCCAGAAGAGGGTGACCTAGGAGGTAACATTTTGCAATATGAGGAAAAACAGAACAAAAGAAAAGCTTTAGAAATGTTTTAGAGGGGGGCATCTGAATGTGGTCTTAATAAATCTCAAGAAATCATTTTACAACTCAAGGAGAGAAAGTAGATTTAAATAAATGAAAGGAGATCTTACATAAATGGGTGAAAAATAGAGAGGAACAAGTTTTAGTTTGATGCAAGGACTACTAATAAATGTGGGCAAAACAAAGTACTGAGTTCTCTGCCAACAAAGGGTTCAACCACATGCAGAGCGAATAAGATTCTTATGTTAGGAAGAAAGTTGGAATATATTCTTGCATGAATACATACATTTATTCATTTGTTTTTTTTTTCTTTCGACAAATAGCATCCGAATCTGATATTTTCCCTTCTGCTCTGCTGATTCTATAATTCTTCTAAATATTTTACATGTAGAAGACAAAGTTGCAGTTTGAATCAGAGTAAGAGCAAAGTAATGAAGTAATTATCCATAGCATTTGCTCTAGGTTACTGCTTCCATTTTTTTAATGTTTTAAATTAATGCATGTTTTAAAGGATGTTCCTGGAATAAGAACTCTTGTTTTCCTATTTCATGAGAAGCTTTTACAATTCCAAGGGAATTTAGTAATTTTTAAGGAAGCAATAGGATTAACAATATAAGAATCACTTGAATCAAGTTATTAAACATAGCCTGGGATGCCAAAAGATTGCAAAAATTCAATATCTAAAAGAGTATGACCTTAAAAATGAGTAGGTAGAGCAATGAGAAATACAATTCCCAAGTTGGCAGAAAAATATTATTATTACTATCATTATTAATTGTTAGAGCACTTGATGTCTTTGAAGTAGTATTCAATCCTTTATTCGTTTTTTTTTTCACTCATGACTTCATTTTAAGTGGTTCTTAATCATTATTTCACCAATGAGAAAACCATCCCAGAAAAAGAGTCAATAATTTATTATATCTGAAGCAAGTGAGCCACAGATCTATGCAGTGATTTTATTTCCTCTGCTTTTTAAAACCTCATCTTATATTGGTTGGTTAAACCCACTGGGTATAACTGATAGAAAGGATAATTATTATGTACCATGAGGAAACTTATTTCAACTAAGATTGAATCCACAGAAGGTAAGATATAATCGTGCATGTATAATTCCTGGAGAACTTAGGAATGTTGGACACACCATTGTACATACAATAATTTGGGCTGTCACAATCTTTCTGGAAAACTTAAATTAACATTAGAGTTCAGCTTTCTACCCTTCCAAACAGAATTTTGACCAAGTATAGACTAAAATTGAGATCCCCTAGACAAGATGGTGTAGAAACTAGAGACATGCTGAGCTCCCAGGACATTTAGTAGATCTATTGATACTAGATGAATTTTATTTGTTTGTTTATTTATTTATTTATTTATTTATTTATTTATTTATGTGGAAAGCTTAGATTATTCCTCCCTGAGTCTAGGTTCACACTCTTAACATCTTTTTTCTTTGTTTTTATTATTTATAAAATTGAGAATAATGGCTGTTCACTACAGTGTTTTCTCTTTGTGAGAAATAGATGAAATCATTCACTTCAAGCACTATGTAGAGTAGCAAATCCATAGCAATCTTTTAGCAATTATAAGGCATTATTTTAATCATTACTTTGTGTCCATTTTTTAAATAGAATTTGTTTGTAATACATTTTTAATTGAAACTAGTTTTTCAGTATAAATAAAATGCTTTATAACCATATGTGGTAGGCAGACTTTCCAAAATAGCCCCTCAAAGTTGTATAGACATTATCTTCAAAATTTGTAAATCTAGGAGTTATCACTCCTGTGATCATGTTATGTTATGTGGCTTAGCTGACTTTAAGATAAGGCAATTATTTTGGATTATCTGGGCAGGCCAAATGTAATCACAAGAATGTTCAAAAGCAGAGAGCTTCCTCTGGATAATATCAGAAAAAGTCAGAACAAATTGAGGTGTGAATAGAACTCAGTGTGCCCTTGCACTTTAAAGATGAAAAAAGCTGTGCATGAAGAAAAGTGAGCATGGTCTAGGGGCAGAAAGCAGATGCTAGCTGACTACCAGCAAACAAACATGTCTTATGTACTGAGGTCCTAGAACTGCAAGGAAACTAAATTCGACCAACAACCTGAATAAACTTAGAAATGGCCTTTCTGGGGCGCCTGGGTGGCTCAGTGGGTTAAGCCGCTGCCTTCGGCTCAGGTCATGATCTCAGGGTCCTAGGATCGAGTCCCACATCGGGCTCTCTGCTCAGCAGGGTGCCTGCTTCCTCCTCTCTCTCTGCCTGCCTCTCTGCCTACTTGTGATCTCTCTCTGTCAAATAAATAAAATCTTTAAAAAAAAAAAAAAAAAAAAAAAAAAAGAAATGGCCTTTCTAGGGCCCATCTGAAGGCCTCATTCAATCATACTGATTTCCATCTTGTAATACCTGGAACAGATTACCCACTTGAGCCCACCCAGACTTTAAGCCCAAAGAAACTGTGAGAAAATAAATGTGTCATATTAAATTGTTTAGTTTGTGTCAATATGTTACACAGCACGTGAAATCAAACACATCATGCTATCTTTTTTGTTTTAACCTACAACTGTTTTGACACCAAAAAACTCCCTAAAGATTCAATAGATTCAATATAAATATTTTGTTTACTAATTGGATGTGAATAACATCCATCTAAGTTTAATAATACTAGATTATAAAGTGGAAAGAGACTTTAAGGAACATATAGTCTAAGATGATGAAAATATAACCACAAAGAATAAATAACGTGCCTTGGCTTTATCATTACTATCTGTAGGACCTATAATCATAAGCTGCTAAAGAGTTACTAAAAGGAGAGGCACCAGGGTGGCTCAGTGTGTTGAAGCCTCTGCCTTCCGCTCAGGTCATGATCCCAGGGTCCTGGGATCAAGCCCCACATAGGGCTCCCTGCTCAGGGGGGCTCCTGCTTCCTCCTCTCTCTCTTTCTCTCTCTGCCTGCCTCTCTGCTCACCTGTGATCTCCATCTTTTAAATAAATAATTTTTAAAAAAAGTTATTAAGAGGATTCTGCAGTATCTTATGGCTATCAAATATCATTTATAAATGAAATACTTATATTCTGTAGGTATTTATAGATATTCTATTATTCATATACAGTTTGCCATGTGAGTTAATTGTGTATATTTTTTTAAGATTTTATTTATTTATTTGACAAGAGAGCGAGAGAGCACTAGCAGGCAGAGCACCAGAGGGAGGGGGAGAAGCAGGCTTCCCACCAAGCAGGGAGCCTGATGCGGGGCTCGAGCCCGGGACGCTGGGATTATGACCCAAGCCGAAAGCAGTCGCTTAACCAAGTGAGCCACCCAGGCTCCCAATTGTATATTTTCATCGATTATATTCTTGCTCATCCTCTACTGAATGTCCACAGCATATGTGGGATGAAAGGTCACAGCTCTAAACTTAAGTCCTGACCTATACCACATAATGTCTGGTCATTTAATGGTGTGATTAGAATTCTAGATCTCTTAATTCCAAAGTCCCATATATTATACTATAATCGCCTATACTGCATAGCCTCTTTTGTTCCACATTCTCTATTACAGAGCAGGAGTGAGTCTGCCTGATTACCTTTACAGCTTTTTTTTTTTTTTTTTTTTTTTTTAAGATTTTATTTATTTATCAGAGAGAGAGCATAAGCAGGCAAAGGCAGAGAGAGAATCAGGCTCTCTGCTGGACATCTCTGCGTGATGCGGAACTCGATCCCAGGACCCTGGGATCATGACCTGAGCCGAAGGCAGTGGCTTAACTGACTGAGCCACCCAGGCGCCCCCTTTGCAGCTTTTTAATGAAGCATTGTGATTCACTAGGAACATCCTAACCCTCTTCTTAGAAATGTTATGGATGATGTTCAAAACAAAACTGTACCAGACAATGTTCAACAGCAAATGAAGACTTTATTTAAGACATTTGAAATTTAGAAAGAGATTGAACCCAACTCCACTAAACCAAAGGGCTGGAGAGTTCAAAAAGATGGTCTGTGGGAATTGTAGGTCATTTGTATTTGCCTTATTGGCTTTATTCAAAGAAAATATAAACTTTTCATAGCTTTATGATAAGAAGTAGTTTAACAGTTTGGACCAAGCCACCCTCAGAAGTTGCATTTCTATCCTCCCACAGACTGGGAGACAGGGACACTATCCTCCTTGATGAGTACATTTCCAAGGCATCCCTCTCAGATCCTTGAGAAAGGCATTGCTGGATTGTAAAATTGGCAAGAGGCTCTCAAAAGTACTTATATATCAAAAGGGCAGGGAAAGAATTTTCAAGTTTTCGAAATTAAATGTTCTAAGTAAAAAGAGGTGAGGTGACTTAAGCCAGTAGGAAGACTGCAAATTGGTCAAGCTGTGATCAACGTTAAGATCATCTTGATCACTGCTCATGTTTGACCCACTCTGCCTTTTCAAAGTACTTAATTTCTCAAAGAATATTTATAGATAGATGAAAAGGATAGATAGATAGATAGATAGATGCAGTTTTGCATGGATCAAATCAGACAGGCAATGCAAATTTTCATAATAGACAAAATAGTGGAACACCATGTTAATAATTTTCAAAACCTTCTAATTTGGAGTCAGCCTATTTTTCTGCAAATGCTTTCTTTATAAGAATTACAGTAAGACAAAAAACACAAAATAAAAAGTTTCCCCCCAGAACAGTGTGCATTAATTCTTTTCTTTTTCCTTTCATTTTTGTTTTTGTTTTGTTTTGTTTGCTCAATATTTAAAAATAAGACATGGGATATTTTTATATTTATTCCATGGTAAGATTACAGAAAGAAAATCCCATATTTACTGAGGTTTATTCTTATCATTATTGATTTTATTGACTTGAGTTTTCTGGAATTTAAACACAACAACCTTAAAATCTAAAGTGCCAAAATGAACCACATGAGGGGAGGCAATATAATATAGCCAAATACAACACAGCTATACTTCAGGAATGATTAACTCCAGAGAAACTGAGTAAAGATTTGAACAAATGCCTCTCCTCAATCCAAATTATTCAATTAATTACTTCACAATAATTGCCATAAACTTTTAATTTGAGTCACCAGATAAAAGGGCAAAGACATTTGTTTTCAGTCCCAGCATTTCCACTTATAAGCTGACATTGAGTGATTAGACCACTTCAGACCTTAGGTCCTTTGTAACATGGGAGTAATAATAATTATATCATATTTGTCCTGATGACTGAACAAGGTCATATTTTCCATTGCTTAGAATTATGCAAGCATACATTAAGTATTGACTATTAACAATTATTATTTGAAAGCCTTACGAGTGTGGCTTTTAATGAACAATCACAGAGTAATTATAGACTCTTAGCCAAAGTATATCTCTTTGCAACTTCCCTTGCTGGCATCCTCCTCCTCCCATATATTCCCAGTCTCTGCTAGAACACCTCAGGACAATGATGTCCACTATTTCAGAAGACTGTGCATTCATTCCATTCTAACTCTAGCTTCCAAAAATTGTTTCTTAAAATCTGCCTGCCTGTCATAGTTACGAGTCTCTTTTCTTGCTCTGACTCTATAAAAAGCAGATACAGAGAAGATTAATTTGAAATATATTTGCATTGTTTCACAAATTCATGTTTATAAACATAAACTCTGTTTTGAATTACTGTGTAAGATAACAAAATTTTTAAAAACCAAACTTCATATCAAAACTTTGCTTGTCACCTTAATATTCAGCATAGTGATATTTAGCCACAGAATGTCACCCCAGATTCACTAAGGTGGTTGGCAAGTCCTGCAGCGATGATTGGATGTTGATGTGTCAGATCCCCAAGCAGCAGGGATTTTATTTTAGAGATATGACAGAAAGTGATGAATGTCAAAATGTTACAAAGGCAATGTCATTGTTCTATCTGGCTCAGGAGAGATGCTTTCAGAATCCCAGCAGCACCAGTTCTGTTCCTAGTCAGCTGCTACCTACCAACTTTTGACTTGGACAGTGGGAATAACAGACTCATCTAAAACTTGTGCTTCTAGGATTTTCTGAAAGACAGCAAGAGAATAGCTCTTACTCGGAACCATCAAGTGCTTTGTGTTTAGAAAAAAACGGCAAGATTGTTTACTTCGCTGTACTTGCAGTTGCTAAAACGAACTACTTGATATGCTTCAAATAGTGAAGAAACTCATAGAGAATGAGAGGTTTAACCTTGGTGACTTTGCCTGTATTTTTCACTTCATCCCATCTCTTGTGACCTTGATAATCAACAGATTTTTTTTATTAAAATAACTTTGGTAACATTTTCTTAAAAAAAAAGAACTTCATCTCAATGCAGTACCTCTATGGCCCAGTTCATTAAGTATCCAACTCTTGGTTTCAGCTCAGATCATGATCTCAGGGTCCTGGGATTGATCCCCACATCAGGCTCTATGTTCAGCACACAGTCTGCTTGAGATTCTCTCTCCCTCTCCTTCTGCCCCTTCTGCTCACGCATATGTTCTCTCTCTTTCTGTGAAATATATATATATATATCTTAAGAACTTCATCTGTTTAAGATGATCTCACTTGGTTGACCTTTATACATAGCACCCTCATCCCCTAAATCTTTATACTCATTGCCCTGTACTGCCCTGCCTTCCTCTCAAAGCATTATCCAATAGATGTCCTTAACAACATTTATAACAAATGTGATGATGTTAATTCCTGTCTCTCCTACTAAACTTCAGTTCTTGAAAGTTTGGACTTATATCCTTCATGTGATGTTTTAACCCATTGGATCTTCAGTGCCTACCACAGTGTGTGGTATATAAATATATTCTTCCACAGGAAGAATCATCATAATGTTGTGTTTTGTTTTCATGGCTCACATTTGTTGAGAACACATTGTGTGACAAGCCTGTGTTATGACCTACTTAATTTCCTGCCTTTTATATCCTAGGAGTTTAGAAATTAAGTTCTAGAATCTAGATTTGATCCTGTTTTTACCACTTGAAAGCTGTACATTCTTGAACATATTATTGGACCATCAAGTTCTTTGGGTTTCTCAACTGGAAAATGGAGACAATATTAACTAAATCACACAATTGTGGTAAAACTTAAGTAGCACACATAAATTACAACAAGACAATACTGACACTTAACAAATGTTAGTTTTATAAAAAAATATTATTGTTAATAAACCTAACATGTGAAGGAAACTATGATGTAGATCCTAGGTATACAAGTATAATAATTCATAGTCTCAGACTTAATTTACAATATAGCTAAATAAAAATAAAATATAATGAAAGGGTTTTATGTACCAAAATAAAAATATATACAAAGGACCATGGAGAACAAAGAAAAGAAAAAATAAGGACTTAGTTTTACATGGGAATTTCTCATTTTTTGTTGCTTTTCATATCCTCTTTTTTAAAATAAATTTTTTAAATTGAAATATGACATATATACAGAAAAGTGATAAAATGATAAAGATACAGCTCAGGGAGTTTTGACAAAATGAAATCTCAAATATAACTACCACCCACCTCCAGAAATAGAAACCATCAGCACTCCAGAGGCTCCCTCAAAGGTAACCGCTAAGGTGACTTCTATTACCTTAGATTAGATTTCACTCTTTCTAAACTCAATATAATGTAATTGACCAGAATGGATTCTTTTTTTCCTGGTTGATTATTGCATTTAAAATTGCATTTGTGAGCTTAATTAATATTAATTCGTGTGACAGCTGTTTGATTATTCTTATTGCTGAATGATGTTGCATTCTATGTTTATTTTACAATTTATTTATCCATTCTGCTGTTGATGGAAATTTGCATTATTTTCAGTTTGGCTTATTATATGAATAGAGCTGCTATGAATTTCTTGTATGTGTTGACGCATGAGGACCATATCCATATGTATTTCTGTTGCACAGTCACAGACACACTCAGATTTCACAGACATGACCAAAGTGTTCCTAAACAGTTGATCCCCAGTAATATGCTTATCCAAAGAGTGCAAGAGTTTTAGGTGCTCTGGTTCTCACCAGCACTCCATGTGTTTCATATCACTCTTGAATATTTCCATTCATAAAATATTTTAAAAGACTATGTCTCAAGAAACCTTTTATCTTCAAAAAATATTGTTATCTGCTTTTAATTGTTTGTACCACAGATGTTGATTTCTCAGGACATGATCATAATTTTAAACAAGGGCTGTCATATGACCTGTGGTGTTGATACTTTTAATACAGCTTCTTTTTATTTATTTATTTATTTGACAGAGATCACAAGTAGGCAGAGAGGCGGGGTTGGGGGGGCAGGCTCTCCGCTGAGCAGAGAGCCCAATGTGGGGCTGCATCCCAGGACCCCAGGATCATGACCCGAGCCGAAGGCAGAGGCTTAACCCACTGAGCCACATAGGCGCCCCTTAAAACAGCTTCTTAAATCAACTCCTTCATATCAAAGCATATTAATCATTTACATTATGCTTTACCATTAGATTGAAAAATTGTAATCTCAAATAATTTGAAACAGTAAGAGAATATAATTTCTAAGTCCCCAGAGCTGAGTCACCCAAACCTGAGGTTGAATGATAAAAACCAGCTGCCCAACCTTTTTATATGCAAGTCATTCACTGAGATATCAAAACGTGGAAAATATAAAGCTCCTACCAACAATTCTTGTTGAATTAATGCCCAGGTGAGTTCTTCTGAAATAGTGCAGTTGTATCTTAGCAAAAACAAGAAGCAGTAAAGCATCATACTTATTAGGATCCAATTTGCCACAGCAGCGGTCAAGTGCTTCAATTTCTCCCAGCGGTGATGGGAAGGGAAAAGTAGGAATAGAGAAATTTAAATTAAATTCATAGTGCAGTGCACATTTGGAATTCAATATTGACAGCTCTAATTATACCTACCTTACCATCACAAGTTTATTAAATGAGAGTAAAGGATTAAAAATTTCTCTACACATTTATACAAACAATATGCAATTTTTCTCCTGTAGCAAGTCTCGTCTCTCTTCCTTCAATTAAATGCATTCATGATGGAGATGTTTGGGGTTTTGGAAGAATAGAATTTATTAGTTCTTTAACACAAGCACAAACGCAGATATGTAAACACACAATTAGAAATTCATGTTACATTTAGATCTACTATTTGAAATGTGATCAGCATGAAATGTCAAAATCAGATAACTACCAATATTTTTTCAATCTCCATGAGATATTTGGTGTAAAAACAACCCATTAGAGTTTTTGGCTCTAAATCCATCTGAATTATAATTTCTGATAAAATTATTAATTATACAAAAATCACATTTTGTCATCTTGCTTTACTATCTGAAGAATGATATTGTGGAAGCTGAGTTATTTCCCCACTAATGGATGGAAGAAATCTAGCACTACTTCCACCTGTGCCAACTCTTCAGGTTTTCAGTTGACGTACATTTTATGATAATATTTATTTATTTACCAATAAACCATAACTAGGTTTCTGTCTCACATCAGGTATTCCAAAGAACTAATTTCAAAACAGAAAAGTAGATACTACTTAGTAGGACCACATTTGTGGTTTTGGAAACGTGAGAAAAACCCATTAACAGATATAGGCAACTTTTAGTGTAGCAAAAAGAGCAAAGGTCTTGTTTTATCCTTAGCATTTGTCAGGCATAAAGTAAGAAATGGATGTGTGAAACTGCACCATGCTTCTACAAAAGAGTTCAGCATTTTAAGTTAGGAAAAATATTCAAAATTTTAATTAACATAGAAAATGTCTTGTCAAGTTCTGTTGTTTCATTCTTAAAGAAAAAAGAAAGTGTATATGATGAATATCTTTTTTTCCTTATGTGATGGACCCAATTAAACAATTTGGTATGTAAGTCATTTAGGGAAACTTTAACCTTTTCAGATAACTTTTATAGATGACTGGTGACTGTTACAGAGTTCCCTTTTTTTTTTTTTTTTTAAGGATTTTATTTATTTGTTTGACAGAAAGAGACACAGCGAGAGAGGGAACACAATCAGGGGAAGTGGGAGAGAAAGAAGCAGGCTCTCCACACAGCAGGGAGCCTGATGTGGGACTCCATCTCAGGACCCCAGGATCATGAACTGAGCCGAAGGCAGATGCTTAACGACTGAGCCACCCAGGTACCCCTGTTACAGAGTACTTTGTAGATCCTTTAGTTCTCTCAAAGGATAAATTCATGATTCATAATATTTAAGTAAAAGCCAAGGGAATAATTTATCATTACAGGAAATTGACCATTACTATATGCACTCAAAAATGTATATGCACTCGAAAATTGTTCAGATTTTACTGTCTTACTTTTTGTTTCTAAATTGAAGGACAGTCAAATAGTAGAGGAAAGTTTTGTGCAAATGTACATGTGTGCACACGTGTTTAGGTGGAGTAGGATAGAAACAAGAAACTACATTTTTGAACGTTGTTTTGCTTATACCAATGGTGTCAGACTAGAAAATCTTCACAAACTTCTAAAACCTAACAATCCTCTACCAAAAGTTTGTATTATAATTTTGTATCCAATATGAACCTTTATTCCTGACCCTAAGGAAATAAGAACTTGCAAATGATGTTTGGTTATGATCATCACAGTAACCTTTTGGTGGCTACACAATACATTTTAGCTCTGAAATTAGATCCACTCAAATGCCAAAATCCTTATTAAAGGATTAGAAGATCTGGGTCTCAAGTGTGGACTATTAAACCAACCAGCTTTTTGGTCTTTTGTTCTTTGCTTCTGCAACTTACTATAAGATTGCAATACTCCAGAATTTTGTGCAATGCCATATAGAGGGTACAGAGGAAGCAGAGCCTGCAATCTCTGTTGTTAAAAATCCTTTTTTTTTTTTTTTAAGTTCAGTAAGTATTAATTATCATCATTCTGCCAGACACAGTACTAGGTGGCAGATTTGACAGAGTAACACAGATCCAGTCTCTGCCTCCAAGAGCTCCTGGAAAAGACAGATGCTTAAATTTATACTTATAACCATTTTGATTAGTGTGATGATAGAGGAAATACAGACAGCTTTAGGGACACATATTTCAGGAATCTAAGTCGTATAGAAGGTCAGAGAATAACTTCCGGAAGTTGTAAACTTTGGACTGCAGCCTAAAGACTGCTGGTGTCAGTCATGCCAATAGGAGGGAAAAGTCCATTCCAGAGAGAAGGGACCATGTAAACAAATTCTAGATGGTAAGAGAGAACATTGATCGTTTGAGGAAATAAGTTTAGCAGAAAGGTGTGCAGAGTCTGAGATGAAAAGAGACAAGATTAACACTTTTGAAACAGCAGTGAAAAATCTAAGGTGGCATATACTAGGTATTAATTTGGTCAGTGGAACTCCAAATATCAGGAAAGAGTTGGATGTACTGCTTGCAGTGGGACGCTTGCCATACTCAGTGGAGGAACATGTTATTGATTTCCTAACTCTAGGGAAAAAAAAATGAGTAAAAGGAAAGCAGGGGAGTATTTCAAATGAGGAGTATTAAACAAAACATGGACGCATGAAATATTTTTATTTTCAATATTTTACATATTATTAAACAATCAAAGAGTAAATTGCCTGATTTTAATAACATTTTATCAGAAAAAAAGTGTCAAACCATCCATTGTAATTTCAGCTTTTTAAGAAATCAAGATATTTGCATGTGTTTATGGGAACGAGCTTGAAAATGAGCTAATGATGCGTTTTCCCATAATTCTTTCAAAATTCACATCACTTAGCTTTCTAGTTTGTCCCAAAGATTACCATATCACCTACAATTTCCTTTTGTCTTCATACCAGACATCACTTTTTATTGAACATAGCATCTCAACAGGTGTGATAGTAGTGGGTAAAATAAATAATTATGATTGAGGTTGGCATATTGGAGTAAATGTGTTTATTTTTGAAGAGTCCACATAACAAAAAATTGTTATTTTTTTTGGTTTCTTCTCTATTACCTCTCAGGCCCATAAAACATCATCCTTCTGCAGAACATGGAAAAACATGTAAAAATTGGAAACTTTGGGACAAGGTATTCCAATAGGTTAAAATTACATAATTTTAATATTTTTTAAGAAAATGAATATGATAAATCACTAATGTCCTCATGAAAATAATAAAGGTTTTAAGTCTTAGTTCAAATTTATTATATATATATATATATATATATATATATATATATTGCCTTCAAATTAACATGCTAAAGTGCTGCTTAGAGAAACAATGTATTATTTGCTTGACGTAAATAAAATAAGTTTATACACTAAGTTCATAAACTAAGTTTATACACTTTGAATTGCAATTAAAAGTAAAGTGCAATCAGATTTCAGAAGAACTAGAGATAACTGATAATAAGAGTAAATACTCAGAGACGTTGTAATTGGACAGGAAGGAAGAAAAGCAGCATACCATTCTGTCATGGAAGCCACGGCAGTCACCATGGTATAGCTGTGCAAAGGCTACTCAGTTCCATCTTGTTACTGGCCTTCCTATATTCCTAGGAAGCTAAATCTTCCAACATTCCCTGTTGCTAGAGGTGGACATAAGATATTTCACTGTATAATATAATTCAGATAAAAACACATGTATAAGATGAAACTTCTCAAATTTTTTTTTCAAGATTTTATTTATTTATTTGACAGAGAGAAATTACAAGTACACTGAGAGGCAGGCAGAGAGAGAGAGAAGGAAGCAGGCTCCCTGCTGAGCAGAGAGCCCGACGTGGGACTCGATCCCAGGACCCTGAGATCATGACCTGAGCCGAAGGCAGCGGCTTAACCCAATGAGCCACCCAGGCGCCCCGAAACTTCTCAAATTTAAGGAAAATTTATTCACATAAGAGAATTAATTTTAATTTTTATTTTTTTATAAACATATATTTTCATCCCCAGGGCTACAGGTCTGTGAATTGCCAGGTTTACACACCTCACAGCACTCACCAAAGCACATACCCTCCCCAATGTCCATAACCCCACCCCCCTTCATACAACCCCCCTCCCGCCAAAAACCCTCAGTTTGTTTTGTGAGATTAAGAGTCACTTATGGTTTGTCTCCCTCCCAATCCCATCTTCTTTCATTGATTCTTCTCCTACCCACTTAAGCCCCCATGTTGCATCACCACTTCCTCATATCAGGGAGATCATATGATAGTTGTCTTTCTCTGCTTGACTTATTTCGCTAAGCATCA
>NC_081571.1:34307126-34362856 GCF_022355385.1 Mustela nigripes
TCGTCTAGTATTAACTTATATAATTATAATTATTCTAGTTAATACTAGATATATAATATATATATTATATAATTATAATTATTCTAGTTAATACTAGACTTCCAGAAAGTTTGAATTTGTTTCTAAGCCATATTTTCATCCACACTTCTCATTTGTTTTATTTCAGTTGCTTATGAATCTAAATCGGCAATGTGGGTCATGTTAAAATGGCCACACTGGGGTTCTAGGAATGATATAGCTGTATAAGTTAAATCCTAAAGAAAGTTTTTAAATTCTTGCCATATATTGAAATGCAGAAGCACCTCCTTAAGATATACAGCATTACTTTCCATTTCTGTTAGCCCTTCTTGGAAGCATGATATTTTCAAAAGATTTAAACTTAATGGAGTATTTCTGCAAAAGTTCATGACCACAAGGAGAAACTCATTCATCACTACTTATTGTGTGTCGCTCTCATAAAACAAGTTTAGAACAGATTTCGGATTTCAGAAGACAACTTCAGATTTCCCTGAAGTCTGAACGCAGTGATGAAGAATCAGGTGAATCACCTCTCACCTTATACTGAAGCAATACGGTGTAATAGCTCAGTAAGAGACCAGTGGGTTATTCTCGCCAATGCAAATAGATGCATTATTATGCATAGATAAGTGTATTCTGTGGCTACAAAAAATTTTGTCCAGCTTACAAGTAATTGCATGTGTATATTACAATAACAGTATTTTATTTTTAATATTTATTTTGCTTTTTGTTCTACTGTCATTTTCCCCTAATAAACTAAGAAATGTAACTTGGATACAATTAGAAATTAATAAACTCATTCAATTCATTTGGTTCATTCATCTTTTGGTGCTTTTAGGTCAATTTGCTGTTTTCAGTGCTGCAATATATTATAAAAGTTTATGTAGTGGAACTTAATACCAAATATTTCAAAGTAGCTAATTGAAAACTTCTTTAGACTAGATTTCAAATATATTTACACAATTGAGAATAACCAAGAATACCTGATATTTTGCTGATTTAACAAAAAAAGAAAAACACATTATCAAAAGCTTAACCTGTTTACCAAATAATTAAAAAGCAGTTCTTCCAGGGTAAAAATAAACTTACCAGGTTAATGTTTTTCCTGATGACAATATGAGCACAATTTCTGTTTTATTACAAGTTTTTTCTACAATGTAACTACTCCTTTCAGCTTAATGTTTGTCCTTTACAAAATTATCTATGTATGTATAAGCACAGACATTTGTAAATATACCACAGTCTCCCTTTAACACACATACGGATGTAATGTGCATACTGGTTATCACCTTATATTTTCTATTACTTTTTGCTAATCATTAAGTATCACACATGGAAAATGTATAAAATTCTAATACAGACAATGAATTATTATAGTGTGAACTACAATGTAGTAACTCCCAAATTCAGCAAATACAACATTGCCCATACATGGATATGCACACATGCATACACACTCCTAGAGATGACGATCTACTTCTTTCTATTGCTATCACAAAGCTGAATTTTATCATGCTCACTTCATTTTCTTCTTTATTTTATCACCAACATATGATAACTAAATTCTACAGTTCAGTTTTACCTATTTTTGAATTTTATTAGAGTTATTCTCTGGTGTCTTTTTTATTTGGTTCAAAAGTATTTCAAATTCAAGTGTATTGTATACATACCTAGACCTCTCCTCATTCATTTTCTTTGCTGTAGCTATACCTATAGCATTCTTTGCTGTATGATGTTCTATTATATAACAGAACACAATTTATTTATTCATATCTTGGATGATAGAAATTTGGATGGTTTCTAAGATTGGCATGTATAGTACGTAATACTGCTCTGTATGTTGTATTTTTAAATTGAGTTATTTTGGAGATCTTTTCATATTTGTGTGTGTCATATGAATGATAAGTACATCTATATGGTATATAGTCACACTGTATACACATATATAAACATCATGCATAGTCACATGCATTTTATATATATCATGTGCATGCACACACACACACACACACATACACACACACACTCTAACACACAGTCTTTGTAAATGGCTGCATGATTTCCATTTTGTGGACGTAATGTGTTTTTAATTTGCTTTTTACTGAAGGACGATTACACTGTGTTTAGTCTCTTGGTATTAGAAAAAATTCTATTGTACATCCTACTACATTTGTCTTTGCACACATATGCAGTATATCTGGAAAACAAATACCCAGTAGTGGCATTTCTGGTCCAAATAAGTGGTATCTAGACTTCGTAAATGAATAGTGATACTTTTTACTTTTTTCAAAATAAATTACATGAACAAATGCTCTTTTGTGCCACATTCAACATATTCCATTAGGTTTTTTTTTTTTTAACTTAGCTATTATTTCACTAGTTTTTAATACCTAATAGATGCAGTTTGCTAAATGGGAATATTGGAAAGCCTTTTGGGGGGATGATGGTGTTGACAGAGTATTTTTTTCTTGTAACTGGATATTATTGGAATTATTGGAATAAATTAACAAATTCTAAGACTACGAGAGTCAAGCAGAGACCATTTATTTATTGCTGAGAAGGCTTAAAATTGATGAACCTAGAGAGAAATGTCAATTACCAGCCACCAGACTCTAGATAAAAGGAGCCTCATCTCCTTTGTGGTGGTGATGGTTTAAAATTAATGAGAAGAGGCAAGGAGGTTGTTATTTCAAAGGAAGGTTTCTAGAGATGTTTGCCCCTTTCCATTTTTCTTTAGTCGTGTCATTTGACATTTATGTCTAATAATATGCATCAGCAAAAAACACACTTACACTGCTTGCTAAACTGCACAAATTGAACTTGATCCAGACCAAATTTTGAAATGGCCAAGTTTGTCTTCAGAGCCTATCATTTCCCATGCCATGGCTTCCATATTCAGATTTCTTCATCTCCCCAACTTCATATTTTCAGGAAATCATGCTGGCCTCTAGCTGATTAAAAGAGCTTCTTTCTCTCTCCCTATAGAAATGCATCTGTCACATGATCCATTAGTTCAGACTTGAAGAGACACTAATTAAGTACAGAGCTGTAGTGTCAATTTATGATTATAAATTATTGCACTAGACCTCCCAAACATTAGTCCTCAGATTATTAACCTCTTGCTTTGTGTGCCCTGAAGATGAGTACATCATCCTCTTGCATTATCTCATCCACGTTAAGAAGGCAGACTCTTTGAAGACTAGTAGGCTTAACTGATTATCAAAATATCTATCTCAAAGGGACCAGCAAAAAGAATAAGTGACAGTAAACTGTAGCTAAGAGGAAAGGAGATGAAGTTCAAGCAGGAAAACACATTTTGGACAAATAGTTTTATGTATCTCCATAATGCATCTGCCATGTGCTAGACATGAATAAACTCTTCCATTTATTTAGAGTAAAACTTAAATTTCTTTGGGAATACTTTGTTATCAGAAAGAGCAATGACTGTTGTTTACTATAAAATTGCTTTTCTTCTGTTTTGTTTGTTTTGAAATTGACAGTAAGATAAGCAAATATGTATATTTTCTTTAAAAGATAGAAAATCTGAGACAGATTATGACAATAATAACCAGAAAAAATGAAGTGAAACCTTGTAGGAATACAGTCTGGTGAAAATAGTTTGACCACCACCAATAAGGTATTTTCAGTTGAGAACTGAGCAATGCTTTTATAGGAAATAATTTTTAAAAAATTTGACTGACCATCAGCCAGTGGAAGATGCTACAAAGTAATACTTATATTAATACTTATTAATACCTATTCTCCATCTATGAAATCATAACAATATCTATTTGCTTAGGTTTTATTTGTAATCCAAGTAATGAGCAGTAAGAAAGTACTGACCAGATCTGAAGACCAAAACCAAATATATAAGTGAGTGAGTATGTGAGTGAGTAACCATTAGTGAGGGAGAAAGGCATTCTCATGATTAACATAATATTCTTGATTCTATTCAGTCTGAGTATCAGTAATCAGCAATATTCAAATGTAGTGACATACTATAGTTTAGTTATGTAGAATCTGTATTCTAAGTGAACCTATAGAACAGTGTAGGAAATGTTTTTTTTCTGTTTTTTTTTTTTATTTTTTCTTTTTTTTTTTTATTTTTCATTCTTTAGACTACATCTTTACCATGGGAGGTAAAGTTATGAAAAATTGCCATCATTTGGGAACTTAATTCTTGTCTCTTTCATGGATTATTTGTAGGGCTAAATTCCCAGTCCAAACATTTACATTCACTCACTAATCTCATAAACAGCTGAATCACCCCTGAAATATATTTTGTAAAGCAGAAGTCATGGAACAGCAGCATTAAAGTAAAATAAGATTGATATGATGGCCTTGCTTGACAGCTCTGCTCCTATTAGCAGAAGGTTTTTGAGATGGCAGGATAAAGCCCTGGGCAACATATGCTATGACAATCATGGTCATGACCTATTTCTGTTATTTCCTTTAAAGTTGGCTTGCATTGTTAGCAATTTCCTATCCATCTATGAGATATCTCTAAGGCATTGCTAGGGCAAGGATTTCATATATAGAGCTGAAAGTAATGATACGAAAAAGAAAGGAAGAAAGAAAAAAATGGAAAAGAACAGTTGATTAATCATGAAGTATAAGAAGCAATGAAGTGCATTAAAATGAAACATTTTCACTGCATGTATTTAAGAGAAATTTGAATCATATATTCATTTCTCATTTGTTTAACACTTTGATACATCATTTTATATGTCGTCACCTGTCCAGGAGTGTCAAATTCTCTCTGCCTATACAGACATGTAGTAAAGAAAGTCAGTCATTCACTTCCCCTGTCAATTGTCTTTTTCCCATTTCCTATATTTCTTTACAATTCTATATTTCTTTACAATATGCAAAATTCTACATATTATGTTTTGGGGAAAAAGTGGAAAATGGGTGTTTTAGCTGGTTTGACTATAATATTAGCAACCTATATGTTTAAGTTGATGTGGTAACTTGGAAGATGTATTTTTGATTCAAGTTGTACAGCATAATTTTCAAGAAATTTTTTTTGTAAAATACAATAATATATATTTAGTGTTTCTTGAGTTACTAAGTTCCGTTTTTGCATGTAGAACTCAAGTGTCCTAAAATTGAATGTATTTATTTCTTTATCCTTCAATAATTTTTATTTTACACTTATGTGTACAGCCTTATGCAACATTAAGCAGTTGTACAAAATATGGTGTATTCAAGGAATTTATGTCATGATAGTTATGATTTGATATATGGAGATTTTCAATGCAAAATAGTATGTACTGTTGACATGAGCTTCCATCTTTTCCAAATTCAAAGATGCCTTCAGAAGGTGATGAAATACCAACAAGTGATTATAATGTGGACACACAATCACATGATTTATACTTACATAGATTCAGACTGGAGTAAGTAGATAAACACCATACACAAAAATTCCCTTTAACATTGTAAAAGGATGTTAAACTTTTACATAAACATTTAATTTATTTTCCTCAAGGCATTATTTATTTTCTATATCACAACCCCCTCCCAATTTCTTCCCCCAATTCTCCCTAAATGTGGAGTTATCCAAACTGATCCAGTGCCCCTGTAATTAATACATTTTTTTTAACATTGCACATGGGTTGTTTTATTATAATGCTTTACCATAAAGTGGGGATGGGTACTCCTGAGCCAAGAGGGAATGGACAAGTGCAGTTTCAGCTTTTACTGAGATTTTAACTCTGCTTGAATAAATTCTTTTCTTTTTTTAAGATTTTATTTATTTATTTGACAGACAGAGATCACAAGTAGGCAGAGAGGCAGGCAAAGAGAGAGAGAGAGAGAGAGAGAGAGAGAGGGAATCAGGCTCCCTGCGGAGCAGAGAGCCCGATGCGGGGCTCGATCCCAGGACCCTGAGATCATGACCGGAGCTGAAGGCAGCAGCCCAACCCACTGAGCCACCCAGGTGCCCCAACTTTGCTTGAATAAATTCTTACTAGATTCTTAGATCACCTCATTCGTTAAAACTCTGAAAATTTCTCATCCTTATTTTTTCAATTTCTTTGAACAAATCCTTATGATTTCTTCCTCTGAATTCACTGACTTCACACATTCTATTTCAACAATATAACATGGATTTATTCCCCTCTTGTAGGACAACAGAAATATTTTTCTTCTGAATGTGTCCTTCCAGATATTCAACTGAAGTATAAACAAAATCTAATACATAGTTTATGCTTAGATTAACTCCAAGAGAAGACTTTCAACACTTGGACTGATCAATATAGAGCACTATGGATGGACTGATTAGGGAAGTCATCTATGTTTTACAATCACTCTTCAGCACTCTTTTTCTTACCTTCCTTATTCATTGTCAGAAAAAAAGATGCATGATTCCTTTACTTTACTAAATGTTTTTCAACTAACTGTAATCACTAATTTTTTCAATCATAATTAAGCCAATACCATTTCCTTTTTAAAAGCTAACCTAGGCATTTTCAAAGTCTGGATTTCTTGCAACAAGAGGTTTTAGTTTCATCTTTTTTGTCCAGATTTTCTGAGGTATAATTGACAAATAAAAATAAATTGTGTAAATTTAAGATTTACAACATGATATTTTGTTCTTTTTTAAAAATATGTAATCTTTTACATATTTGCATGTCATCCTTGAGTAGGGGCCACATTGATCTCTGTATTGTTGCAATTTTAGTCTGTGTGTTGTCAAAGAAACAATGTGATACCTCGATACATGTAGCACCTGAAATGAATACCATAGTAAAGCTAATCAACATATCACCTCACATAGTTATCATTTATTTATTTATTTATTCACTTTCTTACTTATCTGTTTATTGCAAGAATATTAAAATGTACTCTTTTAACTTGAGGTCCACTTTTAATTCTGCCCAGATAAGCTTTCATGTACTTCACAAAGAAGTTGTTACCAGGAAGACTTTTATTAGTTTCTTTGTCTCTAGAGAATATTATTATAGACTAAATTCATCAGCCTAGGTATTCACATTGTTTTGTTTCACATGAGTACTGAGGGAAAGCACTGTGACCCTAGAGTTTGTCAGCTATGTAATGAAAGAAGGTTATCATTTTTATTTTTACAAGAGTTTGAAATTTATTTAGTGCTGCTATTTTTCATTCACCATATCTACTCACTCAGGGGTGTCATCTGTATATAGTCATATAAACCTTATGTTTACGGGTGCTACAGAATTTAGCCAGTTTACTGAGTAGAAGAAGTTTCCAGGTTAAAGTACAGAAGGAACAAAAAGTCACTCTGGAAATAGTTATACAGTTTCTCCCAAATTAAACATGTGATCTGGCAATTGTATTTCTAGGTGTCTATTCAAAATCATTGAAAATATATGTCTATAAAAACTATGTACATGAATATTAATAATAGCATTATTTATAATAATCAAAAAGTACAAATAACCCAAAAAACCATCAGTTGATTGAAGGCTAAGTAAAATGTGGTATATCCATATAATACAATATTTATTAACCATAACAATATATTACTGATTTGGGGCACCTGGGTGGCTCAGTGGGTTAAGCCGCTGCCTTCGGCTCAGGTCATGATCCCAGGGTCCTGGGATCGAGCCCCACATCGGACTCTCTGCTGGGCAGGGTTCCTGCTTCTTCCTCTCTCTCTTTCAGCCTGCCTCTCTGTCTACTTGTGATCTCTGTCTGTCAAATAAATAAATAAAATCTTAAAAAAAAAAAGAGCAAATACTTTAAAAATATATATATATATTACTGATTTGTCCCATAGCATTGGTGCAAGTTGAAATATTATGCTTACTGACAGAAATCAGATAGGAAAGCCACATATTTCATGATTGCATGTATATGAAGTATCCAGTGTAAAAATTCCAAAGAGACAGTGGTTGCCAGAGTTTCTTTTTCATATGATGAAAATGTCCTGGAATTAGATATTGTTGCACAATGATGTGAATATACTAAATTCCATTCAAGTATAGACTTTAAAAGAGTGAGTGCTATGGTATGTGAATCTTCTTTTATTTTTGAAGATTGAGGACCAAAGGTGAACATGTATATAGATTAAAACATACTATACCTACCTCTGCTTCTGGCCAAATTGGAATAACAGGTATCGATTTATCATTCCTCTTCAAACAACTAAGAACTAAGAAATTGACAAAATATATGACACAACAATTCTCAAGATGACTGGTTATTAGGCAAAAAGAGCAGTATTTTCTGGGAGAAATAAAACAAGAAAGCTTACTCTTGCCACAACTTACTAAGTGGAAAAATATTCCAGAAACAACACAGAGAGGGAAAAGAAAGGCAAAAGCTAGTTAGTGATCTTCCTGAGCTCAGCAGGTATCAAAGGGAGTCTGGAGAAGCCAAACCATCTAGGATTAGGAAGCATCTAAGTAAAAAAACCTGTTGAATACAAAAATAAACAAATAAATACCCCCCACAACAAAAAACAAAAACAAAATCCAGAACTAATAAGGTATTTCAGCACATTTGCAGGATGCTAGTTCATTATTAAAATATCAACTGTATTTCTCTTCACAAACAATAAAATAAAGAAATTGAAATTAAAATTCAGGATCATCAAAAATATTAAATACTAGGGATAAATTTGACTAAAGATTTGCAAGGCTTGTATGCTCAAATCATCACTGAGAAACATTTAAGAAGCCCTGAATAAGTGGAAAGTTATACGGTTTTTATGGATTAGAAGGTTCAATATTGCTAAGATGACAATTCTCCCTAAATTGATCTATAAATTCTATGTGATCCCTATCAAAATCTCTACAGGTTTTGCTTTGTTAGAAATTGACAAGATGATTTTAAAGTTCATATATAAATGCAGAGTACCTAGAATAGTAAAATCAACTTTGGAAAAAGAAGAACAAAGTTGAAAAACTTTTACAGCTAGCATTAAGACTTATTATACAGCTGCAGTAATCATGCCTGTATCATATTCATGTCAAGATAGAAAAAGGATCAATGGAATAGAGAGACTGGATAAAGTCCCACTTGTATATATTCAATTGATTTTTAGCAAAGATGCAAAGGCAATTCAGTGAAGAAACGAACTTATTTCAACATATTTGCTAGAACAATTGGTTTTCTATGTGCACAAAATGCACTATCCATGCCTTGCTCCACATAAAAATATTAATTCAAAATTGATCTTAAGCTTAAATGTGTTTCATAAAACTGTAAAACTTCTACAAGAAAACTTAGGAGAGAACTTTTTTGACTTTCGTAATGCAATTTTTTTTAGATATCCATATACCCAAAGCCAACTCCATAAAAAACAAATATCCATTAATTTGATCTCATCAAAATTAGTCAAGACTGCTAAGATAGGAAAAGACAAACCTTGACAGAGAGGAAATATCTGCAAATTACATATCTGATTACAGATTTAAACTTAGAATATGTATAGTACTCTTACAGCTCAATATTAAGAAAACAAACAACCTAATAAAAAAGTGGACCAAAGTTCTTTAGACGCTTCACCAAAGATATTTTATTTTTCATGTGAAGACATAAAAAGACTCAACATCATTAATCATTAGAGAAATGCAAATCAAAACCATTGTGTTGGTACACAAAACTATTAGAATGGCCAAAATAAAAACATTGACCATACTGAGTACTGGTGAGGATATGGTAAAACTTTTAAGTTCTCACAAATTGCCAGTGGGAATGTCTAGCCATATGGCCTTGCCAATCCCTTTCTAGGTATTCATGCAAGACAAATGAAAACTTATTCGTATCAAGACACATATACAAACATTTATAGTTATTTTATTTGCAATATCACCAACCTGGGAACAATCCAAATAACAATGAAAAAGTAAAAGTAATAAGTACATTGTGATATATTCACACAATGGCATATTACTCAGCTATAAAAAGGAATGAACTGCTGATGAATGCAACAACATAAATGAACCTCAAATTCATTATAAGTTAAAGAATCTTGACAAAAAGTATATATTTTAATATTTATTTTTGCAATCCATAATTATATATATTAATCTATACTGATCCAAAGTAAATCAGCAGTTGCCTGGGTGAGAGGAGAGACAGTGTGTCAAAAAGAAAAGATAGAGGAATTACATTGGGATTATGAGAAAATTTGGAGATGTAAAAAATTCATTCATTATTTTGATTATGGTGATGTTTTACAAGTGCATACATATGTCAAAATTTTGATATTATTATATATTATAAACTTGTGTAATTAATTGCACATCAATTGTGCTTCAATAAAGCTAACAGATTTTTTTAATCACACACAGACCACCAATTTTTATATTGTATACCAATTAGTAGATTGTCACAGAGATTAAACCACATTTCAAACTTACAAAGATTATACCCCAAAGAACATAGTCTGATTAAAAAATAAAAAGATTTATTTGTTCAAACAATTTTGGAACTCTCTGATATTGAAAATTCCCTAAGTAGCAATATCAAGAAGTCATAAATCTATGTAATCTTTCATTAGAAAAACGAAGAGTAAGTTGTCTCTTCTTGCTTCAGAAGCTATAGAAGACACAATCTTGAGCCACACATTTATTTATTTTTTTTTAACTTTTACTTTTTCCAGGCTTATTGAAATATAAATGACTTACAGAACTGTGTAAGTCTAAGATGTACAGCATAATGATTTAACTCATATTGTGAAGTTATTATCAAAATAAGTTTAGTTAATATCCATCATCTCATGTAGATACAAAAAAGAAAGAAAAAGAAAAAGAAAAAAGTTTCTTTTTTCCTTGTGATAAGAAGTCTTAGGTTCTACTCTCTTGACAACTTTCAATATACCATATAACAGTGTTAAAATTAACTGTAGTCATAATGTTGTACATCACCTTCTTTGTATTTATTTATCTTATAACTGGAAGTTTGCATAGTCATCCAAATCACTATTCCCCACCCCTTGCCTCTTAGAACCACAAAGCTAATCATTTTTTCTATGTGGGTTTTTGTTATTTGTATTTGTTTTGGATTCCACATATGGTGAGATCATATGATATTTAGCTTTCTCTGTCTGACTTCTGTCACTTAACATAATGCCCTCAAGACCCATCCATGTTGTCACAAATGGTGGGGTTTCCTTTTTAATGTCTGAATATTCCTCTCTGTGTGTGTGCATGTGTATCATAACTTTTCTACAATTTATCTGTTGATGAATACAGGTTTTTTTCCATGTGTAGCCAAATTTTTAAATGGCAATAAGTAATGGGAATTTTATCTTCAAAAACTCAGACCTTGAGACAAATAGTTTTGATAACTATTTAGGGCTATCCAAAAACGGATTTATGCTAATCTCTCTTAAATCAGTATATAATGGTGGTTGTCTTAAACAAAATTATGCTGGAATACAATATCCTATCAAGGAGTGCCATGATTAATACAATAATTGAACACAATGTGTTATTTTAAGGCTATGGTGGATTAGGCTGCCACAATAAAGAATTGAATCTATCTTGGTGACTTTCATAGATGTATAGTAATTTATGAGTATTAAATGATAAAATGCAGAAAATTATGTATATATACATGCACACATATGTTTGTATATATACATCTGTGTACATTCTGTGAGCACAGAGAAAAATATGGAAGTATGACTAAGTGTTCAATATTGGTTTCCTATGGTATGAGTGCTGGAAGGAGAGGCACCAGGAAAAAAATGAAACAGGCTAAAAAAAACATGTGTTGTCATTAGATCACATTAATATATTTGTGTAATTTTTAATATATTGAAATGAGTAATTGCCTAATTATTTTAGCCCTCTCTTAACCCAAATGATTTAATTCTATTGCATATATATATATATATATATATATATATATATATAGGATGTATTTAAATTAAATACATCCTATATATATTGTATTTAAATTAAATACATCCTATATATATATATATATATATATATGAAATATATGAAAATGTTAAAACTCAACTCTTTAGGAACTCAGAAAGGGCAATTCCATATCATTAAACCTGAAATTGTGGTTATTCATCCAGGTTTTCTTTTTTTTCTTTATATATTTTCTTAATTACCCTAAGTCCTACACAAAATTGATCTAGATACTCTACATATGAGATTACTAGAGAAAAAAGGTCTTCATCTATTTTAATATTAAACATTATTGGGTAATTCCTTTCTAATAACTTAGCAAATTATTGTCCAAGTGAACTCTCCAGGTATAGGATACATAATATTATGAATAAAAATATAAAATAAAAACTAAAGGGGTACCTGGGTGGCTCAGTGGGTTAAAGCCTCTACCTTAGGCTCAGGTCCTGATCCCAGGGTCCTGGGATCAAGCTGTGCATCAGGCTCTCTGCTCAGTAGGGAGCCTGCTTCCCCCCTTTCTCTCTCTGTCTGCCTCTGCCTACTTGTGATCTCTGTCTGTCAAATAAAAAAATAAAATCTTAAAAAAAAAAACTAAATGCATAGTTGATGTGGGGAAAAAATAAAGAACATCGTTGGGGTAGGGGGATTAAACTGAAGAATTCAGGAACAAGACAATCACTGGTGTCCTCAGAGACCTCTGGGGATATCTGCTAACTTAGATCTTTCATTAAAATGGGTGAAAGTAACAGGATATGAAACCTAAGTAACAAGCAAGATGGAAGATCTGATCTGGTATTCTCTCTACAAAGTCAAAGGAATGAAATGTCCTTGAGGGGAATAGAGGGTTACTTGACTTTTTCAAGCTGGGCTATGGATAGAGAACAGACAAAGTGAAGAAAAACATCTCAGAAAATTTATAACCATAGTATTCAAATGAAGTTGGAAAAATTTCATACCACATTTGCCACAGAATGAACAAATGGGAGAATTGGGAGAATCAGATCCTCAAAACTCACATAATTAGTAAATATTAAATAGAAGATATAAACTAATATTTTAATAGGCTTAAAATTATGAATGATGATGGCAAAACTATAAAAAGGTAACTAGAGGAAAAAGGGACTACCCAAAAATGAAAAAAATATAACTTTTAGATATAAGGACAGGGTGATGAAAGACATGGATCCTCAGATATCACAATAAATTCGAATCATAGCCTATGACATTGCAGAGCAATAATGATAAAGAGAAATTCCTAGAAGTATCCAACACATAATCAATTATACCAAAGAATTATGCTGGCAGATGAATTTATAAGAAAACTTAAAAAAGCCATTGACAGTAGAATAAGATCTTCAAAATACTATGATAAAATTATCACTTATCAAAAAATATATGCTAAGTGAATTCTGTTTAAAGAATGAGAATGAAAAAACTATATTTTTCAAAACTTAAAAATCTTCGAATGTTCTACAATTAAAACTTTACTAAGGGGTGGCTGGTGGCTCAGTGGGTTAAAGCCTTTGTCTTCAGCTTGGGTCATGATCCCAGGGTTCTGGGATCAAGCCCCACCTTGGGCTCTCGGCTCAGTGGAGATCCTGCTTCCTCCTCTCTCTGTCTGCCTCTCTGCCTGCTTGTGATCTCTGTCTGTTAAATGAATAAATAAAATCTTAAAAAAAAAAAACTTTACTAAAAGAATTTTTGAAAAATTATCAAAAAGAAGAATGATAGTGACCACACAAAAAACAAACTCTGAGAGACATAAAGGTAAAAATTAGTCTAAATATATTATCAGATGTCACAATGGTGAAAATGGCAAATCTTTCCAGAGTCAAACCTTTTCAGCCTTGATAAAAAATAATCCAATTTTTAAGATATTTATAGGTAAAATCTATTTAATATAATTAGACAAAAAATTTGAAAGTAAATTTATGAAAAAAATGTTAGGCAAATATAAACTGAAATGAAAGGGTATAGCAATATCAAGAGAAGAAATAAATACAAAGACATAAATTAAAATCAGAGAAAAAGAATGCTTACATATTGATGAAAAGGTCTCATTCACTGTTATGACACAGTAAGACAAATTTATAATAAATATATAAATTATATATATATATAAACTTAATATATATCTTATCTCTAAGAATAAATCTTAATGGGAAATATAGCATATTTAGAAATGAATATTAAGGGGCACCTGGGTGGCTCAGTGGGTTAAAGCCTCTGCCTTCAGCTCGGGTCATGATCCCAGGGTTCTGGGATCGAGCCCCGCATTGGGCTGCTCAGTGGGGAGCCTGCCTCTCTGTCTGCTTGTGATCTATCATATAAATAAATAAATAAATAAAATCGTAAAAAAAAAAAAAAGAAAAGAATAATAAGAAAAACTTATCAAATACTTAAGACAAAGCTAAAGAAGAAATAAAAAGGAAATATATATAGCTTTAAATGTTCCATTTATAATAGAAAAATTAATGTGAATGAGCTAAGCACCCAAATCAAGAAATGAACAAGAGGAGAAATAAAAGAAGAATATGAGTAACAATATATATGAGTAAATGTTAATAGTTTAGAACACAAGGATACAATCATGAGAACAATTTACATTTATAATGTTGTTTCAAAAAGAAACAGGAGCCATGAAGCATTTGAGATCCATTCAAGTAATAAAATCACTAATTTATAATTTTACACAGGATAAATTTTGATCCAGATTTAAATTTGTGAGTGACTTACAATGTACTGTCAAAGGAATACACAATTCTAAACAACAATCAAATGTAGAAGGAAAAAAAGAAACAATCTTACAAATATAAATTGGAAAATTCTAAAATAATGAAAATTAACAATTCAATATCAGAAAACAAAATATGACACATTTGGGAGTACTCTGAGTACATGATGTAGGTTTTAAAATAAGTACAATTAAAAAAAATGTATGCATGCAGTTTAACATAACATACTTTGAAAAATGAAAAGAAGAAGGATGATCATTAGATGCAGAAAATCACTTGATGAAATTCAGCATTATTTTATTATTAAAAAATACCTCTTAACAAGGAATTACTTGCAGGGTACATATCTATCAAAGATCTACAAGTAACAAATTTAATTATAAAATACTAAAAATACTCACTTTAAAGTCCAGAAGATGACAGGATGCCTAGCCTCATTTTTTCTACTCTCCCTTACTTTGAACCCCTAGGGCACTGTTGTGAGGCCCTTGCATAACTTTGTAGCCTAAGCAGAAAATGTGCAGCTGGAGAGCAGCTAATACCTAAGAGCAATGAGCAGGATGGAGGTCAGCTTTGATTTCTAAGTTATGGTTTTCCAAATTTGCTAGTTTGAGAAGTCAATTTATCTCTTCCTTGGCCACATAAGAAAAGGGTGAAGAGACTGGCCTAAAATCAATTTAGGGATACATTCTTACTCATAGAAACTGAAAGTGAGAGGAAAATGTACCTTGACTCAAAAAGCAAGATTTTATTTATTTATTTGCCAGAGAAAGAGAGGGAGAGAGCACGAGCAAGCGAGCACAGGCAGACAGAGTGGCAGCAGAGGCAGAGGGAGAAGCAGGCTCCCTGCAGAGCAACGAGCCAGATGTGGGACTCGATCCCAGGACACTGGGATCACGACCTGAGCCGAAGGCAGCTGCTTAACCAACTGAGCCACCCAGGCGTCCCTCCTGGTCACATTCTTGAACTGACTATGCTTTTCTTATTTTTAATCTGGAACAAAATTAATTAGAGAAACATTGTTCTAGAAATCAGGAAATCACATTTTAATAATTATTTATCAAAGCATGCTAAAATGTATCACCATTATGATTTTTAGACAGTACTCACAGTTCAATAGAAGACGTACTGATGCCCACTTGATTTACTGGAGATTATAAACCTAGATAGAAAGGCTGATAAATGAAATGTAAAATTATACCAGCATAGATTATTATTATAATTCTTGCCTACATTGATAGGACCTCAGACGTTTTAAGGTATCTTTTCAGGACTGAGCATGTCTTTTCTATTTCTTTCTTCCCCTTCCTCCTTTTCTTTCCCTTTCTTCTTTTCTTTTCTGTTTTCTTTTCTTTTCTTTACACAAGATAAAATTCTGCATAGATCTGTGGCCAATTAGATCATAACAGGACCCAAATCTATTTCCAGGGAGACCAGATACTACCCAAGATTCACATAGTAGCCAACATTTTTTTCTCTTTTTGAAGAGCTATTCATTTCAGAAATAAGGTTAATGGAGTCCAGCAATTTTAGATTTAGCCTCCCATGTATTTTTGAGACTAAGAAAACATGAAAGAAGGCATAGACTTTAATCTTCTCTGCCACCATGTATGCATCCAGATTCTACAAGTAATTAACCCTCAATGCTCTTAATTTCATGTAATAATTTATAACTAGATCACTTCATATATTAATTAATATATTTTTAAAAATCTATGGATAGAAATATTAAATCAAATTTCACCTTACTAGTCCAGCTGAAGGGATGACTAACAATTGGAAAAGATGGGCTAGTTAGTTGAGCCAGGCTATATGCAGAAAAAAAAAATGTACTCAAGCCTCCATTTAATACTTAGTTATATTCTAGATACTGCTCAGGAAGGACCGCCACATTGTATAACTCTATAGGGACTAATTCCAATAATATATATGTGCCATGGAGTTATGCAACATGGCAGCTTCAGCAAAGTTTTCACACAATTTGTACATTTTTAAAATTTTACTTTAATTGCAATATAGTTAATATACAGTGTTATATTAGCTTTTGGGGTATAAGATCGTGATTTAACAGTTCCATACATAACCCAGTGGTTGTCAAAGCAAGTGCACTCCTTAATCCCCGTCACCTATTTCACCCATTACCCCACCCTAACTTATGCATTTTCAATGGATGAATTACTAATTACTAAAAGTAAATCTCAGCAAAATTTGGAGCCAGGAACCAATGTCACCCAAAATATAGGACATAAAAGTCCTGGAAACATGACCCAAGTGTAAGGACGGAAGATAAGTTGCAGAGTGCCAATGAAGTTCTTTGGTGGAGAGTTCATAAGGTCCAGAGAAGCTGGTCCACTTGATAAGGTCAGTATTATTAGGAGAACAATAAAGAAAAGGATACCAAACTGTGTGTTTTCAGCTTATTGACTTTAAGTTGGCACATAGGTTCATGTGTCATATACCAAAGGGAAATAAAATTACTGCCAAAGGAGCTGATGAACTTGATTTTATAGTGAACTGTGGATGTGATAATTGTATGTGTTCTGCATATAGAGTTGGAGCTATTTCACCTATAAGCTAAAGTAATAATATTTTTAAAATATATTATTATATACGGAAAGACTAGTCTTTGAAAAGACTCTGCTTACAATTATTTAAGGGTATTGGTGTTAAATAGAGAGTCTCTAAATTAAGATGAAATTCAAGGTGAGAATTATATAATCACTAGAGGAAATTCACCTAGCTATTATATTAGAAGGTCAGAGTGAGAAGAAATGATACGATGGACTAAAATCAGCTTTTAAAATCAGAAAATGGATGCTTCAAGTGTAGCCAATACGTGCTTAGAGAACATGCACAAGTTGGAAGGGGAGGAGGAGAATGTCTACAGCAGTGAGTATGAAGTCAGTATCCAACTGTTGAAGAGCCAAAAACATATGCTGTGAATAAAGAGAGAGAGGAACCTTTTTCTCAGAGAAGACTGGATGATTTTTTTTTTCCCCCCCGGAATGAAGTGTGGTGCTGCTTAGAGGCATAGAATATGGCCTGAAGACATATATCTAAGAATAGACCAGTAAGCAATTCTTGCTATAAGTGATCATCATAGAAATTGGGATAATATGCTGATATGTTTTATCCTAGATGTCAAAATAATTTTCTTAATAATCAGAAAATAATAGTATTTTGTATGTGTTTAAAGCTATCGTTTACCAAATAGTTTTCCAGTCATTTGTTTGGAGAGAATTTTTTTTTTTTTTCTTTTTAGCAGGCCATCCCTAGATACTGGGTGCAGTGGCAGGCCTAAAAATGTGAACATCAAAATTTTTTTAAAGCTAAGTTTACTAGTTGAAAATAAAAGGGGGTAGGGATCCAGACGTTTGGGCAAATTCTTTATGCTAAAGCTTTTCCTTGAATAGCTGATCCAGTCCAAGGATCAACTTAAAGAAGTTTTTCTCCCTCCAGTTACTAAAGGGAAGGGGAGATTCAGCAGTCTAAAGAATTGAATTGTGGTTAGCAGAGGTTACACTAAAAGGAAAATAAGGAAAAAAGAACAGTGTGATCATCATCATCATTAAGAGACGGGCTCAAGTCTAAGTGCTATGCCTATGACAGGGCCTCTTGAACTCTTACTTGTCTTGACTATTCAGGGCTGTTAAGAGCCTGCCAAGAGCTATGATCTGTTTTATTTATTTACTTATTTATTTTATTTTTGTTGTTGTTGTTTTTCTTTTGAATTGATAATGTGCTCTTTGTCCTGGTGAAAAAGGCAGGAGACTGGAAGACAATAGAGCTTGAGTCATTCCAGAAAGCTGAATATTTAAGTATGCAGGCTGGTTAAAGAATAAATAAAAGTCTCAACAGTTCCTTAGTGGTAGTTAAAATTTTACAAAAATTCATTTGCTAGAACAGAGGGGAAGAAAAGTGACCCCATGATAAATAATTGACAAGACAGGACCGTTTCTAGGGCGCCCTCCCAAGATCCTTGCTATCTGGTCTTCATGGCCACGTTTATCCCCCTTCCCTTAAGTGAGTGAGGACCAGGGACATGTTGCTAAGTAAATATAGCTAGGGTGATGGAAGGTCACTCCCTTGATCATTCTATTTTATATAAGATTGTGTCTTTCTACTCACTTGTCTAGAGACTCTCCGTGTGGCCTTAATGAAGTTTGTGGTCAGGCTGGGGAATTCCACATGGCAAGGAATTAACTATGGGTGGTCTCTAGAAATTCTGGACATCCTCTAAGGGCTGAGGGTACTCTTCTGCTTCCAATCAGCAAAAAATAATGCTATCAGTCTTGCAACTACAAGGCAATGAGTTCTACCCAACAACCAGAAGTTGCTTTTAAGCAGATCCTTTCCTAGTGGAGCCTACAGATGAGAACCCAACCTTAGATCACTTTGACTACAGCCTATGAGACTCTAAGGACAGGAACCAGCTAAGCAATTCTCAAACTCCTGATGCACAGCCACTGGTTGTTAATAAATGCATGTTGTTTTTAAATTGCTAAATTTGCGGTAATCTGTTAAAAGGCAATTGGTAACTACATATCTCTGAAAGCAACTATTGAGAAAAACCCAATAGTATAAAAAGTAACTGCTCAGAAATGTCCAATAGGAATCAGAAAGATTGCTTCTACATCCCATGGTAATTTATTTATAATTTACTGGGAAGTACAATTGTTTCCACTTGGGTAGAATGACCCCTTTGAATATCCCTAAAGATTTACAGTTTTAATAATAAAGGTGAAGACTAACTCTTCTGCAGTGACCAAAGAGAGAATATGCCTTACCTTTCTCACTTTGAATTTTATAGAAGATGGTACAAACTGATTTCTGAGCCATTCACTGTGGCAGTGGTAAAGATATGGAAACTTTTATTTTCCTTTCTGTCTGCAAAGGCTCACCTCCAGAAACTCATTTGAGGGGTTGTCAGCTTGGTTAATCTATCCTGTCCACAGCCCATTTCTGAGAAGACATTATCTAACTGAGAAAAGATTTCCAAGTTCTTTCTGGATAAAATCTCAAAGTTTGGAGTTAATAGTTGCCATTTGCTATGGCAAAGAAGCGTCTGACATAGACAGACACACTGTCTCCTTAAACTGCATTTTATCTAACTTTATAGGAAATGCTTTATGTTTAGCTCTTAAATAATTCTATATAACTTGTAATGGAAAGTTTTCCCAACTCTGTTAATTATTTTATCAATTCCCTAAAAAATGGATCAAATACCATTAAAAATGTAATGATTTGTCATAAATTACCTTGCCTACCTAACCCAACCTTCTCAGTTTCCTCCACTGCAGAGTATTGTTTTTAAAACGGACTGTGCTTTGTATGCTTTATTCACAATAGCAATTCCAGGTGCATATGAAGATAAAGGTGACTAATTAGGTTGCTGCTTATTCTCAAGGAAGTAATTAGGCATCATTAGGGTATTATTTTTTAAATTAGGGCTTGCTTTCATGTGGAATTTATATAGTGCTCTGTCTTTGTAGAAACAGTCTTGAAACTCATTCATTTGCTCAAAAAAGAAAAATTAAATGTCATTATTAAGATCTACCTTTCTGAAAACATAGCCAACAGCAATTTGGTCGAAAATTTGTCAGCTTTGCACAAAAGGCAGTTTGAACATTAACAATCAGTCTTTCGGGGTGATTGCTATCTGCACATAGAGGTGTGAATTTTAAAAACCACAACATCATCATCCTTATAATCAGTATCAACAACAAGTTCCTACTGTTTGCAAGTTGCTGGAGGTATCAAAGGCACTAAGATGCACAACCTAAGCTCCAAGAACACACCTAGTTTTTCTTTGTTGGGTGGTTTCAGGCAACATTTGAAAAGTTTGTTTTATGAGGGACATCTGACCACACTGACCCTGGTGCTTGTTTACAGATACAGAAATATCCTTAAGAGGAGCTTAGTTATGCGGCCACTTATAGGGTGATATGAGTGGCATTGGCATCCTTAAATCTTGTTGCAAAATATCACATCCCAACTTACCAAGGTGCCTGATATTTCAACATTGACTTCTGAAATTTCTCATTCTTCCCAGAGTCCTAATGAAATGTGTTCGTATTCAAGACAGTTTCTTTTTTCTTTTTTTTTTCTCTTACCAGTTTCTTTCTTTAAATGTGTAATTTTAGGTAAGAGATCATTCTTAACATCTTGATTTCTTCATCTGTACAATGGGATGTTATGTTCCTTAACTCAGATTTTTGGGTGAAGATTGAATTAGTTTATTCACAGGTAGCACTCAGACCCGTGCCTAGCAAAAAATAAGTACCTAAGAAATGTAACCTATTGTTATTTTCATGTTGCTATTATTATTACATTAGTTTGACATGTCCTAGATATTTGGATATGCTGAGGATATAAAATTAGTAGATATACTGTTCATGATCTAAACACATACATAAGAATTAAAAATAAAATGAGTTACTTATTTCATATCATAACCTCATTCATAAATTCCCATTCACTCACTAAATTCCTTCCTTACCTTAATTTCAGCTAATAGTATTAATTTCTATTTTCTTGAGAAGTAAAAAATTATCAGGAGGGAACATCCACTGATGCTGGCTACCAAACATACTGGCTTTCAGTATTACAGACTCATTCTGCTCTTTCTCTTTTACTGTTGATGAAATGTCCAAGCTTCTATCTAAAGGCAGTATCCTCACTGTGGTATAGGATTCTGGGTCCTAACACCTACCCCTCAGTTCCTTCCTAATCACTACTTTGTTCACATCATCATTGCTTTGTTAAAAGAACTATTACCATCAGGATGAAGCTGCCATCTTTTATATATGTCACCCTTCTTAAAAAGGTGACATATTAATCACCTTAGACACCTTAAAAAGGTGATCTGCTTTCACCTAGCAGCTACCACATCCTTTCTTTGTTCCTTTTTTGGCATCAAAATCCCACCTCAAAATACTCATTTACACTCCCCACCTCCACGTCCTTTTATCTAATTCTCTCTGCTGCCCACTTCATCAAGCTTTAGAATGCCTGGGTTTACCAAAACTTCTATCACAGGCACTTTATAAATTCAAGCTTAAATTCTGAATATATACATATCTAGGATACAGTGTATCTCATATATTACGATATTATAAAATTACATACTATATATTACTTGACCTACTAGCGGTATTTGAAAAAGTTAGTTAAGCCATCCTCTTTGTTACACTTACTCCCCTTGTCTTCCAGGATGCCAATCTCTTGGTTTTCTTCCTACTTCACCATTCATTCCTTCTCAGTGCTCATTTTCTTGGTGGTGTAATTTTGTTTACATAGATCTCAATAAAATCCGTATCATAATGACTAAATATCAAAACGCTGACTTGAGAGCTCCATTTTGATGTCTTATACACATTTCATGTCCTAAACTGATACTTTTTTCATGAAACCTGTTCCAACAATAGCCTTCCCCACCTCAGTTGAGGGTGACTATACACTTGCATTAACTGAAATTTAAGGTTTATTCTATAGTGAAAAGAAGCAAGGTACTATCAGTGTTTATTATGATTATTAAAGTATAATTAACATACACTCTTAGATTAGTTTCATATGTACAATACAATGATTCAACAATTCCATACATTTCTCAGTACTCATCACCTTACGTATACTCTTAATCCCTTTTATGTATCTTGCCATGCCTCTACCCAGCTTCCCTCTCGATATATCAGTCTAATTTTTGTCTTTTTATCCTTTGTTTATTAATTTGCTTTCTTTCTTAAATTCCACATGAGTGAAATCATATATTTGTCTTTCTCTGATTGACTTATTTCACTTAGCATTATAGTCTCTATGTCCTTTATATTGTTGCAAATGTCAAGATTTCATTCTTTTTTGTGGCTGAATAATATTCCTGTGTGTGTGTGTTGCTTATTGCTCCTTCTTTATCCATTCATCTGTGGATGGAGTCTTGGTTTGCTTCCATATCCTGACTATTGTAAATAATTCTGCACTAAGCATAGGAGTGCACGTATCTTTTCAAATTAGTATTTTTGTTTTCTCTAGGTAAATATCCACTGGTAAGTTTACTGAATCATATGATAATCTTTTTTTCATTTCTTGAGGAAACTCCATACTGTTTTCCATAGTTGCTGCACCAATTTGCATTCCCACCAACGGTGTATGAGGTTTCCTTTTTCTTCACACCCTTGCCAACTCTTCTCGTTTCTTATGTTTATGATTCCAACCATTCTGACAGGTGTAGGGTGACATCTCATTGTGGTTTTAATTTGCATATTCCTGATGATTAGTAATGTTTAGCAATTTTTCATGTGCCTATCAGCTATCTGTGTGTCTTCTTTGGAAAAATGTCTATTCGGGCCCTTAGCACAATTTTAATCAGATTATTTGTGTTTTTGGTTTTGAGTTGTATAAGTTCATTGTACATTTTGGGTATTTATTCCTTATTGTATACATCATTTGCAAATATCATTTCTCATTCAGTAGGTTGCTTTTTTGTTTACTTGATGGTTTTCTTCACTGTACAAAAGCGTTTTATTTTTATATAGTCCCAGTAGTTTATTCTTGCTTTCGTTTCCTTTGCCTGAGGAGAGATATCTAAATATATATGTATTTCTACAGCCAATGTCAAAGAAGTTACTGTCTATGTTTTCTTCGAGGAGTTTTATGGTTTAAATTCTGTTTTTGATGCTTAGCTGGAACTGAGAGTCATTATCTGTAAAATAACTACATTTAACATAAAAAACACCTAAGCCCAGAGTTGTGAAAATTAAATTAATTAATAGTGTTACTATAATGACTAGCTTCTGTGAAGAGTCACTCTTTATTGTCTGTGTAACTTTTGGCTACTAATTTAATAACACTGTGCCTTAGATTTTCATCTATAAAATGGGTTGATAGTAATAGCTATTCTTTTTTTTTCCATTTATTTATTTTCAGCATAACAGTATCATTATTTTTTCACCACACCCAGTGCTCCATGCAATCCGTGCCCTCTATAATACCCACCACCTGGTACCCCGACCTCCCACTCCCCCGCCACTTCAAACCCCTCAGATTGTTTTTCCTCAAGAAATTAAAAATAGAACTTCCCTATGACTCTGCCATTGCACTCCTGGGTATTTACCCCAAAGATACAGATGTCGTGAAAAGAAGGGCCATCTGTACCCCAATGTTTATAGCAGCAATGGCCACAGTTGCCAAACTGTGGAAAGAACCAAGATGCCCTTCAATGGACGAATGGATAAGGAAGATGTAGTCCATATACACTATGGAGTATTGTGCCTCCATCAGAAAGGACGAATACCCAACTTTTGTAGCAACATGGACGGGACTGGAAAAGATTATGCTGAGTGAAATAAGTCAAGCAGAGAGAGTCAATTATCATATGGTATCACTTATTTGTGGAGCATAACAGAAAGCATAGAGGACATGGGGAGTTAGAGAGAAGGGGGTTGGGGTAAATTGGAAGGGGAAGTGAATCATGAGAGTAATAGCTATTCTGACAAAAATCATAGTGCTCACTTTAAAAAAAATCACGTATGTATGTATACAAAAGGATGTAGAGTAAGAGGAGAAATAGGATTGATGAAGAAACCGAAGAGGTCACAAGAGTTTCAGGAGTGGTCAAAGAGGGGTTCCACCCAAGGATATGTGTTTGGGATAGTAACAACAGTTGACACCCCATCTATGTTACTATGTACTACCAAAGTTGATACTGCAAGGAAAGTAGTTTCTGGACAAAAATATAGACTATGTTATTTATCACCTTAGCAGCTGGGAGTAGATAGCAAAGAAACTAGTATCAGAGGTTCAAAGGAAGGTAATCATTGTTATGCATTTATGATTTGGTTAAACTATCATTTGAAACTATAGGAAAGGGAGCTTTTGTGACTAAAGAACTTGTTGCTATAGGAGAGGAGGTGGGAAACAAAGTGTTATTAGTTTGTGTTATTTCTTGTTTTAAAGATTTATTTATTTATTTTAGAGAGAGTGTGTGTGTAAAATTGGGGGGAGGGACAGAGGAAAAGGGAGGGAGACTTTCAAGAAGACTGCCCTCTGAGAATGGAAACTGATGCAGGGCTCAGTCCCAGAACCAGAGATCTTGATCTGAGCTGAAACCAAGAGTCGGCCGCTTACCTGACTGAGCGATCCAGGCACCCCTAGTATGTACTAGTTCTAACTGCCTGTGTTTGTCAGGTGTTATAAGAAAGAAATGAGCATGGATCAGAATCTATTATGCTAAGTGAAATAAGTCAGTCAGAGAAAGATAAATACCCTATTCACTCAGATGTGGAATTTAAGAAATAAAACAAGTGAAAAGAGGGGGAAAAAAAAAAAAGACAAACAAAAGACTTAGCTGTAGAGGATAAACTAATGGTTCCAAGAGGGAAGGTGAGTGGTGGAATGGAAAAAGTAGGTGAAGGGGATGAAGGGTACACTTACCATGATAAGCACTGAGTAATGTATAGAATTGTTGAGTGACTATCTGATACACCTGAACTACCATATGCTGTATGCTAATTATACTGGAATTAGAATGAAAGAGGGAGAGAAAGAAAGAAAGAGAGAAAGAAGAAGGGAAGAAGGAAGGGAGGAAGGAAGAAAGGAAGGGAGGGAAGGAGGAAGAAATGGGCTACTTAGCCAGCATGATAAAAAGATAAAGTATAGGTTCCAGAAATGTGGAGATTTGCAGTGCTGAGATTCTAATTGATTAGAGAACCTAAGCATTCGGGGTTGAAGTAGAATAACGTTTAAATAATAACAAATTTAAATAACACTATGGTACAGATCAGATTAAGGATCTGGTTTTAATGCTTTTGTTTAAAAAAAGGTCAATTGATAAAGAGAATGAAGGTAAAGATTCACTTATATTAGTCTTTCATTATAGTCTTCTGGAATGATTGAAACTGGAAAAATTGGAAAACTGAATCCACACAGAGACCTGTGTTCATTGTACTGTCAAAAGACTACAATCCTGGCTAAATTAATCCTTTGTTTCTTTTTACTTCAAGCAAGAAAAGTGGTAATAAATATGCATAGCCCCCAAGAGAGGAATGGTTATGAATCATGGAATTAATTAGAATCAAATAGAGTGGTGTTTACCAAACCACATCCATATGGGGCCCTCTTTTCCCTATCCCTCATTTATGGGGTCTATGAGAATAGCTTTTACCAAAAAGATGCAGGCCCAAGTAACATGTCACTTCGGCTGCAATGAATGGACAGTAGGAGCTATGACAGTCTTGGATTTGAGTTGACTGTGAAGAGCAGAACTCTTTCTACACATCTCCAGCCTGGAATTCACTTTGGATTCACTTTAGATATGGACCATAAGACAGAAAAAAAAACCTTTTTTGTATCAATAATCTGAGATTTGGTGATTAATTTGTTATAGCATAATCTAACATACATAAAAATATACCTATGTCAGAGGGTTATTGTGAGAAGTGAATGAATAAATAAATATAAAGCAATTACCTGGCTAATTGAAATAGGATATAAATGCTAGTAAGTAAAAGAAGTAAAAGAAGAGGTAAGTAAATATTTCTAGAAGGAAAGATAACAGAGATGGCATTATAAGTAAAATTAGCAACTGATTATAAATTTTAACATGAATACTGATCTCAAGCTGCAAAAATGCTGAAACTACAGTATTTTTCTAGAGGTTATTAAGTATAGAAATTAAACAAAGAAACCCCAGCATGATCTGGGATGAAAAACTCTGTATTTCCCTATGTCTAATTAGTAGTATTAAAAATAAAAAGCTTTAAACAAAAGTACAATGTATACAACAGAAAACATATATTGAGTTTTATGTATAATGATAGACAGCAGTAATCCCTCCCCTTCCATTTGTATAGGGTTCTTTTTAAAGATTTTATTTTATCAGAGGGAGTGGCAGGCAGAGGGAGAAGCAGGCTCCCTGCTGAGCAGAACCCCAAGATCATGACCTGTGCTGAAGATAGAGCTTAACCGACTGAGCCAACCAGGCATCCCTCCATTTGTTTTACCCTAATACTACTGCTCTCGGTACAAAGCAAGCCAATTATGAACCATATATATTGAGTATTCAAAGGAGAAATAGTGTGCAATAAAGACATTTTTAACTATAATGGGTCATTCATCCTTTTTACCCTTACTTCTACTATTTGGGACCCAAAATACACACTTCCTAAAATATCTTGTCCAGCAATATCTTCCATACAGAAAACCATAGTTGGTTGATTATCCAGTAAGAATGAACTCATTCCAAATTCAGGGAGACACTTCTTCAGCTCAAGCTTATACCTTACATGTCATAGGCTCCAACGCCTGGATTTCATTTTCTTATAGGTAGGTGCATCATCAACATTTCTCAGTTATGACAATATTGGTAGCCAGCCTCCTTTCAAATTTGTAAGTAAAAACTGGTGCTAAAAATAGAACAAATAATAATAGCACATACACGTGCATTTTTGGTATGTTTGTGGATGTTCATATACAAAATTGTTGGAACTATCCTTTAGAAAACATTTGTCTTTGTAAAATTGAATTAGCACACCTTATGGCATTAAGCATTTGAACATGTTATAAATACCACTTGATGACAAAGTTTAGGCAACAAGTAATTTAGCAAAAGAATGCTGGAAAGGCATATATTAAGTAAACCAATTACAAACACACAAATACAGACCCACACCAACTATTTTAGAGTATGGATTTGATGAGACATGGATAATTTATTACTTATTAAATGAAGATTTAGAATAAACATAGATACTTGTATAGTGTCAACAAGGGGAAAAAATAGAACTTTAAAATGGAAAATAAAGATCTTTCCAAAAAGATTATATCAAAATATACTCATGAATTCTTTCCAGAAGATCTTATTAACATAGCCAAATGTAATCAAAGGATGTACATTTTAATGATTGTGTTACACTTAAAAACTGATACAAAGGATTACATTAAAACCAAGGGGGCCATTTAGGAATTTACCAGTATGTGTTTACTTTTTAATGTTTGTGACTCAAACATAAAGTAGGTGGAACCATAAGCCCTGAGATCATAATGGCTGTGTAACCCAAGAAAAATCACTTTATCTTTTTGAGTTTTTCTTAAATATTTGTAAAACAATGGGGAAAACACCCAAATCCACTAGTCGTACCTTGCAAGATATTATAAAATGTAGTGAAAGTACTTTATGCTCTAACTCAAAATGTACATATTATTTACTATCCTTACAATTACTATGACTATGTCTGTGACTATTATTTAATGTCTTTTGTATTTTAATTATACTTGTCTATAAATAGGACATAAAGGATCTTTGTCTAACATCTTTTTTTACTATTGTATATACAATTGAAGGTTGTACTTGTATGTTTGGAATCTATTGCTTGGTGAAATTAATCTTGTTTTGTTTCATGGTTGGATATATATATATATATATATATGTCTTACCTCTGCTTGAGAAGTTAATTTGCCACTATAGTTTTTCTGCCTTCTCTAGCTACTCAATGGTAGATGTCATTATTCCTTAATATTTATTTATTTATTTGAGAGAGAGAGAGCGAGCAAACGAGCAGTGGAGGAGCATAGGAAGAGGGAGAGAGAGAATCTCCAGATGACTCCCTGCTGAGTATGGAGTCTGACATAGAGCTTGATCTTAGGACTTACACATTGCATTTTTATAGTTCTCCCCACTATCTGCTTTTTAAAATTTTTCTCTTGTAGTGACTTCTTACACATGTCCACTTGCCCTCTATAATTTTATTTGCATATAATTTATATATCTCTCTTGAAAATTGTATATTCTTTCCTGACCTATAGCCATAGTTGTAGGTCTTTATTACATGATAGATACTTTATTTTGATGGTCTTGATTGATCTTTCTGTCCTCTGTCTCTACTCCTCCAGTAGAAGAACTGTCTGATACACTTTTCCTAAAAACAAAGACAATCTATATACTAGATTCTTCAGAAAAATAGAACAAATATATAATAAACGTGTCTGTAATCTATTATAAAGAATTATGATATCATATTATTGTACTATATTATAGGGAATTAGCTCAATGATTATGGAGGCTGGGAATTCCCATGATCTCCTGTTCTGCAAGCTAGAGAAGCAAGAAAGCTGATGCTCTGTTCTGAGTATTGGAAGACCAATGGTGTAAGTTCCATTTGAAGGCAGAAGACCAGTGTCCCAGCTCAATTAGTCAGGCA
Organism: Mustela nigripes; assembly: GCF_022355385.1. Classification (NCBI taxonomy): domain Eukaryota; kingdom Metazoa; phylum Chordata; class Mammalia; order Carnivora; family Mustelidae; genus Mustela; species Mustela nigripes. The sequence goes on from NC_081571.1 coordinate 34,335,930, forward strand.
AGGGGACTAAATTGTTCCTTCCACCATCTTTTTGTTTTATTCAGGTCTTAAATGGGTAGGGTGATACTCACCTGCATTGAGAAGGGCAATTTGCTTTACTCAGTCCACTAACTCAAGTGTTAACCTCATGCCTCCAGACACACCCAGAAATAATTTTTAATCCTGGTACCTTGTGTCCCCGTCAAGTAAACACATAAAATCAACCATCACAATCCTTTTATCTTGCTGCTCAAGTGCTTTGTTGTTTTAAATATTGAGTTGATCATTTTCATTTGAGAGTAAACTGCTAGCCATTTTTTAGAGTATCAGGGGTGTGGGGGCTCCATACTTGAGCTTTATTTTCCCTAAGAACTAAGAAAATTGAAATGTCAATGTTAAGGAGGGAATAACATGCATTTAAAAATGCATAATGAATAATTTTCACAAACTAGTTTAGATTCTAGGACTCAGGTGGCCTTTGCAGCATCTATCATGATCAAGGATGTGTATAGAATAGGAACTATTTAGACCATTTATCAATATCCACAATAAAGTAGAGTGAGAAAGAAGAGAACAAGGGGATAATAAGGGGAGGACAAAGAAGAAGGGAGGAAAGGAATGTAAGGGATAAAGGAAAGAAGGAAGGAGAAAACAAAACAAAACAAGTATTCTGTTGGTTGAGCCCAAGTACAGAGAGCTCCATTATCTCTTTATCATATACCAGCTAATAAAGTCTGACCCAATTCTGCCTAGAGGTTATCAGCATACTGAGAAATTATTGTTAAATAACGTTTATTGAATATTATGAAGCATTAAAAATAATCATGCTTGTGATCATGTTTTAAAACCATATATGTGATTTTTCAAGTCACATGATAAAGAACAAAGATCAGGGTAGACTGTCATATAAAATATATTAAAATAAGAGGAGAAGAAGTGTGTGAGAGAAGAGAAACAACAACTTGGCACTCTCTGTAGCAAGATGGGTTAACTAGTAAAATATTTTGAAAGGCAGATTAATTGTCACTATTATACTAAGAATACAATATGCTTTGACATACTAAAATACAAATAATGGTGTAGTAGTGCACAATGTGGATGAGGTCTATTCTGGAAATATTAAGTCAGGTTTGCTAAGTTTTCAAAAGCAAGACTTTTCCTTGAAGGGTGAATGAAAACAATTTTTAAGCTTAAGATCTTAGATACCATTAGTCCCAATAAAGTTGATGATTTCTTCTGGGAGAATTTAATCAGTTTGTTGTGACATGGTACGAGCAACTCAATTCTATAAAACAATTGTGATTGATTACTGTTGTTCCATGAATTGGCCAGAAGGGAGCCTGAGAAAATCACTTCCACAGCTAGGTTTTCTAAGTGCAACTTCAGAAAATGATGGTCTTCTGGATTTGGACTATTTTTTTCTCATGACTATTCATAAAAATATATTTCATTAGACATTTCTTTATATTCTAAACAGAATATATCAATGATGATCACAATCTGTGACAGAAGTCACAGCAATTAACTAACTGTAATGACATGTGGTAAGGTTAAGACTTTTTTTTAAACCCTGGGCCTGTTAAGTATTGACATCTCCTGACCAGAAGATAGCAGGCACACTCAGAAGGCCACTTCTATGTCTATTAAAGTGCTGTAGCAATTGGTGGGTCATAGGGCAGTTCTATTTTCAACATTTTGAGGAACCTCCATGCTGTTTTCCAGAGTGGCTGCACCAGCTTGCATTCCCACCAACAGTGTAGGAGGGTTCCCCTTTCTCCGCATCCTCGCCAGCATCTGTCATTTCCTGACTTGTTGATTTTAGCCATTCTGACTGGTGTGAGGTGATATCTCATTGTGGTTTTGATTTGTATTTCCCTGATGCCGAGTGATATGGAGCACTTTTTCATGTGTCTGTTGGCCATCTGGATGTCTTCTTTGCAGAAATGTCTGTTCATGTCCTATGCCCATTTCTTGATTGGATTATTTGTTCTTTGGGTGTTGAGTTTGCTAAGTTCTTTATAGATTCTGGACACTAGTCCTTTATCTGATATGTCGTTTGCAAATATCTTCTCCCATTCTGTCAGTTGTCTTTTGATTTTGTTAACTGTTTCCTTTGCTGTGCAAAAGCTTTTGATCTTGATGAAATCCCAATAGTTCATTTTTGCCCTTGCTTCCCTTGCCTTTGGCGTTGTTCCTAGGAAGATGCTGCTGCGGCTGAGGTCGAAGAGGTTGCTGCCTGTGTTCTCCTCAAGGATTTTGATGGATATTTACCCTAAAGATACAAACGTAGTGATCCAAAGGGGCACGTGCACCCGAATGTTTATAGCAGCAATGTCCACAATAGCCAAACTATGGAAAGAACCTAGATGTCCATCAACAGATGAATGGATCAAGAAGATGTGGTATATATACACAATGGAATACTATGCAGCCATCAAAAGAAATGAAATCTTGCCATTTGCGACAACATGGATGGAACTAGAGCGTATCATGCTTAGCGAAATAAGTCAAGCAGAGAAAGACAACTATCATATGATCTCCCTGATATAAGGAAGTGGTGATGCAACATGGGGGCTTAAGTGGGTAGGAGAAGAATAAATGAAACAAGATGGGATTGGGAGGGAGACAAACCATAAGTGACTCTTAATCTCAGAAAACAAACTGAGGGTTGCTGGGGGGAGGGGGTTTGGGAGAAGGGGGTGGGATTATGGACATTGGGGAGGGTATGTGCTTTGGTGAGTGCTGTGAAGTGTGTAACCTGGTGATTCACAGACCTGTACCCCTGGGGATAAAAATATATGTTTATAAAAAATAAAAAATTAAAAAAAAATAATAAAGTGAAGAAAAAAAAAAAAAGAAGAAGAATGAGAAAGAGAAGGCCGGGGACATGCCTAAAATGGAAGGATAGCTTTCAAAACACTTTTCCTAAAGAACCCTGATGAGCCATATTTATGGAACCACTGATTCTTGAGAGTATTCAAACAAACAAATTTGATGATATCTTGATCATTTATGCTTTTCTGTATCTCTTCTTCATATTAAATCCACTGAAGTTAATATGTGAAGGAGATAGTACTACCTAAAGTATAATAATTAAGCTGTGACAGCTATTCCATTATGAAGCACATTTGACAATTATGTCATGGATTAGATTAATTACAGACCATTTAAATAATACTGTTTTGAACTTAATTTACTAAGTTCAAATTACATTTGAATTACAGACCATTTAAATCATACTATTTTGAACTTAATGTTCTAAATGTATTGTTATACTTCAGAAAACTTCAAAAGGTTTTCAGCAGGCCTACTTAGAATTTTTTTCCTCTGAATTTCAGTGGCAAAACATGCAAAAAATCCTATCAACTCTGATGGTTATCAATGTTTACTTGTTTGTTTTTTGATGCATTTGGTAAATGTTAAAAGCATAACCAATAATAAGATTAGATGCACCATTTAGGTAACTGGATAATACATTTATATTACGAAACTTAAGGAAAACCTCAACTGATCTCTTCTTAATATTCATGTCCACTGCACCATCGATGCAAGTTATGAATGTTTTACACACATAGATTCATAAGAGAAAAAAAAATACTGTAATTTTCACTAGGGTTTATCTGGGAGACAAACTTAGAATTTGCTTCGAAACAAATTTATACCAGAATGCCGTGTTTGTTTCAAAACTTTAACTATGTGCAAAAGTCTAATGAATTTAAGCCATTATAAGTCCTTATAAGATCCAAAATGCTCAGAATTTGAGTGACAGCTTCCCGTTAAGCAGAATATATTTTCCATTTTAATTGAAATTCTTGTTTATCTATGTTTGATTTGCTTATTTTCAGTGGAACTTAAACTTTGAATTTTAGAACCTAAATTAATATGCAGAGCTAGTTTCTACACTCCTTTAGAAACAGTTCCTAAATGTATAACAAGTCATTTAAGATATAAGCTAACGTGTCTAGAGCATGTCTCAGAACATTTTAATTATATTTCATTAATTCAGAATCACATTTGAATTTGCCTAAATATGAAAGGGCTAAGACCTAAGCTGGTTTTATGCATCATTAAATTTAACATGAAATTATATAGCTATAGCTCACTAGTTCTTTAAGTTTTCAGTATTAATATACACAAAAGATGCTGGGATGCTTAGGGAAATAGCGTTGCTAGATCATGTGTTAAAAGCAAATGATACTATATTATAGAAAATACAAAGTTAAGGGTGGGTACTGTTATATGCTCAGGTCATTTTGAATATTCCATAAGTAGAAATGATGATCTTTAAACTATGCTATTTTAAAGAAGTTAACTTTGTTGAGGTTTGATGCATTAATCATAAAATAAAAGATTTCTTGGCTCCTTTAAAAACTTGTCCATATAATTTTCATATTGGGAAAAATTTTTGGCCTTTCTTCCTTACTCTTCTCTGGAACTCAAATAGGATGGCTGAATCTCTGTAAGGATCTTGGAGTATATAGCAATCCGAGATGGAGGTGCCAGGTAAAAATGATAGAACAGAGATGAGGGGACATGGGTCAATGATGGCTGTGACTCTATTTTACCAGCCTTGAACTAACTTTATTAAGACTTCTTTGTGTGTGTGTGTGTGTGTGTGTGAGAGAGAGAGAGAGAAATGAATTTCTAAGTGATTAAAATCATAATATATATATTTTTTCTATATGCAGAAAAACCTTTTTATTTTATTATAGAGGCATTCAGCATTGTTTAACCCCTGATTTATGCTGATTTTTCTGATTAACAGATCTGACAACATATTAGAAAGACTTGACTACAGGGGTGCCTGGACGGCTCAGGGGATTAAGCCTCTGTCTTCGGCTCAGGTCATGATCCCAAGAGCCTGGGATCGAGCCCCACATCGGGGCGCTCAGCAGGGAGCCTGCTTCCCCCCTCTCTCTCTGCCTGCCTCTCTGGCCACTACTGACCTCTCTTTCTCTCTGTCAAATAAATAAATAAAATCTTTAAGAAAAAAAAAAGAAAGACTTGACTACAAATATGATGAGTTATTCATATTGACTGCATTTCCCAGACTTTCCTCACTTCCAACAATCAAAGCAATGAGTCTCTTCAGTCTGATTGTGTACGTGCTAGAGAATGGTAGAAAAATTGTACAAAGACCCAAAACTAGACCAAGGATGGGAATGAAGAGTATGAAAGTGTGGGGATTGATGGTGACCATTTAAAAGTCAGCTATAATTCTGCAGAAATATACATCTGGTAGAATTGCCAGGATGAAGAAATATATGTCACCTCACAAGCAGAATACTAGCTCATAACTTCCTTTCCTGGTATCACCTAATGGTTGACCACTGAACCAAGGATGACAATGAGACAAAAATGGAAGAGAAAGCATTTTCAAAGCCCTGAAGAGTCAAAATGGCATTCATGACACCAGTCTTATTGTAACAGATATATTTGTGCTAAAGATTACCACATCCTTTCTATTTTAATGTATGAGTGCTGGGAAGATTTATTTTGTTTTGATTTTTGCAAGCAGTTAAAGAGAAAAAATAATTCTCATGATTTACAATATTAGGAATAATAATGCACTCAGAGTGGTATCCAGCCAGAGGTAAGGAATAAAGGAATAAAAACTTTCATGAAGCTCCATCTATGGTCCCAAACTAGGTGCACCAGTTTTAATTTATTGACCACTAGATCATGCTCAGTATGAATGATAATTTTTTTTTAAATTCTGTTATCTTGAGAGAAAGTCTGTACCTCTGTATTTTGTAGGTTAAAATATTGTGTGCTTTTAAAAGATTTTATTTATTTATTTATTTGACACATAAAGAGAGATCACAAGTAGTTAGAAAAGCAGAGAGAAAGGGGGAAGCATGCTCCCCACTGAGCAGAGAGCCTGATGTGGGGCTCGAATCCAGGACCCTGAGATCATGACCTGAGCTGAAGGAAGAGGCTTAACCCACTGAGCCATGCAGGTGCCCCCATAGGATAAAATATTGTTGAGGATACACTATTACAAGAAACCATTTTTATAAGCATTAACCTAAACATAAAGGATGGATAGGGGATTTTTGTGGTTGGGAGACAATTTCAGCTTTCTCTGAGACATAGAAAGCTTATTTATTTTTTCTTTCTTATGCAAAATAAAATTTTTAGAAATTATTCCAACAACATATCTAGAAAATAGCTCTCAGATTGAGCAAAACTCTTCCTTGAGGTCTTTCATGGTATGTTGAGAGAATTTATACACAGAGGCATAGTTCCTCTAATTGTACTCCATTTTACAGATCAGAAAAGTTATGCAAATCAATGGGAAGGTATTTCAGTTGTGCTACTCATTTACATGACTGAGCTTATAGAGTCTGCTCATTTCACTCTGTTCGAAGAGTATATAATTTCTGCATCGTGGTACAAAGATAAACTACCCAGGTAAAGCCAGAAAAGATTTTAGCAAGTTATGGTATTTGGTTGAAGCATAAGCAGGTGGGAAGGAACTAGTTATTTAGGGACTTAAATAGGGGGAAATAAAGAAAAGAGAATAGAAAGGGTCAAAATCAGACAATTAAAATGAACCACAAAGTAAAAATGAAGAGAGAGACAGGGAGCAAACCTGTCTCTGAGATTGAAGGGAACAGAACAGAAGGCTACATATTGAGATGATTAGGTGATTTGAAGGCAACACACTTAAGAATTAGACTCTGGTCTCCTATTCATCCTTTGTGAAAGAATAAGTGAAATAATCCAGGATGAAGTTGATGTATAACTTAATGTTAGTATCTGCTAATGATAATGGAAGGAAATGAACAAGACAAAAATGATTTTCTGGGCCATGCTGATGGCTCAGTTTGGATGGGAATTTATATCCATTTGAGTGAAATTCAACTGCTCAGATGGCTCTTCTGTTGTGCTTAAGCACTGCTTTGCTAAAAAGGAGAAATAGGATTATAGAATTTAGTCAAGGTTGAGATTTCAGAAGAAAATAATGTGGAGGTTGACACACTGAGGGAGCTGAAAGAAATAATGAGAAATTCGAATAAACAGCCATTGTTGAAGATTCAGAAATAACAATAAAAAGAAGGCGCTGAGTGTTGAGGGAGGATTGCGGTGGTATATTAGCCAAGAAAAAATGGGGAAGGGTATTAAGAAATTTAAGGACTAGATAGAGGAACAGATCAGGATTGTTCAAAGTCAAAGAATAAGGAAAAAGAAAGGTAAGTTGTGGTCAGATAGTGGTATTTAAGAATTCAAGTCTACAGATGTTCTCAGTAAAAACAATTTATGAAATAATAACAAATTAAAGGAGTCGTAAAGGTCATTGAGGATTATAAGCGCAAGGAACTAGAAGAGTGAGTCATGTTGGGTTCACATTTGAGTAACTTAGGATTTATTATATGAAATTTTTATTCAAAAGTTGTATGCATTAGGAACTATTTAAGAACTGGGACACCACACTGAGAAAAACAAGGCCTGGAGTTTGGTAAAGTAGTCAGCTTCTAAACAAGTAAGCAAGCAATACATTTATGTATTATGTAAGAAAATAAATCAGTGTAAGGATGTGTCAGAATGATGGGGAGAGTTTCTTCAATAACCAGGGAAGACATTTCTGTGAAGATAACATTTAAGCAAAGACCTAAATAAATAGGAAATGATGAAACATAAGACTATTTAGAGCCAGAACATTTATGATAGAGTCTATAGCATGTGTAAAGCTCAGGGACAGGAATGCTTGCTGCTTTACGAGAAGAGACAGGGATTGATGAGGCTAGAACATAAAGGGATGGTCTGGTGTTGAGGATTGGCAAGAATGATGACTTGAGCTCAGCTCAGGATACATCATTTTGACTCTCACGCAGGCCACAGTAATGCAAAGGAGGCACAGGATCTCAAGGATATATGATAGGTCAAGTGGACACAGCTCCCTGTTACTGTCCCTGTTACTGATACGTGGCTAAAGTCCTAGGTTTTCAGTGACTTATACAGATGGAGCAATTCACCAGGTCAGAAGAGCCCCGTAACCTTGGCTTCTCTGTTTTTTTTATATAAGTTTAAAATCGGCAGGTAGAGGGAGAACGGGGGTGAAGCACATTAATCAGTGCAAATCATCTAGCCCTATGGGTCATATTCCAAAGTCCCAATTTCTTGATATACCACAACTATTTAATATTGTTTATTGTCCAATTTATTTCATGTTGCATCATTGGGTCTACTCACAATGTTAGTAGAGCAGAGTAGCTACTGAGAAGTGGTTGGAAATGAGTTTAGAGAGGTAGACTGGTTCAATTATATTAAATCTTACAGAACATAAGAAGAGTTTTATCATAAGTATTAAGGGAAACCATTGGAGTGTTAAAAAAGGGATTGAATTGAGGATACAATCTGTGATATAAATAGGCAGGGGAGGGAAGAGAAAACAGGATGTAGAGAAACTGAATGGGAGAGTATTGCAAAAACTCATGTGAAAAGGAAGCATAGTTTGGTAGTTGAAATAGAATAAGTGAGATGGGATTTTTATAGTATTTAAATTTTAAAAAATACTAAATCACATAAAATATGCTTAAAAGTAGGATGTGGATGTGGGGTGTCTGAAAGAGGACTCAAAGATGACTGAAGGAGTGGTGCCTGGGTGGCTCCACCTGCTAAGCATCTGCCTTCAGCTCAGGTCATGATCTTAGGGTCCTGGGACCAAACCTGTGTTGGGCTCTTTGCTCAGGGGGGAGTCTGCTTCTCCCTCTACCTGTTTGTGGAATTGCTGTCTCTGATAAATTTAAATATATACATATATATATTTTAAAAAATAAAAGAAGACTAAGAGGTCACGTTGTGGGATGGATCATCTCATCTCTCAGGACACTGAAAGAAATGTAAATGGATAGAAAGATGAATCCAAGAGAGAGAAAGAGAGAAAAAATAAACAAGCGAGGTGCTAAAACGAATAAGGGAATGATTAGAAGTATGGTTGATTAAAACAACATGCACACTAGTGATTTCCAGGATATTAAGTTGTCAAATAAACTGAGCCTTTTTTGCTATTGTTTTAATATTTTTATTAGAATGGAATTAACAATAGTCTGGAAGTGGCATAAGGCACAGGTAGAAAATCTCTCTTGCTCTCATGTCTTGTGCCACCAGATGTGAAAGAGAAACAAAAGCCACCATTTGGTAGGGCTGCCTGCGAATCATGATTTCCAGAGCACTCAGAAAAGTTCAGAATATAGGAGATTTTATTGATAACAAAGAATAAATTCCAAAGACACAATGGATCATGAACACTATATACTGAATCTTATAGGGATTACAACCTGGCAATGAAAGATGGTATGAGCACTTTGGGCTCTTCATATTGATTCATACACCAATGTTGACAACATTAAGGAATTAAAGCTACTGTTCTATCAGGGAAGGAAGAGATTTCCAATCATAGTCTGATCCTGTAATAATGATGCAGGTGTTCTGTGCATGGCTAGAAACGATGACAAAGACGGGCAGTGTACCCCATAGTAAAAAATGATTAAAGCTTTTTTTCCCACAAATCCAATATTGGGAGTTATTTAGGCTGGAGATAATTGGTTTGTCCACCAAAACCTCAGTTCCTAGACCCCTCATATATCTGCTTTGGATAATGTTGAGGCCAGGATAAGAGTGGTTTTACATATGATGCAGAACTCTTTGAATCCCCCTTTCATTTGGCTAAGGGCAGTTTTGAATGAGGTATACAACAAGCTTTGGAGACCTTCCTTCAACGTTACCATGGTTGTGATGAGAGAAAAGGAAGTGTGGGTTTAAAAAAGATTTCCACCTGAACAAGGATTCAGGTAGAAATATCTACCATCCCCATCAAGAAATATAAAACTGAACTGACTGTAGATAAGTTGGTGACAATAACAACAGCAAAAGACATTAGGACAACAGTGATGTTATTATGTGGAATTAATCTTAAAGGCACAAATTTATTTTTTCATGACGCTAAAAAAACTGTTTTTCAAGAGACAATAAATAAAGAAGAATATTATAGCACGTTTTCTTTTTTTCCAAGTGAGGTGGAAGGTCAGCAACTCCAATGTAAGCTATCCCTCCATGGAGAACCACCATTGGTTAATATAAGAGGATGCAGACAGCAATCTCTGAAGAGATTAGGTTAAAAAAAAAATGAAGTAGAAATCCCAGAGATCTTAGTCTACCGGGTTGGAAGAGAGGACAATAATTTTGGATTGGTATGTATGGAGAATACTTAGAATATAAATGAGTAAAGGGATAAATTAAAATAATACATCATAAAATAAAATTATGTCCTTAAACTAACTTGATTATTCAGTGAAATTTTAATATTATTGTTACTAAAATGAATTCTTAATTAGATCACTTAAAATCCTCATATTAGTGCCTTTTTACAGCAATAAATTTGTTGAAAGCATTATTAAACTGAAACAGTTAATGCAAAATACTGATCATTTTGGAAGGCTCTGTTTCAGCAAAATCTGGATTTCCATATTAGCATATGGGTGTGTGTGTGTGGGGGGTGCTTGTGTGTGTGTGTAATTTACATACTTATTTAGATACATGTTTATTGATTTAGAAATATATGTGAGTGTTAATATCATTAACTAGTAATTTATCTAGTATTTATTGGAGTAAATATGTTGTGTGTACCTGGAAGGCTGAATAAAGTTAGGATATCCTAAGGAATTTCATATGGAAATTAGGGATTTATGAGAGACAAATACACAACTTATATTAAACCGCATAAGAGCATGATTTAGAAATGTGGTGTTTAGAAACATGGTTCTATAGATTTGCAGATGGAAAAATATGCATATGTTATAAATTTGTGTTTATATTAAAAGAAACTTATTTTTAGTCTCCTTTTGACAATGAGTGGTATTATTTTTAATGCAGTCAATAAATGTTTTTAGCCACATTTAACACCACTCTTTTCTCCATAAATATTCGTTGTGTTTGCTGTAACTTCATTTGTTCTCCTTTCTAGTTAACTAACCTCATTTCTCACTTCTGTGATTTGGGTGAGAGTTAGCTCCCTCTCTGTGACATAGATGTAAATATTTTACCCAGAACTGATCAGTCGTCTGTCTCAGTAATTGATTCCTGAATGTTCACATAAATAAAGCAAAACCAATCTTCAATGTGATTAATTGGCCATACCTATTAGAGAGGAAATTACCCTTTTCTTTAGTTACTGCCTATGAGGGTGTCAATCTTAGGCCATTATGGCTATAGTTTCTCACAACTCAATGCCTCTGTACAACTAGCTCTTCATTTCCTTAAATCCACTACTATTGACTATCCATCCGGTAAATTCCTACTAACACTTCACCCTTAACACTCTATTCTTTTCCTTTCCTTTCCTTTTTCTTTTCTTTTTCATTTATTTATTTATTTATTTATTTATTTATTGAGTACAGTTGACATACAATGTTAGATTAGTTTCAAGTGTACAACATAGGTGTACTGATATATTCAGTAAGGGATTGATATCCAATATATATAAGGAATGTATATACTCAATACCCTCTCCCCAGAAACAATCCAATTAAAAAATAGGCAAGGACCTGAACAGATGTTTTTCTAAAGAACACTCTTGCTATAATTAAAAGATATATGATTAAGAAATTTATTCTAAGTAAGCATGCGTGTTTCATTGTTTATATTTCTACCTGACTTATGTTGTGCCTTCGTTATAATATAAACAGTGAATAATTACCTGATTGAGATCCTCTTATTATAATATAGATTTTTATGAATGTAATATTAAGATGTAATAAAGGAAAATAATTTAAAAATAAAGTAAAATGTGATAAGGGATGAATTTTGATCAAGATGGTATTCTGATCAAATTGTATGAGGATCACACTCTTGCCTTTGTTAAAATGCATACTACGAAGAATTCAAAGACAGAATATTAAAATAATATAATCCTGCTTAGCAACAGTCAATATTTCTAATGAACAGAGATGAGATACAGAATAGTCAGCATAGTTGATGTGAATAGTTGACTGATTTTCAAGTTAGGTGGCCAAGAAAGCCTAGAAAATTCACTCACACTTTCTACATGAGATAATGAACTACAGTCAAGCTTTCTGCTGAAGCAGAACTTCCCATTTATGAAAAAAGTTTAAATAAGTCACTGCACACTTTTTCTGGGAACTACAATTTATCTGAAACTATGTGCTAAATGGGAAGAAGGTTACACATAGTGCCTTCTGATGAAGGCCAGAGTCAAGTTTCCACTAGGCATTGATGGATATATCTGAAATTCTCCCAATGTCTGTGTGCTGGGATCCCCTAGAAACCAATATATCACCAGATTCTGGACTGGGAACTGTAGAGAATGATCACAAAACCGCTAAATAGGAAAGAATGAACAGAAAGAGAAAGAGGAAAAGTTAAAGATCAAAACCTCATATTTAAAATGATCTTACAGAAATGAAACAGATGAACATAGGGGAAGGGAGGGGGAAAAAAAAGAGGGAAACAAACCCTAAAGAGAATATTAACTAAAGAGAACAAATTGAGGGTTTCTGGAGGGGAGGTGAGTGGGGGGTGGATTAAACAGGTGATGGGGATTAAGGAGGGCATTTATGATGAGCACTGGGAGTTGTATGTAAGTGATGAATCACTAAATTCTATAACTGAAAGTAATATTATACTATATGTTAACTAACTAGAACTTAAATGCAAACTTGAAATTAAGGAAGCAATCTTACAAAGCAAAATTCCACACATGTGAAAAAAATTAACAGATATATTTTATAATGGAGCTAACAATAGTATTATTTAAAAATTATTTCTTTTAATGAAATAAAAAGGGAATTATCAATCTATAACACTTAAAAACTAACATATGTGAGGTTCCAAAGATAAAATGAAATAACGATATTCATAAAAGAAATTAGTAAGCATAATCTGGCAGACATTAACCAAGATGGGAAAATAAGAAAAAATAAACAAAAATCTTAGAAATGAAAAACATAGTTATTAAAATTTAAACTCAGGCCAAGAAATTACTGAACATAATCTTTTTTTAACAAGTGAATCTAAAAGCAAAAATTGGGGTATCTGGGTGGCTCAATCAGTTAAGCATCTGACTCTTGATTTCAACTCAGGTCATGATCTCAGGATTATGAGATTGAGTTCTGCATTGGATTGGGGCTTCACACTGAGCATGCAGTCTGCCTAAAAGCCATATCTTTCCCTTCCCTTTCCTTCTAGAAAAACAAACAAACAAAAACAAACAACCCCCCCCCCAAATGCACTAAAATTTTTGGAAATGACAAACATCAGTAAAATTTGAACTTTAGACTTGATGTAGTCAACTAATCAATAAATTAGAAGACTGCCCTGAGAAGTTAGCCTGGATTACAGCACAGATAGAAAAAAAAAAAAGATAAATAAAAAGAATGAAAATATAACTAAAAGACTTGTAGAGATGTCGGAGGATCTAACATAGGTCAGCTAAATATTTAAGGAGGGGAAAATAGTTACTATCAGAGGAAAATACTACTAGAAGTAATGACTAATTTTTTCCAGAGTTAAAAGTGGACATAAATTATTAGATTTAAAGTTAATTTAAAGGTGCCAGCAGGAAAAGTAGAAATTTTGTTCTAGAAGCCAAGCAAAAACCCCTAAAACATATGAGAACTATGATATAAAACTAAGTTGCTACAAAGGAAATATAGCTAATCCAGAAAGGACCAATGATTTGACAGAGAGCCAGCTTCTTAGGAGCACCAGCTGACATTTTCAAAGCACTGGGGAAAATAAACTGCTGAAGAATTGCATGCACGGGCGAAATGTAGTTATACTAGAGATTGACATGAAGACAAGGGCCTTTGGAATTTCAGGATGTGACAGATAGGGTGGTCAGAGACCTTAAACAGCAAAGCCAGGGAAGGCCTTTTGTGTAAGTCAAGAGGTCTTGATTGACAGTAAACGTATGAGCAACAACATGTAATAGAAGACAATGGAGAATTATGAGCAAACCAGTGAGTGACATAAAAACCGAGACTAAGACTGAGAATATGTTGTTCTCATCCATGAGATCTAATGATCTCATCCAAAGCAGTCCTAAGTACTGTCAAAACGATAAATTTAAAGGAAGAAATAACCTCATGAGAATGTATACTGGAGTGCAAAAGAACTCCAGGAACAATGTTAAGGGCTTTTAAGAAACTAAATTATTTTAAGAATCAGAACAAATGAGTCATTGGTAGAAATTGAGAAAAACAAAGATCGTCAGATGAAAGGAACATTTTTGGATTAATATACATGTTGTCCTACTAGTGCTTAAATTCTAAAAGTCTTTTGTTCTGAGGTGCCTGGATGGCTGAGTCAGTTGAGTGTCTGACTCTTGGATTCAGTTCAGGTCATGGTCTCAGGGTGTTGTGATCAAGCCCCACCTCCATGCTCAGCTGGGAGTCTACTTGTCTCTCTCCCTCTACCCGTCCTCCTGCTCGCCCTCTCTCTCTCTCTCTCAAAAATAAATAATTAAAAAAATAAGTAAGTAAAATCTGTTCTGACTTGGGAATCTAGCAATAGGACAGAATTTGAGAAATTTCAATAATAAACTTTAAAAACCTACTAAAGAAGAAAATCATTTTCAAAAGTAATTTACACATTCATTGGAGAGGGAAGAAGTGAAAAAAGCCTAAATTTTTCTTCCGTATGACCTGGAAGGTAATTTTCTGTATGTAGATTTAATGTAGTAAAGAAATACAGTTTCTCTGTTAATTAATTTATATAATAATACATGACATCTAGAACTGTTCTTTTTCTAGGCATTGGGGATACAATATCATAAAAATTAGCAGTATTCTCTCATCAATTCTATAATCTGAACAACAGTACAGAGGGAGATAGATAATAAATAAACTAAATGAGTAAACTATAATGTAGGTTAGATTATGGTAAATTCCACATAAAAATGTGAAAGCAGGAATAGAGAATGGAGCATATTAAGGATGGGAAAACAAAACTTAGGTAGAATGGTCAGAAAAGGCTTCATACAAAAGGTGACAGTAAATTATGACCTAAAGAATGAAAGGATGTCATGAAGCTGTCCTTTATTTTCATCATTCTGGCTTTATGTTCCACAAAACTCCATAATTCATTTCACTCTTGTGTCACAGCCATATTTTCAGAGCATGCTAATTGTTTTTCACTCTAGAATTTCTACCTAGAATGCTTTACCTCAAAATTTGTTAAAATTACATTATCAGTTATATGCAATTTTGTACCATGCCATGTAATGCTGTTATAAGAATTAAAGAAATAAGCCAATTATTTTAAGTGCCTTTAAATCCTACCTATGCTTTAAGACCCAGTTAAAAATCATTTGCATCCAAACTCTTGCATGTGTTCTTAGAAGGAAATTTTTTGGCTTCTATTATGATAATTTTTTACTTGCCTGTTTCCTGCATTAGATTGGAAACTGTACCCCTCAGTTATCATTCTATCCACCAGAAATAGTCAAGTCTATTAATATTAAGAACCCAAACCATTGCTAGGACAGGAGAAGCCAGAGGGGGAAATTACCAAAATTCTGGGAAGGTAGCTGTATGGAGAGGGCCTTCAGAAGGTGCTGAGTAATGTTGTTAGATATATACAGTCAATCTACAGAGACCTGGCAGAAAGGCCACAGGAAAATAAATCAGGACTTCTCTTTCTTGTCATATTTCTCACTAGTGCTTTTGTATATTTAAAATGAATCCAGAGAAGGAGAATAAGAGTCCTGTTGACACAGTTCATTGAATTAGCTCCCCTGGACACAAAGCAGGGTTGACAATAATAGAGAACAGACCAAGAGGGGGAAATAAGATATGCAACACATATGTCCATATTAAACCACAAGAATACTTAATATTCATGAGCTCAACTAAAATTCCTGAAGTATTACTTGGATATGTAGGGAAAAATACATAAAGCCACAAAATTTGATTATGGATCCCCTGTCAACATTCTAAATAATAGTGAGTGGTAAGATTTAGCATTATCATGTGTAGTTCACATATTCCATACCTATAATTGAAAAATCTTTTCTGTAACAATTACACTGTTAAGTCTAATGCTATTCTATTGCTCCAAGTTTACTTTTAAAATCTAACAATTGTAAATAAAATCTGACTGTACATATTCAGATTCATCCATAAAATTGTCATTACAGTGTCTTAATCTTCTTAGACAAGAGACTTATGAGTATGGCTTTTATCTAATGATATGAACTCCAATAAAATTCATAGGGAACTCACACAATTTTAAGAGAATTTTATTGGTAGAAACACCATCAACTTGGATTTAAAAGGGTAGAGGAAGTACCATATCTAAAAAAAAAAAAAAAAAAAAAAAAAACTTTTTTTTTTTTTAAAAACACAGGGGAAAAAAACCCCCTTCCCCCCCCCCCCCCCCCAAAAAGTTTGAGCAGCAAATACAGGCAATTTTTTTTCTGGAAAAGAAGCGGGTAATGCAGAGAGTGGAAACAAGGGTCCTGGAAATTCATTCTCAAGCAGCAGGATTGAGTTCTAATAAGGGAAATAAGAACCAGTGCCAAGCTTGATGCCAGACTTTCAGTGGGGCTCCTGCTTCCTTCCCTCTGTTGTAAAAGTCTGCCCCACCATTGTATTTAGGGTAGAGAGTGGGAGGCAGAGAACTTGTCTCTTTAGTTCACAGCTCTTCAAATCAATACTAAACATGCACAACTGCACCAAAAGAACTGCTTCCACAACTGGGCTTTATTTATATAAAGAGATCCTGGCTCTGGAGTTTGTGCCTGATGCCATAATGTGATGAGATTTTGGCAAGGATGGAGGGGAGGATTCAGGCAGGTGAGGAAGTATATTTTTCATATTATAAGAAAATGATGTAGGACTGTGGCAGATTGCACTTTCTGAAAGAAGACACTAGAACATTTCTGATCCATGTCCAGAACCTGTCACTTCTCCAGCAACAAGGGAATTCCATTTCCCCTTCACTTGAAATTGAGCAGCCTTTGTCAAAATGTTGGCCAATAGAGGACATCAATAGTGATACTGTCTGACTTCTGATGCTGTCATAAATGCTTGATATGGCTTCTACTTGAATCTCTCACTTGTGATGCTTAGAATCAGACTTCTGTGTTGTGAGGAAGTCCATGCCATGTGAAGGTTTTCTTTCCAATATCCGCAGTTATAGAGCCAAATGGCAGCCAGCATCAACCTTCAGGTATTTAAGTGAACAAACTTTTAGATGATTCTGGACTCCAGACTTTGAATGGCACCAGAAGACACTGAATGGAGCAGAAGACAAGTTCTGTCTGCTGAGCACTGCCCAAATTACAGACTGGTGGACAAAATAAATGCTCTTTCTTTAAGCTATTTATTTTGAGACTGTTTATTAGGTAGTAAGAGATAACCAGAGTAACTGCTTATTATAAGCACTCAATAAATATTAGCAATTAATTTTTATTTCTTTATGTTTATTTTTTTAAAGATTTTACTTATTTATTTGACAGAGAGAGATACAGTGAGAGAGGGAACCCAAGCAAGGGAAGTTGGAGAGGAAGAAGTAGGCTCCCCTGCTGAGCAAGGAACCTGACATTGGTCTTGATCCCAGGACCCTGGGATCATGACCTGAGCCAAAAGAAAACACTTAATTAACTGACCCACCCAGGTGCCTCAGCAGTTATTTATTTATTTATTTGAAGATTTTATTTATTTACTGGAGAGAAACAGAGAGAGTGAGAGAAAGATCACAGGCAGGAGAGAGGGAGAAGCAGGCTCCCCGCCCAGCAGGAAGCCCAATATGGGCTTGACCTACCCTAGGATCATGACCTGAGCCAAAGGGAGATGTTTAACTGACTGAGCCACCCAGGCACCCCAGCAATTATTTTTTTAATGGTAGAATCAGTGTTCTTTTTTTTTTTTTTCCTTTAAAGATTTATTTTAGAGAGGCAGAGAGAGAGAGGAGTTGGGGAGGGGCAGAGAGAGGGAGAGAGAGAGAGAGTCTTAGGCAGACTCCCCACGGAGTGTGGAACTCAATGTGGGGCTCAATCTCAAGACCCTGAGATGATGACCTGCATCAAAATCAAGAGCCATGCAGGTGCCCCAGTGTTCTTTTTCATACTCTGTGACTCCAAAGCATGTATTTGTAATCCGAATGCTATAAAAATATCACTTCTCTTAGTATCATCAACAAACTTCATTTATTAAATTTCAGCATACATACAAAGTGTATATACAAAGATAACCAACTCTGTCTAGATGCTACTATTCCTGAGGCAGGAGGCAGAAGTCAGTCTAAAGATACAGTATATATACAGTAACAGGTGAAACACAACAAAATGGTATACAGATTACCATATTCTTTAGCAATCAATTTCAACAAGAAGAAGAAAGGGGAAGTGAGAGAAGATACCCAACTGTTAGTACCTCCATAGCAGACGGTGAGCTTCATAAGGGCAGGGACTCTTCATTGCTCAATTCAGTGTCTCCCAAATCAAACACAGAGCCTCACACATAGAAGGTGCTCAAAAAACAGGCAATGAATCCATGGATTTCAGGGCAAAACAAGCAAGCAACAGGCTCAACCCTTCCGTGCAGAAAGTTTTTGCTGAAAAGAAATTTGGAATCCACCTCATGGGAACCTTTTGTTTTATAAAGAAAACTGAAGTGCATAGAATAACGTGAACTATCTACGTGCAGGTCCATGTTCAGTTCAGTCAGGTCAGGCCGATACTTAGAGAACAAGTCTCAATCATCTTCCCACTTGTTAGTATTTATGTTTGTGGTTCCTTCCAACTTAAACAATGTGATTCTCAGTCTGGTTACCCATATTACATTTTCTTCCTGGCTTCTTCCAATTAGTTTAAGAGAAAATAGTTGCTATTTGCTTTCTCAACAAAATCATTGATAAGTTTTGAAGTTTTGAATGTATTGCCCTAGTGCTGCAATTACTTGGGGGTAAATTTCAGCAATCACTTTAAGACCCCTTCTGTGATAATGCCATTTGCTGGTTTTCCCCACTTTTATAATTCTTTCAACTCTAGTCTTCCTTCCACATTTTACAATTGTTTGCACATTCTATAGACCTGTGATGCCTAAATGCTCCTGGGAACCCCCATTTCTGATTACTTTTCTACTGCATGAAAAAGCTCCTGTGCTTTCTGGTGAAACATTGAATTGATTTTTTATTCTGCTTGGTATGAATAAAGCACAGTCAGTCCCCTCTGGTCATTAGTGATATTTGTCCACTCTCTGCTAGACTCTCTCTCTCTGGTCCTCAGATACAAATTCTCTTGTCCTCAGATACAAATTCCTTTCTACCTAATCCAGAGAATTGTCAGGGATTAGTTTAGGATTACACTGTTTAAAATGTTTTCTTTCTATGGCTGTAGTTGAGTTACATTTAAACCATTTGCAAAATTTAAATAGCTTTTTTCTTAAGCAAGACATTGTTCTAGCCTTTAAAGATTTTTTTTTCCCCACCAGTTAATGCTTCATATGAATATCCTCTTTCTTTCCAACCTGTAGTAACGAAATAAAAGACAGTTGTTCCGAAGCATTTGCTCAGGAATCTAAACATCTTTTCATTTTTGCTCTTCACTTTTTTCCTCTCCCTATAAATATCTTGTTTTTCTTTCTCATCCTGAGTAGTGGTAGATCACCACATGTTCCCTAGTGAATGCTTGACAAGTAGACGGATTTACTTGCTTACTTTCAGGCAAAACCCTATCAGTTTCTGATTACTCTTTCCATTTCCTTATATTTTGAGCCTTCATCCTTTCATTTTTTCACTCTCTCTTTATCTCTTTTTGTTAATGCCTTTTTTTTCTCTGATTCAAAACATTGATAGAGCCAGAAGTTGGGGAATTGAAATGACCTAGATAAAATATCTCCTACTTTTTAAAAAGCAACAACTATGTAAGAGACAGCTTGGGATACATTATTTTCTAAAGAAAAAGAATTTCTTGGAGGTGATTTGTTTATTTTATTTCCTTTTCTTTGTTTTTGTTTACTTTATTTTCTATGTGTGAGCCATTGTTTTTTGGTTTATTTTTAATTGTGGAGATATTTCCCATATACATAGAGAGACTGAATCCTACAATATTTAGTTTCATAAACATTAGATTGAAGCACCTGAATTCAATTTAGTGGTGTTTCACAAATTCTGTTTAGAGGAACAGTAGTTTCATGGAATATTAATAAATGTTAGTTATCTTAAAAATAAGATGTACTGTTTATATATGTTTCAGGAATGCTGGATTAAAAGAAAGAGTTCTTTGGGCTGTTTTTTACTCTAAATTTCTGAGAATCCTTCAGATGTTAATGTTTACAGTGGTTCTCTACACCCTATTTGACGTTAATGTTTACAAAAATTATTTGACCTCATAAAATGTTGTTCATAGACCATATCGTGAGAATTGTGTTTTGTGGAAATCATATCGATAGAGGAATGTACCAAGAATTATTTATATGTCAAATGAAATTTATGTTAGTAATTCTAAAAAGCATTTGTTTACATTTGGTCAGAATGAAAAGATGTGTAAAGTAAAACCTTGAGGTGAAATTTGATATCACTAGATAACTCAATATTTTTCTGTAAGTCTTTTGCTTATGCATTTAACAATATAATTGCTCCATGTTCAAAAGAATAAGTTATTTCAAGTTATATTCTCAATATTTCCAGTCATGTTTATCAAACACTTCTCATTGCTCCAACATTACTTAGAATTTTTTTTTATCCCTCTGTCCCCACTAGATTAGCTGTTGGCCACCTACAAGGTGGTTAGACATATACCCATTACCTTTAGTGCACTTTGGCTTTCTGGTGGGTGGAAATGTCTTAGATCCTCTTTCCACCCTCACTGTAATTCTAGCCCAGCATGGAAAGAAACGCTCAGAAGAACACCATAATCCAGAAACATAAATAGTTATTCAGGAATAAGTGTGGTCCCCCATCCCCACCTTCTCCACAGATGATGTTATCAGCCTATTGAGGATCTAAGATCCCATTTCCGTCCCTTTTACATCTATATGTCTATGTTCCAGCCACAGTCCCCTATCCCCTCCCTCATTCCTCCATCTCTATTTGTTGAAAACATCTTTTTATTCAAGTTTCCCTTCAAATGAGGCTTCTAACGTTCCCTAATGCTCTAAATTAAAACCTACCAATTCCATCTCATTGTCCCATAGTTCTTTGGCTTCTTTTCTATCTCCTAAACTACATCATCTATTGCTAGACAAAAAGAAACATAACTTTAAAAAAAATTGGAACTGATTTTATTAAAGAAAATTTTTATTCCTTGTTTTCCATTGGAAGATATGATTTTCTTTTAAGCACTAGAATCTTTGCTTTTAGGGTCCTTTCTTGGTTTTGTTTTGTTTCTTTCATAAGAGATTTCAAGCTTTTATTACTCAACATGACAACTGAAGTAAAAGGAATAATTTTTATTTATTTATTTATTTATTTATTTATTTATTTATTTATTTGACAGAGATCACAAGTAGGCAGAGAGGCAGGCAGAGAGAGAGGAAGGGAAGCAGGCTCCCTGCTGAGCAGAGAGCCCGATGTGGGGCTCGATCTCAGGAACCCGAGATCATGACCTGAGCTGAAGGCAGAGGCTCTAACCCACTGAGCCACCCAGGCGCCACCAAAAGGAATAATTTTTATAAATAGTTTTCATTAGCAAATGATTGCAAAGTGCTTTTCAAGTATAAAATGCTATAATACATTGTGAAATAATGTGTTGTGAAATAATACTCAGTATACTTGAAGTGGGGCACAATTACCTAGTGCAATGAAAAATAAAATGATATTAGGATTTAAGGCACCGCTTCCTTCAATCTCCACAAACATTTTTCCTCTAAATATCACATGCATATTTAATCATTCTTTTATAGATACTAAATAACTCATTGCTACTGTTATTCATTTCATATATACTTGGTTGCTTCTTCAGTTAGGGTCTCTCCAGTCTGGGCTCTCATTTTAACAATACACCAATCTTATAACAAAATCCATTCTTCAATACTTAAAAGACATTCATTTTTCCCTAGAAAATAATCGTGTCACTCAAATCACTATAATTTTATGATTTTATAATACAAATTAAACATATATTAATTTTGCAACCATTTTTAATTTATGTAAAATATATAATTTCCATGTTTACCTATTAAATCTAAGGTTATTTTAAGCAAAGCAAATAATCCTCAAGGATGGAATTTATGTATATCTGGAGGAAAAAAAAAACTACTTTCTAACATTTTTTTTAAGGACCTTAGTGTAGAGGAGTATTCAAGTGAGAAATCATATGTGTGATCCTTGTTTTAAAGTGGTAAGGGACATTTTTGAGAATGAAAGTTTACTGATTGAGTGATACAACATTTGAATTCTGCAATGAGCATTATTTCCATTTTCACACAGAACTATTTTATTATTTATTTTAAAACTTGTGAGTCATAAGATAACATGTGAAATTTATAGAAAACACTTGAAAAGTGACTAGTGCCTGAATGATATTAATAAATAGGGTTGATTATCAAATCTGATACATTTCAAACTTGATCTATAGAATCTTTTAAATACAAGAGACTCCAGGCTTCATCATCTGAGTCAATAATCCATCAGAAGGAGAATCTTTTCTATGCTGCCACTGATAATCAGTGCTTGAACATTTCCAAAGTTGAAATTTCTGTTTTGTTGTTTGCTTGTTTGTCATGTTTGTTTTCCTGGTTTGTGAATCTTGTACATTTTAGTGTACAGTTGGCCTAACCATATCTTCATATAATGCCTACTACTGAAAGTATATAGAATAAATCAAACCTGTTTCTTTGCAAGAAGGTCTTTCAAAATATAGAGTTGCTAAATTAACAAATAAAAATAAAAGATACACATTTAAATGTGAATTTCAGATAACAAATAACTTTTTACCATAAATATGCCCCATGCATTTTTCACATGCAGTGTTGTGCAGCTTATAATAACTACAAAATTATTCACTCTTTTTCTAAAATTCAAATTTGACTTCAAATTCTGTATTTTCTCCAGCAAACCTATTCAAAGACAGTTTCCTATTCTAAAATATTTCTGGTTGCTTTAGGTTTAAGCTAAATATACAAATTTACATTATTGGAAAATAGCAGCTTTCTGTGCTTTCAAGACTCAAAATCACTCTGGAAATATTGTATTTATGACCACATAAAATTACTAGCATAATCAGACATAGTCCATACTGAAAAGACTGTAGGTGTTGTGACTTTCTTAAATCTTTAATGAATGTAGTTAAAGATCCAACACATCTTTTTATTTTTTTCCTTGAATTTTTGCAAAAGTGTCATATTGCTGATTTGCATTATTCCTATGTCAATGGGGGCACTAAGTATTTCCTCTATCCCCATGGTATCATTCCATCATGCTGTATATACCGTGGACTTTGAACCTAAATACATCACTCTCTACTTAGTCTTCATCTTTAATTCAAACCAAATAATTTTAGCTCAGATATTTTCCATTACTAAGTGTTCTCACTTTCCAAATGTTTCATAATCACTGCCTTTATGCAGAACACTACTTATTGCTTTTAAAATACAGTTAATTTTTTTTTTTAAATGCTCATCTTTTCAAATAATTCTCAGGAACACATTCATCTTATAACATTCAAGTTTTATCCACATGGACTAGTAAATCATGGTAACAACATTCTTTTGTTATTATTATGTTCCCATTACATTATTTCTTTATAGTTTTTCATATTAATGAAGATATTCATAGAACCTAAGTTTATATTTCCTGAAAATTATTCTACATAAGAATACTTTCACATTTTAATGCGCAATTGTTGACAGATCAATGTTTTAATTGTGCACGATTACTCATGATACACAAGTGAGCTACTTTTGGCAATGTATAGGAAAATGAACACTCTAGGCCATAAGCTACTGGTATATGAAGATAGTTTAATAGATAAATGACCTATGGTTAACATTTAGATAACTATTTACTGAAAATATTGGCAGAAAGGTGAAGAATAGCCATTAGGTTTATTTTTCTTTTTTTGGACAACTTGTTTTCTAACATATATATGGTTAGTTCATATTTTGTGGCTTGGAAACTATCAAGTCTAGAATTACATAAAAGCTGAAATTATGAAAAACTGAAATGATCCAATACAGATTCCTTACACTATGTTAATTTCTGATGGTAGGTTAAAATTATATTTTAGTATTATTAAAACTGGATTCTTAAAATATATTTACCTGACAGATGGAAATCTAATCAAATTTCAACTACATGTGAGTTTTCTAGTAACAACGCTGTAGGATTGAAACACAGAAGTGAGCCATTTTGAATACCTCTGTGAATAATTTGTTAGGCAGCAATCTCAAAGCTTTCACAGCTCTAATATAAATTTAAAATGAATTTTGGTAAACATATTGAGGTTATGTGAAAGTTAATGCATTTTTAAACAGATAATCCTACCTTTCTGAATAGAACATCAATTGCTTGGAAGCAGGATAAGAAATCAGTTTTAGATTTTACTTCCCGATGGTTCAAATAATATCACAAATAACCATATCTTGAGAGATGGAAAAATAGACCAAAAGTTATGATTTTCATTGAACTTACACATTACCTAAGAATCCAAAATTTAATGCTCACTTACTGGGATATAGACAAGATCAGTTTTGAAGACGATTTTATTACATTTCAATTTATAACCAAAACCCTTAATGTAGACAACAAAACATGAAATAGCATATCCCATCAGTTATATTCCAGTATTGACTTTTGTTAAATCGTCTTTGAAAATGTTGCTACAAAAGTTGGGTATTCATCTTTTCTGATGGAGGCATAATACTCCATAGTGTATATGGACCACATCTTCCTTATCCATTCGTCCGTTGAAGGGCATCTGGTTCTGAAAATGTCAAGAATTTATGATTCTCCATTGTCAAAGAAAAATTGCAACAGATGGAGTTAAACAGGCAAGAAAGACTTTATTATGGACTATTCCAATAGGGAAGAGAGATAGAATTCAACTCTCCTGAAAAAAAAGGTGTTGGGGGCAGGGGAGAGGGAATTCTTAGGATTGGGGGTGAGCTGGTAGAAAAGTATTAGAAGACGTGTGTAAGGGAGATTGATAAATATGATTAGACCACCACTATTGGCTAATTGTAGTATATTAAGTTAGACGTTTATTCTTCCACCGAGTCTAGGAGGGAGGGGCACTCTCTCCTTCCATGGTTATATTTCAAAGGGATGGCTCCCAGATCTTTGAGGAAAACATAGGTTTTTCATAAAACTGACAAAAGGTTAGGAGAAGATTTACATTGAAAGGGAGCAGAGAAACAATTTGTAATTAAATTTTCTAAAGTAAATCCTCTAAGAAAAGGGAGGTCAGAGGCCTAAGTCAGGAGGAAGACTATGTCAAGTTTAATCAAGATGAGGGAAGGGTTAAGACCATCTTCATCCTGTTTAAAAAAATGGAATTTATAATAATTCACTTTTGCCTATTTATGAAACATGAAAAATGTATTAAATATGAGATGAATGAAAGGAGATCATTTAACAATAGACCTTCAATTTTTGTTAATTGAGCACTAACATTTTGGTTATTCTTTCATAGCCAGTAGAAGATTTATTTCATCAATAGCTTCAGAAGAGAATATGTGATTTTTATATAGCTTGTGATATATTTAATAGTCTTCCTCATAAGACTACTATAAAATCCTTGAAAGGTATAGGTTTGGCATACTGTGTGATGCTCTGAGATTGCTACAGCCAATTTTAGCTCCCAGATACTAGACTGAAATTTCTAGTAATTTTTATTTTATCTATAACTAAAAGATAATACAAAGATAAGCTACCTATCTTTTTTAAATATTTTATTTATTTATTTAACAGAGAGAGAGATCACAAGTACACAGAGAGGCAGGCAGAGAGAGAGGGGGAAGCAGGCTTCCCGCCTAGCAGGGAGCCTGATGCAGGGCTCTGTCCCAAGACCCTGAGATCACAACCTGAGCGAAAGACAGAGGCTTTAACCCACTGAGCCACCCAGGTGCCCCGTAAACCTAGTACGGTGAGTTTCAGCCTATTATTAAATTTGATGAAGATCACATTATAACCTTGGACTTTACCGTGGGTTATTTTTCATATCACATTTATATAGCTAAAAGTCTAACAATTCATGTAATTGAGTAATAATTATATCCAAAACTTAATGTTAGTGCTTGAAACTGACATCATCTCTCTGACAGGCATATCCACATTTTACATGTGAGGAAACTGAGGCTGAGAGTATTTAATTAATTTGCGCAAAGTTACCCATTGTGTCCTACTGCATTGGAGAATGAAGGAAATTTGATGTTAAGTTGCCTATTTTAGTGTCCAACTGTATCACCTAAAGAGACTGAGGGCCACCATTAAAAAGGTCTCACTGTCCTCTATGAACAATTTTTTTGCACTTATTTCTGTTTGACAGTGACCTTTCCATATTTGGAGTTCCCTTGGAAATGCACCTACTTTCTACATTATACAACTGGTTGTGCTTGTTAGGTTAAAGATCCAGGTCTTACTTTCTGTTATTCAAGTTTTATTCCTATGGCTATTGTATTTCCTTTTTTTATTTGTTTCTGTTTCTCCTTTTACAACCTGTCTGCTAGAAACTGATCTCTAGACAGAATTTAATGAAGCACTTGTATGTCAGGACTTCCTCAAGTTTCACCCGCTGTGCTGAACCATTTTCTACTACCTCCAACTTTCTTAAATCAGAGCTTGAGTAGCCTCACCTGTTAGAGTCTGCACCTGCCATTCTCACTTGAGTCCCAGAGAAGCCCTATCACTGTTATGAAACCACATGGGCCAATAGGAGGTTTCTCATGGGCCCACCTGTACTGGTGAGAACAAAATGTGTGGTAGTTAGGGGAAATAATGGTTGATATTGTGTTATAGGACTGTCTGTAAGATATGGTTGATAC
>NC_081571.1:34372856-34593259 GCF_022355385.1 Mustela nigripes
AAAAAAAAAAAAAAAAAAAAAAGAAAAAAAAAAAAGTAAATAAAAAAAAAAAAAAAAAAAAAAAAAAAAAAGAAAGCCAAACCTAGAGACAACCAATCAAAAACAGTCACCTAGGCTCTTTCAAATCAGGCAAATGTTCAAGGTTATAGCCAGTCAAACAGCCAATCAAATAATTTCTCTGCTTTTTGTCCCGCCTTGTCTGTATGAAAGTCTTTCCCCTCTTGGTTCCTGTTGATGGAGTATTCCTAACCACTTCAGCTTGGGCACTGCCCAATTCCAATTCATTTTTGCTCAAATAAACTCTTAAAATGTGTAATATACTTCCGTTTATCTTTCAACAGTTCATGCCTCTAAATAACTTCAGCATGGAGCAAAAGACCAGAAAACAGAAACCCAAAGGGAAGCAGGATCACGAAGTCAAAGAAGAGAAGACAAGGTGGAACCACAAACTTCCAGACCACAGATTCAAAAATCCCAAATGCACAGAGGGATGGAGAGAACCCAGTAGTGTAACACTAATGAATGTCTTTTCAAAGCGAAGGAAACATCTGGAGTGAGGAATAAGTGACACCCTTACCCCACCATTGCCTAATTGGCAAGTCTGAGCCATTTTTCTTATTTTGACTTCTGGTTGGTTTGATGCATTTCTGTCATCATATTTGGGGACTTTTAGTTGCTATGCTTTTTCTTTGCTTCTGAAATTATTATTTGTTGCATTGGTTTGTTTTGGTCTATTTTGTTTTGTCTCTATTTCTCTCGTTGTCTCCTATGGGATAGATATAATAAACTTTGTGTCTGATTTTTTTTAATAGCACCTCTTAATATGCTAACACAGACGTTTAAATTTATATCTTCCAGCCTAGCCTAATTTGAAGATTATCTCTAGCCTCTTCTCAAATGAGGCAAGGGCTTTATCACACTTTCCACTAAATGCCCCCACAAAAGTCTTTGTTATTGTTTGTTTCACTTTACGTTTTAAACATACCTCCAAAGAATGTTGATATCATTTCCATTGTTCATTTTATTGAATGCACCCTGAACACCTGTTTATAGTAAAAGCTTAGTTAGATTTACTGTTTTTTACTAATTTATTCCTTTCCTTCCCACCTTCCTTGTTTCCTTCCTTTCCCTCCTTCTTCCTTCCTTTATTTATTTATTTTTCTCTCTTTTTGTTCTGCTTTCCATTCCTTTCTGAAATTTATATCCCTCTAGCTGAGGGGCACAGTATAATATCTCACTGAGGTTTTGAGGACTGTAAAATTTGTAAATTGATCTTGAATATAAGCTTTATTTCATATTTATAATTTGGTTGCATATGTTAAAAAAAAAAAAAAGATTTTCCTTCTTAGCAAGTTCACCTGCTGTCACCTGTCTGTCACCTATGGTTGCTAAGGATATGCTTCCTGATACTTCATCCTGTGTAGATATTCAGACCTTCTGTTACCTTTCAGGATTTTCCCCTTACCCTTAATGTCTTCATTTTCAGTGTGATTTGACCATGAATGGATTTGCAATATCATCGTTCCTGGCACTAGGTGAACTTCTTAATCTGAGAACTCATGTTTTTTCTTATTTCTGGAAATTCATCCACCATTATAACATTTTTAATATTGTCTCTCATCCAGTCTCTTTTTGTAATCCTTCTGGAACAAATACTAGTGGAATACTGGAATACTGGAGATACGCCTGCCGTATCTTTTCCCCAGTGACTAAAACTTTAATCTTCATGATTTTTATCTTGTTCTCTTTCAGATCTTTTTATTTTATATATCCATGACCTTATTTATAGAGATTCTTTAATTCTTTTTTTTTAATATTTTATTTATTTATTTGACAGGCAGAGATCATGAGTAGGCAGAGAGGCAGGTAGAGAGAGAGAGAGAAGGGGAAGCATACTCCCCCCTGAGCAGAGACCCCGATGCAGGGCTCCATCCCAGGACCCGAGATTATGACATGAGCTGAAGGCAGAGGCTTTATCCACTGAGCCACCCAGACACCACTAATTCTTTTTTTTTTTTTAAAGATTTTATATATATATTTGAGATAGAGTGAGAGAGAGAGAGAGAGAACATAAGAGGGAGAGGGAGAAGCAAGCTGTCCATTGAGCAGAGAGCCTGATGTGGGGCTCAACCCCAGGATCCTGAGATCATGACATGAGCCAAAGGCAGATGGTCAACTGACTGAGCCACCCAGGTGCCCCTTTCTTTATTGGAATATTGAAACATATTTTTTTTTTATGCAGCCTCGAATTTTCTATGAATTTTAATTCCCTGGATATGTATTCTCCAGGTTATTTCTGCATAGAGTAGTTTTCATCATGTTGGACTTCCTCATGTATTTTATAATTCTTATGCATATTATCATTTCTTAGCAGACTTCTGCCTTTATTCGAGGCATCTGAGAATCACTACTTATGCCCTGGACTGTGACTCATACTACAGTATATTACTGTTGCTGAGGTCTAAAATTCTCCAGCTCTAAAACAGGAATATTAGTGCAACACATGGGCTTTCAGCATGGTGCAGAGATTGGTCCTAACAATGCGTGTAACTAGTCTTCTTTTTTTTTTTAATATTTTAATTCTGCTTGTTGCTTGGTGATTTATTTCCAGCCTACGCATGAACAATAAATCAAATTTAATCTAAATAAAGATTTCAATTGCAATACATATTATCCCAAAGAGTAAAGATAAAATAGCCACTTGTGAGTAAAAAGAATAATGTAGGGGACTTTTCTTAAAAGCTTAAAAACCACGTAATTGAGGCAATATGGGATAAGATCAGTAATGACAAATATATCAGTAGAACACAATTTAGAGTCTAAAAACTGCTCTGCTTGTATGTGAGAATCTGATATGTGATAAATGCCATATTTAAATTTGTGGGGAAAAAACGTGGATTATTTAATTGCTGCTGTTGGTATAAGTGGTTATCTTTGAGGAAAATATCAGTATCTCATGCCACATATTAAAATGTTTCAAAAGGCAAACTTTCTTTAAAAAAAAGAAGACTATCTATAAATTGGTACAATTATTGGAAGAAAAGTCAATGGTACACTTGCAGCAAGGGATGCTGGTGCCCTGCTCAGATTTTTGGTGGCTTCTTGCCCTGCCTATTGTTAATGGTTCACAACTGCAGTCTTCTTGGGAGAATCACCCTTCTCTGTGAGAATGATGTCACTTGGCTAGGGAGTTCCTTGGATTTATGCTTCACCCCAGCTCAGGAAACAATCACTGATGATGTTGTGCAAAGGCTCTACTCACCTGTCTCAAAATAAGACTGTCTTTATGGTATGAGTCACATTTCAGAGTTCCATGTGGAATTAACTAGTTGCCACCTGAATTCACAGCTTAGACAACTTCTCCCCTTGCCCTACCCTGCTTCTCTCATGCCCTTAAAAGTTTGTTCAGAGAGCTCTTTCCTAGCAAAACACTTTACTAGGAGCCCCACTCATATTCTGCTTCCAAAAATTGGAGCTAAGAAAACACTTTGGGGACACCTGGGTGGCTCAGTTGGTTAAGGACTGCCTTTGGCTCAGGTCATGATCCCAAGTCCTGGAATCAAATACTACATTGGAGTTCCTGCTCTGTGAGGAGTCTGCTTCTCCCTCTGACCTTCTCCCCTCTCATGTTCTCTCTCTCACTCTCTCTCTCAAATAAATAAATAAATTAAAAAAAAAACACTTTCATAACCTTGGAATAGAAAACACTCTCTAAAATGTGATATAAAACTCCAGAGAGATAAAGATGATTATTAATTAAATTGACCAGAAAAAAAGTTTTAATTGGTATGGGGAAAGACACAATAAATGAAGGAGAGTAAGTATACACTGGGAGAAAATATCTAAAATGTATTTTACAGATACATTATTAATATATATTTTCTTGTAAATTTGGGAGAAATGGCATTCACATATACTCTTCATAGTGGTGTTAATCAGTGCAACATTTCTGAAGCAGAATTGGGAAACCTATTAATGTGTAATAGAAAATTTATTAAATAAAACTAGATATACCATTAAAAATATAAGAATTTAACACATTGTGATATTTCCAAAAACGTCTTGTTTTATAGTCTAAGATATATACTGTGGCACAGTTTGTAATATCATGGTAAAAACTTAAAGTACCAATAAAATTTATACTATTTATTGATAAACTTATTTGTTTATTTATACTATTTATTTATTTATACTATTTATTTATAAAAATAACTTTTTAAAGAAGATCAGATGAATTAATAGCTATGTATGTACATAGTAGAATACTAATATATTTAGTAAGAATGAGGGAAGTCTAAATTTCATGACATTAACTTCCCTTAAAAATAATGAAAATAATTGCAAAATAACATATATATGTGTATATATATATATACATATATATATATGTATATATATATATGTATATTATTTTACTTATTTAAACATCAAAATGTTTTGAAGTATAGAGGCACCTGTGTGGCTCAGTTAGGCATCTGGCTTTGGCTCAGGTCATGATCTCAGGGTCTTGGGATCAAGCTCCATGTCAAGCTTTCCAGGAGTCTGCTTCTCCCTCTTCCTTCACACAGAAGGCTGCACCTGTGTTGTTTGTAGACCCTTCCCCAATATGTCTTCATTGGGTATTCTTGACAAATTTGAGTCCCCACATTGTACACAGTCTAGAAAAATGACATCAGATTATTTGGATGCCTTTTTACATAAAAGAAAATGTCTTGTTCTTGCACCCAGCTGGTGCTCTCTCTCTCTCAAATAAATACATAAATACATAAAACATTTTTATAAGTAAATAAATATCTAAATAAATAAATATTTAATAAATTTAAATAAAATAAAAAAATAAATATCTAAAAGTGTATACAGTAAACTGATAGCAGTATATACCTGCAGGGGTATGAATTGAAGAAGGGGAAGTTTTATTTTTTTTTCTAAGCATTTTATTATTCTTTGAATTTTTCAACAACTAATATTAACTTAGTTACTAAAAATAATTTTAAGGAAACTTTTCTACATTAGTTTATTTGCTGTGAGGTTGAAAAACAATTAAAGCCAAAAGTTTTTTTCTAATATATTAAATTTCACATAGCATTTTGATAGGGTGTAAAGGATAAACATATATATGTGTGTGGGTGTATATATATATCCATACACATTATATACACACACATTATATATACATGTAAAATGTATGTGTATATATGTACGTATATACAAACATATATGTGTTCATTATATATCATATAAATGTCACCCAAATGTGTATATATATATATATATATACACATATATATGTATATATATATCTCTCCATTCAAATAGGTAATGTAGCCTTTTAAGAGTTATAGAAGAAACATATTGCAGATGTTGAATCCATATCTAAATATTTTTTCAGAGTTTAATAAATAACCACTATAATGAATGTGCCGGGGAGCTTAATTGAGTGGGAAGAATAGCCTAGAAAACATTGAAGAAAAAAACACTGAATAGAGGATTTTTGGATTCAATTTTACAGTACTTCGGTTTTATATATTCTAGTCACCCTTGTTGTAAGTCTTTGGTGTGCATTAGAAAACCCATCTTTTAACATTTTAAAGGAATATATGTCATTATTTGTATTAATAAACTTTATAATTACATTTCTTAATATAATGCCTCTTCTAAATGTAACAACACAATTTGTTGTCCAGACAATTCATTGTCAAACTAAAAAAGCATATCCAAATCAGAGAAGTTAAATTCTACTGCAATTTAACTTAATATTTCTAGCAATTTGGACTATTCATATCTATTAGGTTTATATTCTCTCTCATAATCAAGCTGTTTCATTTTCTCTTATATTAAACAAATGAACTAATAATGTTCAATACCCATATACATGAATGACAAATACCAATACTGTGGTGTTGAACATTGTAGAGACTCAGATATTCACAGATCCCTGTAAGTATAATTATAGTATCACTCTTACCATTTCCAAAGATAAAAATGCCCACTTGAAAACATTCTGTGTGTCAAAGAAGTAAAAATATTAAAAAAGTTCCATGTGAAAAGATGTGATAACTATAAAAGCATCTAGATTAGCAAAGAATCTCTAATTTAAATGGTCAAGTTAAACAAGACACAATTAAGACTAATTTGGTTTTCTTGTTTGCAGCTGATAGAAAGAGGATTTCAAATTAACCTATATTATATTTAGTATTATTTTCAAATGTAAATGGCGTAACCCTTTAAGCTCAATGTTGTTAATTTTTTAAAGTAACAAAACCACTTATTGTTTTGCCAGTTCCTATGTTCTAATTTTGCACACCTACCTTTTTCCTATTTGCAAAAACAGTTTCAACATGGTTAATTTTTTTAAAGGAACATTACATTCCCTTTGTCATTTCAGTAAACATAAATAATTTAGAACCTCCATAGTCATGATAAATTGGCCTGGTTGCCACTTGACTCATGGTAAAATGAAGCAGGCTCTGCTCCCAAATTTTAGCAGATGTGGCTACAGCACAAGCGAGGCATCCAGGATATTTACCCTAGAGGAAAGATTCCATTTGGATGAAAAAGAATGAGGGGAGCCTTGTTAGACTACCTGGTAAAGACCTCTTACTATTTCTCCTATGATATGGTATTCCCAGTTAATCTACTGATTCATTCTATGGCATTTGAGAAAGTGGAGATCTCTGTCTAATACATTTGGCTCCAATCCTTCTGTTTTCAGAATGTCATGATTTCCTTGACAAGGATTTCTAGTGGGAGCCCTGCAGGTCACTTTCCTATGCTGGCCATCCATAAGGTCGCACCTGTGTTGTTTGTAGACCCTCCCCAATATGTCTTCATTGGGTGTTCTTGACAAATTTGAGTCCCCACATTGTACACAGTCTAGAAATATGACATCAGATTATTTGGATGCCTTTTTACATAAATGAAAATGTCTTGTTCTTTTTTGTTTCTGGTCTTTCTCTTTGGAGATATTTTGTATGTTGAAAACTAGTTGCAAGTTCTGCCAAACTGTGTGTAGTCTACCCTTTTCCAGATATCAGTGGTTTGGCTCCGCTATACTGTTCAACTGTATCAATTTTCCATAGCAAGTTCCTTTCAGCATATTTGGTCTGGGCTGTACATGACAAGTACAGTGCAAAATATAAAGCAGCTGTGTTATTGAAACTTCAAATTGTATACATAAAATTTTACACCCAGCACAGTTTTTGCATCTTCTTAGATCCTGTCCATCAACCTAACTGCTACAGAAATGGTATCTTGATTGTATGAGTATGTTGGCAGCAACAAGGTAAACTCCTGCTCTTATATTGAGCAGGAAAAGAGCTTTATATGTCTGTTTGAGGGGTTTTAAGGCAGTTTGCATTCCAAATTGACACTCAGGTGTAAAGGTTTTAGGATTTCAAAGATATTACTGTAAGGGCAAGTTTATGGGTTGGGCGCGGAGCACTTCCCTGTGTGAATTACCGTTGATTGCCTAACCTTGCTCTGTGACTGGTGGAGCCCTGCTGGAGTGCTGTAATTCTCATGCTCGACAGGAGGCTCGGTGTTATCCAAATCCCAATGGTACTCAAATGAATTGATGAAATGACCGGGAAGGCCTAATTAAAGCTGTTCAGCTCAAATGTATTGATGTATTACATCTATTACTGCTTGGTTCAATAGGTCCACCCTGTGAATGCTGCCACAGCCTGTAAAGCAAACTAAACAGATTGAATAAATAATGCTGCAAGGAAAGGAGACAGCCGCAGAATCAAAGCACCAGAGCGCAAAATGCAACAGGATGACCTATGAACTTTTTATCATATTACTCACCATAAATTAGTCTTTATTATTTTTACATGATGAACACAAAAGAGAGAATATTAAAATTTAGAACAATCTTTTGATCTATCACAAGAGCTGGCAAACCCTTTCCTCCTTTAGTAAACATTGCATGACAGTGTGCATAAAATCAATGTGGTTTTGCTTGACTTTTCTTCACAATTCATTGTTAGAATCTAGCTTTTTCTTTGGCTTCTGACTGATCCTTTTGTGAATCATTTTTTTTTTAAGCAATACAATCTACCATCTTCCTTTATTTTCCCTGGCCCAAGAGGCTTGTTAACTCTTCTTGTATTCTTTGCTGAATTTAAATCATTGCAGATTTCCATAATTTGTATATTGTCCTGGGCAATAATTCTGATTATGTTTGGTAATGAGTTGTTCCAGATTCTGGTTCATTCCAACATGGAGATGTCTTACTCATACATATGTGACAGTCAATGTTATTTATATCATTCTGTTTGCACTGTCAGAATAGTATACTTGTGTTGCAATAATAACTTGCTAAGCTAAAACAAAGGAAGGATAGGCTTCTTAAAACACATGCAAACTAAAAGTTATCAAAGTTTTTTTTCCTTTTATATAATTAAATTTTTAAAATTATAGATGTCTTCCAAATTTATTTTCTGCCACTGAACTCATACTGAACTTCAGACATACTTTACTGATTGCCTACTTGACATCTCCCCTTAGACGTTTAAAAGACATTTTCAACTGAATGTTTAAGAGTTAGATCCTAAGCTTTCTCCCCTTACTCCTTATCTAAATCTGCTTTGCAATTTCCCCACCTGAGCACATAGCAATTCCTGTTTTCCACTTGCTTAGGCTCAGAGTATTAGTGACCATGGACTATTCTCTCTCTCTCTCTCTCTCTCTCTTTTTTTTTTTTTTTGTACTTCTAATTTTATGTATCAGCATATCTTATTAGTTTTACCTTCTAAATATGTTCTAAACTCAACCACTTCTCACTGCCTCTACTGTTACTATTCTGGTGCAAGACATGATTACCCTCCATTTGAAATTTTACTATAGCTTCCTAGATGTCTTCCATGATTTCCTTCTTGTCCCTCTCTAGTTGGTTTACCTAATCCCTTTTGCATACCCTTCTCATATTAGAGATGTTGAAAATCTTAAAACCACATTGGCTAGACTCCCTTACAGTTAGGTATTGGATCAATTAAATGCACAGAGTGATATTGGAAGACAGAAGTTGGGAAGATACCATATTCCCTTCCAGTTGGATTATTTTCTGGGAACCTAGCAAAGCCATAGATCTCTGAGTTTTCTCCACAGTAGAACCTCAGAATCTCTTCCCCAGCCTCTTCCATTATAAGAAGCATTAGAGCAGTGTTGGTAGTGGCAGATAGGAGTGCTTTATCTGCCTTCCTGATCCCTTAATTTTAGTTTTGTCTGTTTGCCAGTTTCTTGTTTGGCCAGAGGAATTCTTGGAAGCAGCAATGGAGTGTTGATTCCATTACAACCTCAAGGGGTCATTTGTCTATTTTTCTGTCTTCATTTTTGATGGTCAAAGCTATACAGTTTTATCAGCTCTTCCAACAATTTTGTAATATTATACTCTCTATAGAAATATCCTTGATATAACTATAATTGTGTTTCTTAACTCTTATTCACTCTTTGATTTGGGGAAAGTCAGTCTCTTTAAATCTGATTATCATCGCCTATAAAACAAAAATAATAGCAATGACTACACAACAGTTTATTTTAAAGAGTAATTAAAAAGTTTAAAAGAGCTTAACACCTGCCTTGGTATGTGGTGTGGTCAGCAAATGTCTGTCTTTGTTATTGTATCTTTTTTATTCCACTAATGAGATTTCAGCTCCAGCCACCAACTCCAGTTGCCCAGATTATGGGAAGAGCCTCTAAACTGCTTGCTTATGCTCTCATTAGTTTTTAATCCATTGTTTTCTTTATAATCAGAATGATCTTTATAAACTGAAATAAACCACATAACATACTTATTATAAACACTTCCAATGGCTCCTGATGTTCCTCACTACAGGGCTCTAAAGACTTAGCAAAGCTAATTTTACCTTTCGTTACCTGATCTGTTTATATATTCATGTTACCTATTCACCTCTTGCCACTACTTCCCCATTGACAAGCCATACACTCCATGCTGCTGATTTGATCCTTGCTCTCCTTCACCTCTAAGTTTTCACACGGCCTTTGCCTAGACCTCTCCTGCATTCCCTTTGCTTGGTTAGATCAGATTGTGTCTTTAAACTTAACAATAGAGCTCACTTCTTCTAAGAAGCCTTCCCCAGTCATGCATCAGTCTATCAGATTCTCCTCCTATGAATATCCATAGCACACGATCCCTCCTCTATCATTGCATGTGATAGCATAACAACAATAGCTAACTTTTAGTTGTATTCTATAGTAGGATGAAAAATATATAAATACATGTTGCATGCTCTCTGACTCATAAATAAACCCTCAGGTCCTTATCCAAAATCTGGCATATTGTAGCTGTGTAACAACTATTAGTAAGTGTATGATATATGAAATGAACCCTTACTACATTTAACTGCCTTTAGGCCCTAATTGGATCACACACGGATATTTATAATAGTCTCCTCCATTTTCTACCAACTACCTTGCCACACCTTAAATGTGCTATCCACTCTATGAGAAAGAACTATCCATCTAAACAAAATCTCACTTGCTAAAACCCAGTAATGTCTTGCCATTACTTATAAATTAAATTCTAAATTTTATATTGTTTTCATTCAGCACGTATTTATTAATTACATTTTTTGATCAGCGTACAGTGCTACATTGTTCAGCATTTCATCAAAATCCATTCAGGACAAGATTGACTAACCGATCTCACTTCTTTTCCTTATACTTTACTATTACCAGTAGAATAGAAGTACTTCTTATCCAATACATAGTACTCAGTTATAAAAATCAGGTAAGATGGAGACATTAAGATTGATAATAAACATATATTTTAAGCATATTACTGGAAGTTTGTAAATACACATTCATCTTCTTATCTTCTAATGTGCAGCTCTTTTCTTTACTTTAAATGAGTCAGCTCATTTGAATTTTGATTAATATTTTTGCCCAAACCATGATGAAAAGCATCTATGATTTCTAGTTGCAGATTCTTTATGTCAAAACAAAACCTCAAGGCATTTGAGAAGAAACCTGGATTTTCAACCAGTTAATGTTTTCCCAATAATTTCTACTTCTTTTACCCACATCAAAATTCAACAGCGAAGTTCTTCAGTGATTCTTGATGTTCTAGTGACTTTTCATATGAATGAATATTTTGATTTAACTTAAACAATTATATTAATGCATTAATAATAGTTATAAGTGATATTTGAAACAAAATAATAATTTGGGGGTCTGTATTAGGTATGTATATATTTTAAATTTTATATTTTCTTGATTAATACTTTCATCATTATATAATGTCCTTCTTTGTCTTTTTTTTTTTTAGCTCACTTTTGGTCACTAGTTGCATGGAGTGTCTTTTTCACCCTTTCACATTTGCTTGGTCTTCTCCTTTGTCAAATGTTGATGAACACATATAATGAGCTTTTCATTTCAGTTATGAAGATTTAAAACTCTCAAAATTCTGCCTATTTCCTATTAAAATGTGTATATTCTATGGGGTGCCTGGGTGGCTCAGATGGCTGAACATCTGCCTTTGGCTCAGGACATGATCTCTGGGTCCTGGGACCTGGACAGCAACCTGTGTATGCAGCGGGGAGTCTGCTTCTCCTTCTCCCTCTGCTTCTCCCCCCACTCATTCTCTCTTTGTACTCTTCTGTCTCAAATGAATAAATAAAATCATTAAAAAAAATAAAATATGTAATTTTTACTGATATTTTCTATTTGTAGAGATATCATTCTCCTGATTTCCTTTAGGTCTTTTTTAATGATTTCCTTTTGTTCTCTGAGCATATTTAAGACAGTTGATCTGTGGTTTTTAGTAAAATCAATGTCTGTATTTTGTTAGAAAAATTTTCCATTAATTTATCTTGTTCCCTCTGAGTGACTCATACTTTCTTGTTTCTTTGTTTCATACAAAGGCATTTTGACTATTTTAATTTTTTAAATATTTTATTTATTTATTCATTTATTTATTTAGAGCAGGTAGAGGGGCAGAGGGAGAGAGAGAGAATCTCAAGCAGACTCTGCTGACCATGGAGCCTGACATACGGCTTGATCTCAAAACACTGAGATCATGACCTGAGCTGAGATCAAGAATCAGATGCTTAACTGACTTAGCCACTCAGGTACCCGTATTTTGAATATTTTAATGTGGTAACACCAGAAACCAGATTCTTCTCCTTCCTCTGTTACTTACTATCACTTGCAGTTATTTGCTGAGCAACTTTTCTAAACTACTTTTTTTAAACAGTATTCTTTGTCATGTGAGATTTTTAATGTCCTGGACCCTTTGTTCCAGTCAGCCAGTCTACTGACAGCAATTTCCTTATATGGTTGGAACAAACAACTAACAAAAACCAATACTTTCCTTGTCTTTTGCAGATTGGTTCCACATTGGGGCTTTTCTTCAATGCTTAGTCAGGACATTTACAATTCTTCCTTAGCATTTACTTCCTATTTATGCCAAGCATAAAGATCAGCTCTACTTGAAACCCTCGTGTCTTCTCATATCTTGTCTGAGCATGTCTCCATGCCTGTTCGTGTACTTAGCATTCCAGAATTCCTGTTATATGCAAGAGAATTTCAAAGCTCTTATGCCCAAAGTAAGTCTGCCAATTGGTTCACTGATAAGACAATCTGAACATGTTAAAGTTCAACTTTATTCTTTTCTTAATTCTGAATAAACCATATCCCTTAAACTTTTTATTTATGTGTATGTCACCACCACTCTCTCAGCTCCCCATCCTTTTAATCTTAGAGTGATCATTGGTCTCTTTCCTAAAAATGCTCAGTATTGAATTAACACACAGCTGTTGATTTGACAGCTAAAGTGAATCCTGAACTACTTATTTTTTTGCATTTTCTCACTGTTTCTCACTGTAAAATATTTAAACCTGAGATGTCTAATTATATTGTTCATCTATTACAACTAATAATTTTAAACCTTAAGGATAGCTAATGATAAAAAGAGTAAGAAGTCATTTTAATGAATATTGATACAAATTTTAATGAGTAGAGATTATAGTAGAATTTTAGGTCAAATTGAAATGCTGAAGTTTTATATGTCAATAGGGAAAAGTGAATGACTTAATGGGAATATATATGGCATATCTGGGGAAAAGAGAGCATGATTTAATGAATGATAAAAGTTTTAAATTTTTATTTTATAGTAAGAAAAAATTACTTTGAGGGAAATCATTGTTTAGGCAGGATATATATTGTGTTGAGAAGTACTGGAGTCAGAAAAATACTAAAGATTATTATTTTTATATTTATTTTTTAAATTCAAAATTCTTTTCCACACCATAGAAACAATATTAGAAATAGGAATTAAATTCCTTGATTGGTTCACAATCTTACTCAAACAATAATATGCCTAGAAAACGAGAATATATATACTGGTCTTTAGAACACTTCAAGTAGTTCCAATGTTGACAAAATAGTTTTGTTTTTTTTTTTTTCATAACTCCTACTATTTAATAATTTGTAAGTCTTACTATTTAATAATTTATTATAGTGATCTTGTTTTTCTTTGTCCCAAGTGAGATTTAGAATGATTGATGATTGTCTAAAACTAAAAAAAATAAAAATAAAAAAAGAAAGAAAGAAAAAAATTCTAAATAACAAAAAAGCAAAATATTGTACAAGTGTAAATCAGCTATTCTAAGAAATTGCAGTCTCCAATTATTGGACTTGTTTCTTTAGAAACTAAATTCATTTTCTGTTATTGTTTTGGTTTAACATAAAGAAGAATATTTATTTAGGGTTGTGATTTCTTATTACCTACTAGACATTGTATCCAGTATCTCAAACTCCAACTATAACATAAAATAAAAATGAACTCGATAATGGGGCTTAAACACTTATATGTGCTTAATATATATATATTTTATTTTTCAAAAACATTTAGAAATAAGAAATTGTAAGCATGGAAACAGTTGAAAAGGTTCTTAAATATTTGTTTCAGGAATGCAAGTGAATAAAGCCAAGACATAAATTGACCATAATATAGATTTTCACAGTCACTTAAAGCTTGTTTCAATAGAACATCTTGTTGAAATACTGATTGAACATATAAAAATAATGAGCTTCATGGTACTTACACTATAGAACTTTGAGCGCTGATCAAGTGAGAGGTGGTTACAATCAATCTGTAAGTAAATATAGGGAAAGCATACTTAATTTATATTGTGGCTTTTGAGACTTTTCCCAGAAAACACTAGATTTGAATGTTTGATGTTTAAGTTGTAAAATAAATTTTGTCTGTAAGCACATACTTGTCATATTTTTCTGTATTTTTCATGTATTTTTTATGTTACTTATATGATATGTGATGTGTGTGTATGTGATAGGTGCATACACTTACAACTTGTAGCATTTATTGTTTTGATATATTAACATTGTTGGTATTTTTAAGTAATATATTTGCCACCATATCTATGGAGAGATTGGTGATCATGATCTGTTACAATTTAGAGTTCTGCATCTGCTACCTTAGCCATAAACAGCTTTTTGGGTCATTGATATTTCTTGCCACTAGACCTATACAATGGCTTCCAATTACTATCATGTATAATCTATTTTCTTCCACCTGGCTTTCCCACCCACATCCTCCTCCCCTCATTCTGTAGTGTAGTATTGATTGACTAAAAGCAATTCCTACAGTGTGTCTGGTCCATTTTCCAGCCCTGAAGTGAAAGTCTTTTTCACTTGCTGCCAAACTGGCCTATGAACAGAATGCCCAACAACAGTTTATTTTGTTTCAAATTTTGTATAGTGTAAATCAAGTTTGGGGAAGACCCAACATGGTGAACACTGATCAGAGAGTCTATGCAATAGGGCAGCTATGTGATTTTGGGGAAACAACATTCCTTAGGCAGACTTTCTAGGTCTATAAATGAGAGTCAGACTAAATATCTCTGAGATTCTTTCTGACTCTAACAGATTTTAGGAACATAGTAAGGACTGCTAAAACAAATGAGCTTATGAATCAACAAAATCTCATATAGTAGATTTTGTTAAGTGAGAAAATTCTGGCATAATAGCCCTCATAATATTCCCAATAGACTATCAAGCAATATGGCAGTGGATACAGTGTGTGGTGTGAGACAAACTTAG
Organism: Mustela nigripes; assembly: GCF_022355385.1. Taxonomy (NCBI): domain Eukaryota; kingdom Metazoa; phylum Chordata; class Mammalia; order Carnivora; family Mustelidae; genus Mustela; species Mustela nigripes. Next base: position 34,387,938 of record NC_081571.1, read on the forward strand.
CTTCAAATGACAACAGTTAAAAGCTTTGTTCACTTAGTCAAAATATTTAAAATTTTTGAAACTCAGGTTTTTCATCTGTAAGACAGAGAGAAATATGTGAACTTTGCAGGATTGTTTCAGAGGAATGAAACAATATATGTAAAGTTCCACTCTATTTCTGGGATATAATAGGAGGATAATATAAAATAAATTTTTAGTGATGTTATCATCACATTTATTTGGCTGTGAATATAATCACCATATATAGCCCACAAGAATTCAATCCATATTTAAGTAAATAGACCTAAATGAGGAAGAGACCTGAAAGCAATTCTACCCACTTCCATTGTTAGATACAACTGACAGATCCATAAATACTGAGAGTTAAGAGATGGTCTACAAATCTAGATGTACAGGTTACTGGCATAAAACTAGGTGAAGCAACTCTTAATAAGTAGCTGGCCACTGTTGCCAGCATATGATGTTTTTCTGCTCAATTTCATTTAATGAATAATTCTTAAGTACCTACTATATCTTAAGTTCTGGGGCCAGGACAGTAACAAAATCTCTGTTTCTGTGATTCTTATTCTAATGGAAGAAGATAAACTATAAGCAAGTAAATTAATCAATATTTAATATGCTAGCTAGATGGAGATTTGTGTTAGGAAGAAAAACAAAGCAAGAAAATGGAGATACAAAGGGATGGAAAGGAAAGTGATATTTTAGGTAAGCTTTTCAAAGATGTTTCTGCAATAAAGTGATTTGTGAGAGGAGATTCAAAAGAAGTGAGAGAACTGTCATGTTGTTATCCGAGAACATCTGAAGCACAGCAGAGAACAAAGGCCCTCAGGCAGGAGAATCCCTAGGCTGTTAAGAAATAATAGGATGTTGGGGTGCCTGGGTGGCTCAGGTGGTTAAGCCACTGCCTTCGGCTCAGGTCATGATCTCAGGGTCCTGGGATCGAGTCCCACATCGGGCTCTCTGCTCAGCAGGGAGCCTGCTTCCCTTCCTCTCTCCTACTGTGATCTCTCTCTGTCAAATAAATAAATAAATAATCAAAAAAAAAAAAAAGAAAAAAAAAAGAAATAATAGGATGTAGAAAGAATGAAGGAAAGTGGGCAATAGTAAGAGGTAAGGTGTGCCAGGACCATGCTGTCTTGGTGATCACAGCTTTGTAATAAAGCTTGAAATCAGGTAACATGATGCCCCAGCTTTATTTTTGTTTTTCAACATTTCCTTAGCGATTCAGGGTCTCTTCTGATTCCATACAAATTTTAGGATTATTTGCTCCAGCTCTTTGAAGAATATCAGTGGAATTTTGATCGGAATGGCATTAAAAGTGTAGATTGCTCTACGCAGTATAGACATTTTAACAATGTTTATTCTCCCGATCCAAGGGCATGGAATGGTCTTCCATCTATTTGTGTCTTCTTCAATTTCTTTCATGAGTGTTCTGTAGTTCCTCGAGTACAGATCCTTTACCTCTTTGGTTAGGTTTATTCCCAGGTATCTTATGGTTCTTGATGCTATAGTAAATGGAATTGATTCTCTAATTTCCCTTTCTGTATTTTCATTGTTAGTGTATAAGAAAGCCACTTATTTGTGGAGCATAACAAATATCATGGAGGAGAAGGGGTGTTAGAGAGGAGAAGGGAGTTGGGGTAAATTGGAAGGGGAGGTGAATCACGAGAGACTATGGACTCTGAAAAACAATCTGAGGGTTTGAAGTGGCAGGGGGGTGGGAGGTTGGGGTACCAGGTGGTGGGTATTATAGAGGGCATGGATTGCATGGAGCACTGGGTGTGGTGAAAAAATAATGAATACTGTTTTTCTGAAAATAAATAAATTGAAAAAAAAAAAAAGAGGTAAGGTGTGCGTGTGAGTGGAACATGGTAACAAATTAGGATTTTACTCCAGGTGAGACGGGACACTGGAAATACAATGTTAGAAATCACTAGCATATAGATAATAATTAGACAGAAGATCCACTTGGGAGTGAATAAACACAGAGAAAGAAGTCTGGGAATTGGGTACTAGGTAGGTCAGCATGGTTATTCCATTGTTATAAAATGTGGTAAATAATATATTACAATGTAATGTGTTATAAATAATAGAAATGTTATAAAATGCTTAAAACATTATAAATTTAATGGATTTCAATTATTGCAATATTCCCTTCCTCATTTCCTACACTTGATAGGTAAGGGAAGGAGCCTGGCAATGTCCTCAGTCATGCTTTGAGGATAAGGAGACCACCACATAGAAGGGTGAGTGATTGCCTTCAAATTAAACTGCTTTTACATGAAGAGCAGGGATCTGAAGCCAGAAACTCCACTTTCCAAACTTGTCTTCTCCTAATATGTGCTTATCTAATGGACTTCTAAAGACCTTGTTCAGAATCCTTTGCCCATTTGCTTTGGAAGACTCATTGCAGACTGCCACAAATCTTCTAGTAATGTGGTCTCAACTGTCTTTCTGCTGACCTAAGAAGTGAAGCAAAGAAGAGTATAACTAGAAGTCGCTGTCATTTGTTGAAAATCAACAATGAAGACTGGTGTGTTCTGTACTTCCGGGGGGGTGGGTGAGATTGCAATGCACTCTGAGAGTACCAAGCCTCCTGTAAGAAAACGGAAATCTCAAATGATTCCCTCTTCTTTCAGTGATTCTCTGGCTTCCCTTGAGTAATTCACTTAAGTTATCCAATAATTAGTTTACTCTTTACTGAAATGGACAGAGCAGCATAGTTGTTTCCAATGTTGAGATGGTATCAAATAAAGCATTTTACTGACTGTTACTGTTACTGTGATGTGATTGTTAATAATTCAAGCTTATACACATAACCAAAGAATGCTAATAAAAATAAGCTGTATAGACTGTGTCCTAAATTAAGCACATTTAAACATGTTTATATGAATAAGAAGATCTCAATTAGGAAAAAATTTATCTCACCTCTTATGGAAGATCTAAAATTTATTAGTAAAGCTCCTATTGACATAGCTCAAGCATACTTAATTGCACTTAACTTAATCTGCAGCCCCAATCACACTATTGGTGCTTAATGTATTAAAAGTCATGTTTTACCTTTGAGTCGTCTAAGTAGTTGTCCAAAATACATGTATTATTTTGATATAGATAGCAAGTAAAAAGTTCGCTTGGTAAGAGTGTTGATATACAACATAATATAATGTGATCAGTACAAGAGAGGATGATTGATCAAATAATAAAATATGGAAATATCCACGGGGTTTTTAAGTAGCAAGTTCAAATTATGAACAGATAAATAAATAAACAAACCTCTCCATAACAAATATTTTTTTTCCTCAGTCCTAAAATTAATAAATAAATTCATAGGATGATCAATCAATCAATTATTCCTAATAACTTAACAGTTTTTAAACATGGTCTAAGGCATTAATGTTTTTTTTTTTTTTTTGGGGTTTTTTTTTTTTCATTACCCGTGAAAAGAGTCTGCATTGTATAAATGGAGGTCTCAGTCCCCACAGGAAGATTTACATAGGGATCCATGCTGGAATAAAGACAGTCAGAAGGAAAGCAGCAAACACAAAGCAGTTTATTAATGCGAAAGTACACTCTCAAGGTGGGAGAGGGACAAGTTCCAGAAGGTGGAACATTCCCTAGGTTATTTTGGGATTGGGGAGGAACTGTGACACTTCAGCGGGGTCATCTCTAAGGAAGGCCCTTCCCATCATTTGGGGAACTCCTCCCACCAGTTGGGAGAGGGAATTTTTGACCCTACAAGATTTGTACTTGAATCTTTATGGCAGCTGTTCTCCAAGGGAAGGGAGAAGGTGCTGTATTTACAAGGCAAATGTATTATAATTAGTCTAGTAGCTACCCTGGGGGCAGAAGTGGAAGAGGGGAGCATAGGCTCCAAATCTGTGGCACTTGATCTGTCAGCAATAGGTTAAGATATTGTGCCACTGAGCCTTTAATGTGTAGCTTATTTATCACTGTCCTCACTCCAGCTTAGTTCTCTATCATTCCTCTTCAAGGACCTGAGACTCCACCCCACCCAGAGGCCTTCCTTCTACTGCTGAGGTCTAGTTTCTATCTAACAAGTTTTACAATCTCACTTGAGTAACTCTGAAGTGTAATATATATGTTGTAACTAAACCTAAAGCGCCTGTTTATATAAATGCATATAGTATTATATATATGGTGATGTGTACTTTGTTCATTCTTTAGAATCTTTAGGAACATCTAGTCTCCCCCAGCTTTTGTAGGATTTAAAGGTGATCAGACATTTCCCCTTATGGTTATCTGAGATCATCACAAAGATGATCTTAAAAAAGCCAGGAGTCAGGAAATAATGTGTAGTTACCACTGTTGATTAAATCATTGAATCTTTAACCTATCAATATGCACTTACCCTAGGGCAACATGGATACTTTGCTTTTATAAATCACTAGTGGTAGTCCTGGTGAAAAAAAAATAAAGAAATGACAGGCAGAGTAGAATCATGCCAGTCTATGAATGGTAAGAGGTATTATTTGTTTTGTTAGCTCTTTAAATGTCAGCAAAACAGTTCAGAAGTTTGGCTGGGCTGGAAAAATTCTAAACATGATCTAAATTTTAGGCAAACTATGTCAAACTCTAGTCAGTGTCACTCTTAGATATCTCTGTATTTATTTTAAACTGAGGCTTATTCTTTCTTAATTTGATTTTAAGAGGGGAGCTTTTTATGACCACTGTAATTTCTACTTCTCAAGGTAAGATTAGCCTCAGAAGATGGTCAATTAGGTTAATATCTGTTTATTTATATCAATCATCTAGAGAAAGAAAAATAGTTCACATGTATTTCATCATTACAAAAATGTTTGCTAAGGAGTCATATTTTAATTTAATTTAATTATTTTTATTTTTATTTATTTATTTATTATTTATTTTTTAATGTAGCCTCACACCCAGGGTGGAACCCAAGGTAGCTTGAACTCATGACCCTGAGATCAAGACCTGAGCTGAGATCAAGAGTCAGATGCTTAACAAACTAAACCAACCAGGTGCCCCAGAAGTCATATTTTAACATCAAAATAAATGATTCCCAAACAGTAGGGGAAATTACCTACAGTTAAGTATGCTCTAATGCACATTTGAGATTTTATTCAGATGCAGAGTAACGTTTAAGAACCTGCATTTTGATAAGGATGCCAAGAGATATGTATATTAAATATTTTAAAAACACTCAAATTAGATAATAAAGTTATGTTTAAAATTAATGTTTTAAGGACCATAAAGTAATGTCCCCCAAATTAAGACAATTTTAGTATACTTCTGAAACAGAAAAATGAAATTCAAATGAAATACCTCAGGAAAATATTTGATTATAATTAATAATTCTTTATTAATAAGCTTAGATTAGTTTTTTTTTCACTGCAGCGTTATTTATTTTTTTTTAAATTTTTTCAATTTATTTATTTTCAGAAAAACAGTATTCATTATTTTTTACCAAACCCAGTGCTCCATGCAATCCGTGCCCTCTATTATACCCACCACCTGGTACCCCAACCTCCCACCCCCCCGCCACTTCAAACCCCTCAGATTGTTTTTCAGAGTCCATAGTCTCTCATGATTTACCTCCCCTTCCAATTTACCCCAACTCCTTTCTCCTCTCTAACACACCCTGTCCTCCATGCTATTTTTATGTTAGTAATCTTCCATTGCTTTTTCTAGATTTCATCTTTAAACTATCTCTGACCATGTTCATGAAGACAACAGATTGAAAACCTGAAAAAAATCTATTTCTGTTTAATACAAATGCCAATAAAATATATATTCATTCATCATAAATATTTATGAATGTATGTGCCAGTGCCAGGCACTCTGATAGGTGCTGAAGGTACAACAATGATCAGAACTGGCTCCAAGGCCATGGATATTGCCTGGATTTGTGCCCCCTAAGCTTAATTTGCATTGGAATCCCATGGGGACCCTGATGAAATGCAGATGCTGATTAAGTAGGTCTGAGGTAGAGCCTGAGATTTTGTGATTCTGAGTAGATGTTGCTAGTCCTTGACCACATTTGGACAATAAAGGGTCAGAGAATTAAACATTTGCTTTAACAGTATTGCAACAAGCATTAGAACCAATGCAGTCATCCATATCTTCACCTTCATGTAGGAAAGGAAGGGCTGGGAGAAATTTTGCTGGCAATAGCCCCTTTGAAAGTCAGAAGAAATGGTCTCCAAAGGTTTCTTTTATATTAGAACCAGTTCATCTAAGTGTATTTTAATCTTTCCAAACATACCCAGTCATCAATATAGAACAAGGGCTAAACACATTGGTAATGGCTGGTAGTCACACAGTCAGCAGATAATTTGCTTCTGATATTTCATAGAACACTGCCTATACTGGAGATGGGGAAAATGACATGATCTTTTGCTACATCTGCCTATTGTCAGATGTGGACTGGTGTGAGTGAATCCCACCTAAAACATTTAATAAAGTTTGGTTGTGACAGAATTTGGGTCTCTATTTGAAATTTAATTTCAATAAAGTAGAATTTTCATAGGACCAAATGTCATCTATACTTTAAAGATGGATATGCTTGTAACCTATATATATGTTTTAGTTGAACAAAAAAAGTTTTGGAATTCTTGATTTCTGGGTAATGAAAAAAAAAAAAGGAAACAATGATGTATTCCCATGCTGAGACTTTTCTCACAATTGTTTGTGAAAATAAAAACAAAAGCTCAGGCAGCACTCACATGACAGCCTTAACAGCAACAGAATTCACAGCGAAAATGTGCTTAGAAAGCAGCATAGTGGGCGTGCAGGTCTCCAATACCCACAGCATTCTTTGGTAGCCCTCAGAATTCTAGCTGGGCCGGATACAGTAATGACTGACAGATTTTCAGGAGATTTGCTACCAGGTAGCTAAACATAACCACCATTGAAAATTAAATTATATAAACAGAATTACATTTCTTTAAAAGCAAAGGTAATAAATACACAAACTCAACTCTTCCTAGTCATCATCTACGTTTTACTACTATCTTTGTTTTTGAGGGTTTTTTTTATGCCTCTCATTTCTTCATGGTAAAATTACTATGTAATTGTGTGCCGTTTGTATCTGTCCCCCATTCCTTGTTCAGTGACATCATGTAGGCAACTGGAAGTCACTGTTTGCAATATTTACACCATGGAAATTGGCACCACACATTCTAAGTCATACATGATCATACCTTGCCCCAGATCTCTCTGTTAGACATTTATAGGCATACCATTTGTCAGATGTCAGTTTGGAAGAAAGGACTTTAATTCTGGAGTGTGAAAACTTCGAACTACATGATTTGGGGAAAGACACTGGGGTTTGGGGCTGACAGCCAAGAAAGAATTCTTGAGGAATCTTTGGTACAAAAAGGTGGTTTTATTAAAGCATGGGGACAGGATCTGGGGACAGAAAGAGCTGTGCTGGGATCATGAGGAGTAGTTCCTTATATCATTTCAAGTTGGGAGGAGGTTAGAGACAGGTATTTTGGAACCCTTCAGTAAGTTACCCTCTACAATTCAACCATCTTTTAAAAAATCTGTATCTATATATCTATATCTATATCTATATCTATATCTATATCTATATCTATATCTGTATCATCTATCTATATATTTTCAAAGGAGATTCCAAAGTGGAGCAAACAAGCCTAGCTAAGAGTCTCTTGGAAAATAGCAACTAATCCCAGTTAACCTCGTTTCAATCCCTGTTTTGCACAGAGGACTTAAATGAGACCTGCACTCAGTACCTTTCCCCTGTATAAGTCTGCCCCCACGTTTGTCTTCCTTGGAACGGGAGTCAGGAATCTCTGTCTCCTGAGTTGCAATTCTCCTGAATTCCAATAAATAGCTGTTTGCTTGAAATTTTCATTGAATTCTTAACTGGTCAACACTTTTCACTTAAATAGGTAATATATGTTATATAGGGTGATTAGTGTAATCAGGGAAGGGAGTCACTTTTCAGGATGTAACACATTAGAGATCCCTTTGAAAAGGCATGAATTTTAATGAAATTTATATAAATTTTAAAAAGTTCTAATAGTACCTTTTATTTTAGATTTTTTTCTTGTGTAGGTGTCCCAATATACAGAGAAATATGTACCAATATATCAAGTTTCTCTCTCTTTTTTTTTTTTTTTTTGGTCATTTTATCTGTTCTTTTATCTCTCTTTTCATTATATTATCATAGATGTTTGCCTATCTGAAATTGTTAAAATGAACTTTTGGGGTACATTTCTGGCGTACCATTCTTACTCTATAACTTATTATGAATTACTATACAATCAATCTGTAAAATGAAGGTTACAGTGTAGGAAAAAACAATGTTTTTTTTTTCTTAGAATGTATCAGCCTTAACCAATTTGCATGCATGAGCATTTTGATTCCTTTGAAAATAGAGAGCCACTGTTCGGTCCACAGATACATCTTCTGTACTAGCAGAAGAAAACTGAGCTCATGACCCAACTCGCTCCTCATGTCTGGGAAACCATAAAATATGATGCAAATGTAAAACACAAATGTCACACTTATCACTGTTTATTAAGATGTAAGCTATTGAAAACTGCTAATATTTGAGATGAGTGTCTTGTCTAAAACTAAAAGCATTATCTTTAAGGATTTCTCTTATTCAGAAAAAATACTTTCAGGAAATCAAACTCCAGTTCTAGGGACTCCTGAGTGGCTCAGTTGGTTAAGCAGCTGCCTTCGGCTCAGGTCATGATCCCAGCGTCCTGGGATCGAGTCCCACATCGGGCTACTTGCTCCGCAGGGAGCCTGCTTCTCCCTCTAACTTTGCCTTCCACTCTGTCTGCCTGTGCTCGCTCTCACTCGCTCTCTCTCTGACAAATAACTGCATTAGCATTAGCTCTTCTATTTATTCAGAGAAGTAACAAATTCTACCCAATAAGAATGTTAATTTTCACATAGTGTTGCTAATATATATTTGCAGGAAAATGGCATTGGTATTTTTCTAATCACAAAAGGAAAGCCTGCAAAAGTACCAGCACTTATTGCCAAAGGAAGATGAAAATTGTATGCATTTGTGAGATCCACTGAATAATAATTCTTAAGGGGACAAGGTATTTAACTGTCTGTGGAACCTGTGTGAAATGACAATGTGGAAAGACATGTGAAGAATGAACAGAGAGGAATAAAAGGTGATGCTAAGGAAGGAGGGAGGGAAGAAAGTGTAAGAATAGGCTGGTTGCTTTAAGTAAATTTAAGCAAATTTAAGTAAGCAAATGTCTAGTTAAAAGAATCGATTTCTAATTGTTCAATAGGCATTTAGTGTCCGGCCTAATTCCCTTCCAGAGGAGTGGATGATTTAAATAGTAAAGCAGGATTTGGAATACTGAGGAGGAATCAGTGTACCTCTCTCTACTTGCCTATTATTGATTTTCCTTCCTTATCAATCACTGATTAACTCTGTGACCAGGACACATTTTCTCTCTCTCTTTTCTTCTGGATGCTCTTATCAAGCTGTAGGTAAAATTATACCCGAAGAACATTTAAAAGTACAAAGTATTATGCAACTAGCAGGTGTAATATGAATATTAAGTATCATTAATAAAATCAAATGGTCATTTCTGATTTAGTAAGTTAACAAACGTTAGTGCCAGGATTCATGTCCTCTAAGTTGCAGTCTGCACTAATCTCTTCAAGCCGTGTGATCTTAGGCAAGTTTTTACCATTTTATATTGTCATCTCTGAAGTGCTATCTTCCTAATGGATTTACAGGTACAAAGAAAAATTATGTTGTGAATGAGCTCCTAAATCCATGTGCTGTTAAACAAATACAGGGAGAGAAAATGTTTTTGTTGTTGTTTTATGGCTATGGTATACTTTAGAAACCAAATTGCCAATTTTCCTATGAAAATATAATCTTAGGAGAATAAAGTAAACGGAATGTAAAATGGTCACACATACCCGGCTAACAAGCTGATGCTTTCTTTGTTTATATCAAAGGAATTCAGAATCTCAAAATTCACCTGAAACGAGCCTCTTGTCTGTGAAAGCAATCTGCTCATGTTTCACTGAGAACAATTAAATCCAGAATGGAGAAGTTATCTGGCTGAGAACTCCCAGAGCGAGGGCTAGAACTCAGGACTCCCATCTTACAGTGGAAATATCTTTCCTACTGCATCACGATGCCTCTGTTATTTAGTACATAGATTAGCTGTCAAACAACAAAAAGTCTTTTGTCATATTAGGATTAGAGCAGCCACAACGTGGCTTGGAAGGAATCAGCCGACATAAGGTGGAATCATCTGTGAAGAGAAAGAGGTCATTATTCGCTATTTCTGTGAGGTGGCTTGAAAAGGAGGAGGGGAAGAGTGTCACACTCTGCATGGATCCTTGAAGTTTTTCAGGATAACACTCCATTAACAATGACAAGTTGCCATCTGTTAGTGAACTCTTCCAGAAGAGAGCGAAAGCTCCCCAAGAACATTTTGCTACAGTCAAACTGATTCTCCAAATCCAGCCCTTTGGTTTTGTTATACGTGCCAACAGATATCCATGGTCACTGGTAAACTTTCTCAGTGAACTAGATAAGTGTCAAGGAATAAATTATAAGTATTTTTAAATTATAATTTGCTACTTGAAAGAAGATGTCAATTCTACTAAAAAAAAAAAGCCACTTAAATTACATTGTAATAACTTTGACTGCAAGTTTATCGAGCAGTGCAGCTTCTTGGTTATTCTTTACCAAATTGTACATTTGTAGAAAGTGGTATGAGGCTGCACCTGGAAAAAAAATGAAACTGACCAGTTTATGCATTCACTTTAAATTGCATCTCTTGCCAACGACCCGATAAAGATGGGGGAAATACTGAACAGTAAATCTTGAGGACTTCTCCATTTCATGCATGCTAAATTTGATAAAAGTCAGAAAAGGCAACATTTTTACTTTAGCATATTGACAGTTTAGAAGACCTATAAATCTTTTAATAAATAATATCTTTACCTGTTTGCATGTAGTTCTCAACAACTAAGTGCATAGTATATTTATTATTTTTTTCAAAAAGATACAAAAATCCAAAGTTTATAGAGATACAAAATAATAAAGGTTTATGTATGTTAAGAATGCATTTCACATTTAAAACACTAGTCGCTAGACAGCAAGAATAATAATATGACAATAAATGTACTCTTGGGCATATTGACAATATTGAATTTTATACAAGCCCAGGGCTCCTGGAAAACATCGAAGGTTAAGAAATCTCCCCCACACTTTTTTATTCAAGGAAACATGTTACTGAAAAGAACCATCCTCCCCATATGACTTAGACCAGACTAAAGGGCACCCCACTTGCTCACCCATAACCAGGGAGGGCAAACATAGCCTCCCCCACTTCCATTCTTTGTTTCATAAATGATTGGCTGAACTACTTCTTTCCAGTGATCATTTGAAACAAAATATTTGTTAGCTAAACTTTGGTTAAATTTTTTCCTTTTTGACATGATTCCTGACATTTTGCTCCCTAGTAAATTGAGCACCAAACAACGCCTCTTAAAATAGCATCACTTCTCCAACCACTGCCTCCGAAGTAGGCTGGCCTCAGGGTAAAACATTCTCTGACCTACTATCTCAGCAGAGACCACCATATCACCTGTCCTCTCACTTGCACACACCCTGATCTTTCTGGCGTTTTTACTCCTCCCTATGAAAGAAACATTTTTAGCCTCGCCCTTGAGATGCCTGCAGATCTTCTGGTCCGAGTCCTTCTCCCAACTGTTCCTCTGTCCTGTGGTCCCTCTGTCCTGTCCTCACAATGTCCCTTACCCTGCCCCAAGATGATGCTTTTCATGAAGTCTTCCCTGCTGAGTCGGAATTCGTTTTTCATTTGACAATAAAAGGCAATGAGTATGAACTGCTTTGGATAGGCTTGGACAGTGACACTTTGATGTCCTTGACTAGAAAGACTGGAAAAATTGTTAACCAAGATGGTTTTCAAATTTCAAACATTTTCATTTCTCTATTATTCTAGTGGTAACACCTTTTCTGTAACTTTTTTGTCTTTCTTTATGAAGGAATAATCACGGTTTCACCTATAATTTAGTACCTATTTAATTTTTAACAAATTCCCATAAAGAATAGGGGGGAAAAGATCATTTCTATGAGTTAATTTACAGCAGATGATGCACCCATGTGTGATTTTTTTGAAATCACACATTTAATACTTCATATAATTTCTTTGAATTAAAAAAAGAAACAAATACAAAAAATAAAAAATAAAAAGCAACCCACATGTATTCAAAGCAATCTGAAAGTACACATGGGGTAAGGTATTAATTCTAAACTGAAAATTGTGCTAAAAAAAAATGTTTTTCATTCAAATTAATAAGCAATTCTAGATGAGCAATTTAAAAGAAAATACAGGGGAGCCTGGGTGGCTCAGAGGGTTAAAGCCTCTGCCTTCAGCTCAGGTCATGATCCCAGGTCCTGGGATCGAGCATCGGACTCTCTGCTTGGTAGGGAGCCTGCTTCCTTTCCTCTCTCTCTGCCTGCCTCTCTGCCTACTTGTGATCTCTGTCTATCAAATAAATAAATAAAATCTTTTAAAAAATTTTTTTAAAAAATAAATAAATAAAAAAGAAAACACAAAGTTCTACCTTTGACACCAGTTTACCAGAAACTATGATAGACACTGCTATTTAATCTATATGCTATGTTAATTAATAAATCAAAGGAAGAATGTACATAGTGATAAAGCATTTTTAAGTGGGTTTCAATAAGAAAACAGCAGCACGCTCCTGCTTTTTCAGACTTTATCTGATTCGTTTGTGTTTGCTTCCACAATTTGTCATGGTCACACTGAGTTTTAAAACTGTTGTCTAAGGTAACTGCTATGCCACAATATTGACGTTCTTAGAGGTTTTAATGAGAGGGTGCTAAATTTTAATATCAAGATCACTGGTGGAACTAATAATGGTCAGACCAGGAATCAGCCCTCATGGGCTATGAGTACAATTTAATATATATGCTTTAAGCACTTCCTAGTACCTGCCACTGCTCCCCTGTGAATTAACCACGAGAGAGTGGTTCAAACAAAAAGCAATAGTGCATTAAAACCAGTGTATTCCATTCTGGGTATCCCTACATTAGAGATTTGGGCAGATATTCTGAGAGATGGTGAGAAGAATGGAGATCTAAAAGTGATGGGATTTTGTTTGTTTGTTTGTTTGTTTTTCTGTCTGAATTAAAAAGTTTCCTAGGTCTGGGAAGGAGGATTCTACCATACAATAGTCCCCCAGCCCTTTATCCACTGTCTCACTTTCTATCATTTCAGTAACCCACCCCATGGTCACCCATGGTTCAGAAGCAGATGATCTTCCTTCTGACATACAGTCAGAAAGTCAATAGTAGCCTAACCTATGATTACTAGTCACAATGCCCATATCATTCACCTCATTTCATCTAATTATGTAGGCATTTTATCATCTTGCATCATCACAAGTAGGGTGAGTACAGAGAGAGAGACCACATTAACATAACTTTTGTTATAGCATGTTGTTGTAATTGTCCTATTTTATTATTAGGCATTGTTGATCTCTTACTGTGCCTAATTTATATATTAAACTTTACAAATAGTCACCTATGTATAATAAAAAATATAGTATATAGAGGGTTCAGTTCTGTCTGTGGTTTCAGGCATCCACTGGGGGGTCTTGGACTGTATCTCCCACAGATAAGGGGGTGACCACTGATTGGGCTAAATTTGTTTTTTGTTTTTTGTTTTTTTATTCTGATTCCTGCCATCTGCCTTGCTCACTGACTGATGACCTGCTGCTTTTCTGCTTGGGTAGACTTCCCAGAACAGTTCTCATTCCTGCTGCTCAGGGCTTGACCCCCATCTCCTGCCCAAACATGCACATTCACCTCTCTTCCTGCCTCAGGGCCCCAGAACACAGCTCTCTTTCCAGCTTCCTGGAAGCCTAGGCTGCTGTCAAGTTTCTTTCTTTTCTTTGGTTCCAGTTTTGAAACTGACCTCATTCCTTTTGAACCTCTTGACTGATTAGAAAATGATCTGCACATATACACTCTTTCTCAATGATGCTACTTCCCTGGATATTCCCAGCCACCCTTTCTAACTGGTTCCTTGCTCCACTGGAATTCTGGCTGGTCATCATTTCCATTGTTCCTCTCCTTTCTCATATTGTTTGATACAGTATCTGATTGATATTCAAGTTTTAAAATGTAATGTGATTAGTCTATAAACTTTATATAATTAGAACTATGTTTTTTTACAGAAGTTCAAGAGTTGATTTTCTTGGGAAATTTGTAAATATTAAATAATTACAAGAAAAACACCAGAAATCCCATGGATATTATAATAATTGCTGTTCATTTAATTTTTTAAAAATTTACAAGTGATTGCTATTATTGTTAGCAGTTTTAGAATCTGATTATGTAAAACAATAACTGAGGTGCTAATTTTTGTTTTGTTTAGTCTAATCATTAAAGAATTATCTTTGAAATGTGAGACTATAGATTGTCCTGTTTTTAATTAACCTCGGATGATTAAATCTAGATGTTTTTTACATCTTTACCCAGTCATAAAATTCATAAACAAAAAATTTTTAAAGAAATTTTTCCTAGAATCAGAAACATCAAATAGTCACATAGGTAAGTATGTGTGTGTGTGTGTTCATACATTTATATATTTTGGATTCTGTATTGAGACTTTTAGTGTGCTTCAGTGGTAGCTTTGGTATATTTTGTGTTCAATTTGGGATCCCACTTCATACATTGTCAACTTGTATGGTAGATTTTTCTTCATTCTGTTTTTTCAAAATGCTGGCCCCTTACAGCTTGCCTTTGTACTGACTCCTATCTTACCTTAGGCCAGGAAGCATGCGAACAGCCTCTGACAATGTGAGACCAAGGATGTCTCACAAGGTAGAACTGTATGAAATAGAGGGGAGTTGTCTCCTCCCCTAGAGTCAGCTCCAAGCCATGGCTTTGCTAATGAGCCCAGTTTTCGCTAGCACATACAATGCTCTGCTGTTGTTTCACATTGTTGGCTGATTTGTTGAACTTTTAAGTCCCTGAGAATACTTTTTTTTTTTTTCCCTTGTAAATGTTTATCAGTTTTCTGAAATGCTGAATAAATTTTCCAAAGTCAATGAAGAATGTGCTCTAACAATCTCTTATTTCAAATTTTGTTTTTATAGGCTTTTCTTTTTGGTGACCATGTCAGATTAAAAGCATTACTTTGTCTTTACTGAAACATTCTTAAAAGAAAGTGCACATGACAAAGAATTTGAGATTTTATTTGCTTTTGCAAATAATGGCTCCTCATTGTTTAGCAAGTCTCAGTATCTCTTCAGTCTGTACCAAGTACAGAGTAGTCTCACTAATATTTTTATTGGTGACCAATTGACATACAATATTATATTAGTTTCAGAATAGCATAATGATTTGGTATGTATATATATTATAAAGTGATCACCACAATAATTCTTGTTACCATCTGCCACCAGACAAAATTTTTATGATATTATAAGCTATATTTCCTGTGCTATACATTATATCCTCCTGTTCTATTTATTTTATAACTGGAAGATTTTAAATATTCATTTATTTGATTATGTATGAATTTGATTATTTTTATATGCTTCCTTCCTTTGGGGTTTTTAAGTCTATAAGCTAATGCTGATGTTCTATCCCCTGTTTTTGTATCACTATTGTTTATATTTTCATTTATTTAATCAATAGATGTTTATTTGAGTATTTATGCTAGATGATTCTAACAGGACTGAAGATACCATGTAGAACAAAAGAGAATTACCCCTCTGGAGCTTGTGTGCATAGGAGTGGGGAGAGGAGACTGGCAATAAACAAGATAAAAATTAAGTATAGAGCAAATTAGATAGTAATAAGTGATAAGGGGGGAAATAAAGTATAAAGGGGCCTTCAGTTTTGAATAGTGGCCAAAGATTACTTTTTTGGGAAATAGTTATTTGATTAAAGATCTTCTGAAGAAAAAGAGTGATGGGCCATGCAAATATTTGAAGAAACACCCATGCAAACCAAAGAAAACAGAAAAGACAAATGCAGTCTGGCAGGAGCATGCCTGATGTGTCCTGGGAATATCACAGAAGGCAGTGTGGGTAGAGCTGAATAGTCAAATAGCATGGAGCAAGGAATGGTGGGCCGGGGGGAGGGGAGGGGCACAGAGGTCATTCTGCAATAATGGTGGTAGCTTGGATCAGGACAGCAGAGGGGGTTGTGAAAAAAGCAGAATGGTAAATGAACTTAGATGGGACAGAGAAATACTGTTTTAAAGTGGGCAATAAATTAGAACTTGGGTAGAGAAGAATGAGAATTTGATGTCTGTTGTAAGATTTATTTCCACTTCTCATTTTGTACTAAGTAAACCTTTCTGTAGATGATGATCTTTTAATGTCTTCTGCAATATGCTGAAATTTCTACCAAATCAATTCCAAATTCAAAATCTCCTCATGAAACTATTTATTTCTTTCCACCTCTCTAATTTTATTCAGCTTATATTATATATCAAAGATTTTCCCTCTATTACTTTTTTGTATAAGTTAATAACTACTATTAAATAGATTTAGAAATAAGTGTCCAAGAATACTACTCTGCAAATTTGTGTTTTCAGCTATTTTACTAATTTTTGCAATCTAGTAAACACTGAATGTTTATAAAGCACCCCCCCCCATACTGATGACTAGGAATAGGACTGACCCCAGGATTTTGGTAAAATCATAAAATTATCCATAAATGACAACAAAAAACAGTGATTACCCTTATTTCCCAAATCATCTATTATAACAGATGAAAGTGCTATAGACTAGGGAAGAAAGAATAGTGTATGTGTGTGTGTGTGTATGTGTGTGTGTAGGGGAAGGGCTCTTTCTGACTCAGTCTTTTGTTGCAAGAAATAAGCCTGTCTTTATATAAACTCTCACTTTAAAGCTGTTCCTTGATTGCTGCATTGTCAGTGTTCTTTGCAAAAAAATTACATAGGGTTTTCATAATTCCATTCTGAGAGCTTCAAGGAAAAGTTTTTCCCCAAATAGAAAAATTACTCTACGTCAGTTTTACGTAATAAATGGATGAAAATATGCAGTTCCAATATGAATTTCTTCTTTTACTTCATAGGGATTACTTGTAAAATTTTACAGATCAGCACTTCCTGTGTATAAAGGCTTTAAGTTAAACTCTAAACACTTTGTAGTGGTGGATTTTCTATGCTATTTTGTTATATTTTCAATTTCATTAAAAATTTAAACATTTAAAAAAATTTAAATGGTTATTTTGATTCAGTGGTCCATATACTTGATCATGCATCAGGATCACCTTTTTCAAACACAAATGGTGAGCCTCATCCTCCAGAGTTTCTAATTCAGTATGTTGGGATGGGCTCCCAAAGTTCGCAGCAAATATTTCTTCTATTGTTCACTGAACAGCATTTCAAATCTCAGACCAACCTTGTCTCCCACAAAGCCTCGTTCTTGACTTCTGCATCATTTTCTGAAAATACATTCTCAGTACACTATCCTGAATTGGGCGCTGCTCTATAAAGAGCTTGTGCTGGAAGCGCATTCTCAAAAAAATGCACTGTTTTTAGTAAACGGACTACATTTAGACTTTTTTTTCACCTCAGCAAGTCTGATTACTTAATTTCGCCAGTTGATACACAACCAGCCTTTTTTCCCACCAGTTATTTTAGTCTGTTTCTAAGTATATTTACAAACAAAATCCTGTAAATTTGCCACCATATTTGAACTACACTGTGAGCCAGAACTTAGAGAAGTTTTAACAGGGTTCTCTTGTCCCTTACCAAGTGGAAACAGGAAGCAGGGAGCTGGGAAAAATCTCCCTTAAGTGGCCCCCTGCAGCTGCCCTAGGAAGGCTGGAGTCCAGGAACCAAGAATTCCTGAGGGCAGAAAACTGGGGGTGGGGGTGGGACTGGAGAGCAGAGATTACCCAGAACACAAAAAGGTGCCATATATGTTGTCAATTGATAGAGATTTCCTGTAATTTGGAGAGTAATGAAGATTATCAAAGAGGAGAAATATCTGGTGAAATATTAAACATTTTATTTTATCTTTGATTACTTTAAAATATGATTGCCCATTTAAAATAAATAATAAAAAGATATTGTTGGACATAGAAAATTGGTTGGGGGGGGTAATACTTTTATACCATTAAGTTTTTATATCATTTGAAGTAGCTTATTATTATGTGTATGTATACAGGCTGTGATAAATTAAAGATGCATATTGTAATGCCTAGAAAACCAGATGGACCAAACTTAAGAATCAAGAGACAAGATAAGCATGGGTGGTTCAGTGGTAGAATTCTCGCCTGCCAAGAGACAAGATAAAAATGTAGAAACAAGGAAGGAAAAAAAAAAAAAAAAAAGAAGCAGCACTTTGGGCAAAAACAAGTATTAAAAGATTTGCTTAAGAACTGCCTAACTAATCGTAAAAATAATTAATAGGTTATGAAGGTATTAAAAGGTCAATTAAAAAAGTAAAGAAAGGTACAAAGCTAATCACATGAACAAAAATATCAGTTTTACAAAATATCAGAACTTTTTTAAAGCAAGGGGATCTAGACAAATGCAGTAATATAAAATGTTTATTTATTTATTTATTTATTTATTTGAGAAAGAGAAAACGAGAGAGTGAGCAAGAGAAGGGAGGGGGAAAATATCCCAGGAGACTTCTTCCTGAGCATGGAGCCCTACATGGAGCTCTAACCCAGGACCCCGAGATCATGACCTGAGCCTAAATTAAGAGTCTGCCTCTTAACAGATTGAGCCACCCAGGTGCCCCTACATAATTATTATAACAGATACTGGCAAAGACCAAATATATCAGTGTTATCAACTAATGAGGTCAGCAAATTTACCTACTAAAGGAAAATAAAATTTTAGTTTGACTCAAAATCAAGAGCCAGCTAAATGCTATGTACAAGCAAAACAGAAAACAAAATTAAAGTGATAGAAACTAAATATTTTTATAAGGGATATTTATTTTTAAAGATTTTATTTATTTATTTCATACAGAGAGAGAGTGAGAGAGCAAGCATGAATTTTGCAGGTAAGCAGAGGGAAAAGCAGACTCCCCACTGAGCAGGGAGATCCATGTGGGGCTGGATCCCAGGACCCTCGGGATCATGACCTGAGCCTAAGGCAGACGCTTTACCGACTGAGACTCCCTAGTGCTGAAGGGATTTTTTTTTTTTTTTTTTTCTTTAACCAAACAAACGGAATCAGTAAGAAAGTAGCTTTGAGTGTCTGGCATCACACAAAGTAGAATTCAAGCTCAAAGCTTTAAACTTGACAAGAGATGTAACCCATTATTTCTTCCATGTTTCCTTGCCCTAATTCTGCCTGGTTTACTTTCTTATCTCTCTTTCTTACTTCCCCTCCTGATCATTTTTGTCTGTCTCAGGGGCCCTTTAATTTTTCTTTTTTGTGCATTCTGCATTCAACAACAACAACAAAAAAAAAAAAAAAAAAAAAAAAAAAAAAACAATTTAAAACACAACTTAGCTTAGCACGTTTTGTTTATCTCTTCAACCAAATTCTGGATTATATCATAAAATACCAGTAACCTGCAGAGAAGAACCAAGGAAACTAAAGAAGGTGAGAAAGTTGCTAATAATGATATATTAGGAATTTCTTTTCTACTCTTTTTCTTCCCTTCCCTCCCCTCTCCTTTCCTCTCTTTCCCTTTTTCTCTTTTCTTATCCTCGTTATCTATATCAGCCAATATCTAAACAGAAAAGCAGAATCCAGTCTTGATATTTCAAGCAGAGAGAGATTGATGCAATACAAATTACAAGATTCTTAGAAAGAAGAGAAACGAAACTAAAAAGTTGTTGCTTAGAGATCAGAGAGTTGTCACTGTGCCTGGGCTTCCCAGGAGTCCATGCTCGTGTTCAAGTTGCTGGAGGCACAAATGATACCCCCGTCCAGGTGTCTCACCCCCCGTCCCTACTGGAGGGGTACCATCACTTTTAGTCACTGACCTCTGCAGCTTCCTCTATCAATGCTAGAGCGAGAAGCAGAATGGCTTTTCTCTTCTTCTTTTCTTATGTGTCAGGGTTTTCCAGTGGCCAACACTAACTAGAGCCCAGATAAAGAGAATCTGATAAATGCAGTCTTCTATGACAGAGAAAAGACTAGAAGGGAGAATTCGAGGCAACAGGTAACAGATTCATATTAGTACTTTATCTGTCTATCTCTATCTATCATCCCTCTATCATCTCCTTACCATCTTTCTCTCCAACATGTATTTAGAGGACCACTCAACAAAATGTCAACTCTTTACGGTAGAATTAATAGTGACTTAAATATACACTGACTGGGTACCTGGGTGGCTCAGTAAGTTAAGTGGCTGCCTTTCGCTCAGGTCATGATCTCAGGGTCCTAGGAGGGAGTCCTGCATAGGGCTCCCTGCTCAGTGGGGAGTCTGCTTCTCTGTCTCCCTCTGTCTGCTGCTCTGCCTGCTTGTACTTTCTCTCTCTGTGTCAAATAAATGAAAAAGGAAAGGTCTTTAAAAAATTTTTAAAAAATACACACTGATTAATTTTAATTGATTTATACAAATTTCATATTGATAAAATTGCTAAATGGACTTGTCTATAGTAATAACAGTGTAGCAATTAATGTACTTCTTCTTCCAAAGACCATCTCTCTTTTATCCTTTTTTCTTTTTCATTTCTTCTAATATTCTGAGGTTGAGATTCCTTTAAAAATCAATGAATGAAAAACACAAGTTTTTTTTTAATGTATTATTAAATTAATAGTATGGTTTATAAAAAGAGATACGTATAATCTAAGCAATCCATTATATCATCAATGCAAATAAATTGTTTCTTGCAGTTTATGTTAATGTCTTTCCAAGAAGACATTTTTTGTGCATGTGTGAGATTAAAAGCTGATTTGGAGAGAGAAAAAATATTGACTATATTAAGAACATTTAGCAAGAATATCTTTCTATGAATTTCTCCAGCTAAGTATATTCATGAAACATTGCCATATTGGAATATTTTCCTTCTTCACAACTCTTCTAGGAATATTTAAAATGTATAACTTATTTATTAAATAATATGATATAATATAAAACAGCATTAATTTAGTAATTGACATATGTATCTTATAGGTCATAAGGTGCTTAATCTGACATTCTTTTCAAATGGTAAATTAAACCTAACTAGTGATTGTCCAGTATGGGAGTAGCTTCCAATCTGAATTTCTGAGTGTATGGTAGGTCATACTTTTATGAAATGGTTATTGAGATTGTTAAATTTCTTGACATTCTCGGATCCTATTCTATTCATATTTCAGACTGTGTATGAGTCAGTCTAATTCTGAATCCCAAGGTCATGTGGTGTCAAATTTCTTGCTCTTTGTGCCACAGGAAAGAGAACATACTTTCTTTTCCTTCTGTTCTCCATAATTTTTTTTTCTCTGTAAGTTCTTTCTTAGGGCATGAACATTCTGCTTCCTCTTGAGCCATTTTCTGTAGTTACCTTCTCACGACAGATCTTTCTTGCTTATTTACCTATTCCTGGATTTCTGTATTTTATATACATTAAGAATCATTTTTAGTTTTATGTTTTAATATATTATATTGTCTAAAAGCATAGGCTGTGAATAAAACTGCTTGTATTCCAATCACAAATCTACTACCTACAAGACAACCTATAATATAGGAGCTTTATATAATCTTTCTCAGCCTTGCTTTTCTCATTTGTAAAATAGCGCTAATAATAGTATATACTACATAGACTAGTTGTGTTCTTTTTCCTTTGTTTTGTTTTTTATTGTACATCATTAGTTTCTGATATAATGTTCAATGATTCATCAATTCAATATAACACCCAGTGCTCATCACATCATGTGCCCTCCTTAATGACCATCACCCAGTTCCCCCATCTCCCCCACACCTCTCTTTCCACAACCCTGTTTGTTTCCTGGAGTCAAGAGTCTCACGTGGTTTGTCTCCCTCTCTGATTTCTTCCCATCCAGTACCCACCCAAATTGTCCTCTGAACTTTTCCTTATGTTCCGCATATGAGTAGTTGTGAATTTTAAAGTGAAATAAAATCAGCATATTACATTGTTATTAGCCCACACGAATGTCAATCATTGGAGTCTGACCTTCCAAATCTTTGTTTTCCGTTGTCAAAGAACATTGCAAATACTTCAAAATATCAAAAAAAGAAAGAAAGAAAAAACATCAATAATATGATAATACATAATTTCAAGCTTCATGCATATTTAATTTTGTTATAAAAACATTGTTAATACTTTGACCCTTGAAATCTAAAATTTAGGAACATCTCATATTCAGCCATCTCTAAATTGAAAATACAATGAGCAGAATATGAGATAATATAAAATGCTCAAATTAATATATATAAATTTTAAAACTTAATATTACAATTTCCCTTCTTACAAATCTTCATTTCTTGTTCACTTTTTGAGAATTGCTACTTACACATTTTATGGTCTCTTTACCCCAATAATCGTAACTCCTGAAAATACAACTCTTTTCTGGATGACTCATGGGTAAGAAGTTAGGGCCACTCACCTTTCTGGGGTTCATTAGGGAAAATTGTCAGTTTCAACACTTCAGGAATGAAACTGTGTAGATTCTTTGTGATTTTTCTTAACTCATTCATAATTGGCCCTGCTGAGAGGGCAGCTGAACTCATACTAAACTATTATCATGCTCACTGTCATAGATAATGAAAGTAGAGCTGCTATATAAGACGTCATTCATCCTCCATTCTTCCTTCTGCCAAATACTCTAGTCTAGAAATGTTTGTTGGGGGTTCTCCACTATATTTATACATTTTGTTCTTGTCTAAATAACTCAGTTATTGCAATTGTCTCCTACGCTTTCCATCAAACTGTCATTAAATGGTTATTGCTTTAACAGGAAGGTCATTAGCAATTTAATATGTGTTCTTAAGCATAGCAGTGTCTTGTTTGTTTTAATAGTTAAAAAGTTATCTGTTAGTGTGTTAGCTACAAAGTTGCATAAATTTTTCCATCATATTTTCCCTATAAGTTCCATTATTTTGTGTGCACTTTTCCACACCCCAAGATTTTTGAGCAATACACGGTGATATTATACCAGGAACAGCAGTATATGCCTCCAAAGAAAGCACTTTTAATAGATGGCCATGGTATTAGCAGTGAAATATGAAACAGCAAGGTTACGCTTTAATCTCTCTTTCCTGACATAACGTGTGCCAGTTTTTAAAGCCATGACAGCTTGCCATGACTGGAACCCTAGGGGCCTACCCCTCATTGGGTAGATCAGTAGACAGTCACCAATATCATGGGATTCTTGGATCAACCTCAGAGAAGAAAATCAATATTTTGAGAAAGAGATGGTAACCTGGGGAGTGATATTTGGCACTTTGCCTCACGGAGCATGTGTTACTTTGAAAAGGTACACAATTCACTGAGTGTCCTGCCAGTAGCAAAAAGATAAGAGAGGCAATAAATGATAAATGAGATCATGCTAGCAAAATGTTTTAGAGTGATAAAATGTACAAAGGGCAGCTAATAAATATGGATAAGAATATAATAGTCATCTTATGGATAAGATATTGAATTCATTCTTAAGACTCTCATGAGTCAAAAAGATTTTCTTTTGGAATAGTTGGGACACTCTGATAATCTTGCAAAAATGTATCAATTAACAAACCTAAAAGTAAATGAACTCTTCTAGAGCTGAAGGGGCTTAAGTGTGGAGTTTGATATCATCAGTATGCTCCCAAGAGACATTTTCTATATGCAGATCTCATAAAACAATTTCAGAAGATTCACACTCACTCATATCACTGACAAGTATAGTTCTCAGAGATGGTTTAACAAACTTCTTTGTGAAGTTTGAAATACTTTTCTTAGCTAAAAAGAGAACAAAAACTATCCATAGAGTTATAAAAAACTAGTGAATAGATCTCTTGCTTGACCATACTTTTTAATCTTGTATATGAGATCATCATTCTATTCAATTGCTTCCTTAAATAAATAAGTACCTGTCTATTTTGGTAGTTGTGTTTCATATGACTGGAGTGTCCCAGTATTCTGACATATTCCTGCATTAAGACAGGAGATTCAAAGTGAGCAATGGCAGAACAAAAATTATAAATATGAGAAACAGAACTGACTTACTTCAATTCTGTTATTTATGCACAAACCATTTTCTAAGCCTTACAGATTTTTTTCATCTACTTTTTTTTCCATTTTCTTACGCAATTCATTGCAGTAATTTAAATGCATTAATTTATTGCCTTTTCTCTTTTGTGGACCTTAATGTACAGGGATTGGAGACATGAAGTTCATCTAAAACAAGCTCAAAAAATTCCAACCTGTTATTGATTAATCCCCAAAATGAATATGTGTACCTCAGTTCTCAGAGTCCAACAAACAATATGCCAGAGTTTTAGAAATTAACATCAGTGTAAAAATAATGTTTATGAAGGGATAGATAGTATGCTAATTTTAATCACACATGTGCACACATCATATAACATACCATATATAACATTATATGATCATCTCTTAATATTGTCTGCATTTTGAGAGACTGCTTCTATTACAGCCCCTGGTACACTGCTGCGGTCAAGAGAAGACTTTTTAAAAATGTATTTTAGGATGTTTGCCAGTGGAAATGATCCAGCGTGTAAGAGTAAAACTGATGGTCTAAAGAAGATAAGGAAGATTTAGAGAATGACTTTTAGTAAGTAAGAAGGTTTGCTATCTGGCTTTAGATAATTATACTGAGGGTTAGTCTATCTAGGAGTGAAAGCACAGTATGTGTATAAAAGAATGGTTACTGGGTAGATGTTTTTGTCTGGCTCCAGTTTTAGAGTTGGTGAGTAGGTCTTCCCATCAGTTACTCATACTATAAACCACCGATTTTCAAAACCAAAACGAGATCAATGTTATCCGTTTAGTATATAATCTCCAACCCTCTTAATTTATCATAAGAAAGCTCTAACAATTTTGAGTGCCTATGAGAGGCCAGACATTATGCAGAGTGATTTACATATGTTATACCTTTTAATCTCCAGAACAACTCTGAGGTATGCTTATGCCATTTTTCATATAAGGAATCTGAGGTTTAAGAAAAATTAAGGAGTTTATCAGACGCCGTACTGTTAGTAAACACAGATCTTGGCCTCCAAACTCGTTCTTTCTGACTCCAAAGGCAGTGTTATGCATACTTCATCATAATTGTTTTTTCCAGTAAATGCATATTCATAATTTAATACATTCACTTTCCATGGGCTTATGTGATAACCAAAACAGAAGTAAATCACTTAGCTGCTAACTATGAAAACTTCGTTATTTTCTGGTACGTGGAGCTAAATTTTTGCCCGTTTTAGACAATATGAGAGTAAAGTTAAATGAGGACAAAAAGAAAAACACAATAGACTCTTATTCAATTAATAATCCTCTGACAATTCTTTTATTCTGAGTCAGGAATGATTAGGAGTGTTATCAGTGCTAAGAAAACCTGCTGCTCAATCTAATTAAATGTTCAACAGCAAGAGGGGATTTTTATTTATTTGTTTAGCAATTTTTGTTGTTGTTCAGAGTACTGAGAAAAGGACAGTTGTCTGCCTTTGTAATTTTAAATATATATACTTCTTGTTTGTCTTCAGTTCTATGTAATCTTTTGACTTGGAAGCTTAAAAACAATAGAGGAATTAGAAATGTATGTAAACCAATATATTGCCTATTTTCCTGAAACCAGAGATGCACATAGAAGTAGGACTTACATTTCATAAAGTTGCATAATGTTTTAGAATAAGCATTATTTGTATTTACACAATGCTTTTCTTCACATAATTCCCAACATTGCAACTAGGATAAACATTTTTCCTTTGATGAATAGAACTGAATATTTATTAGAAAATTATCCATTTCTTTCTGTGTTCACAAGTTAATTAAAACTCAAGAAAGTTTATTTTTACAGTTTCTGTTTCTTTCTACTACTTAACAATAAACTGTTGCCTCCAAAATTTTGAGCCTACCTGTGCAAAATTGCTTTACATACCATAGGATCGGTCATTAATTCCAAAACTTCACCAAATTATATAATCATTATATTTTTTTGCAAGGCCTTCCTGTGTGCTGCTTTGTAGGTAGTATTTTGTGCTTTCTTATTTCAAGGTAGTGTTCAAAAGGTACACATTTCATAGCAGGTAGAAAGATCAAATTATTTTATGATAGTAGGTAAGGTAAATTTCTACTAAGTTATGCTAATGAAGAAAAGTTATAAAGGTGAATGCAATGTTACTAGGGCCCATGGTAGAGGTTAATAAAACAGCCTTACCCTCCACCCTTACGTTCTCTCACCATTATCTGTTGACCCATGCAAAGAATATAGAACACTTCAAACTTCTGAGCAAATGAGCTAAAATAATTTTATTCTGAAGATAAATTATAATTTTACTTCACCATTTCATTAATGAGTAAAATGGTATTATCTTGAAACTGTTCTTATAGGTATATTTTCAAAATCTATCATTCTGTCTGATGAATTTTATGGCATCCCCATTCTAAGATGCTGTGAGTATTCTTACTTACCTGGTTTTAGCAGTGTGTTCTTTAAATCCCAGGACTTTGGAATACCCAGGACCAAATACTTGTAAAAACCTCTGTTCACCAATGGCAAAACTCTGAACAAATTATTTAATCTCTTTGAGGTTCAAAGTTCTCTTTTTAAAAGGAAAATAATATTTGACATTTGTGAATACATGAATATAAAAGGGATTAATTGTTATAATGTAGGTAAGATTCTTACTATTGATACCAACCCATAATGAGTGTAAAAACGATAGATAATATTTTAAAAAATCTTCTAGTGTAGTGGTAGATATAATAAAATGCCAAATTATTCATTGTCTAGCATAATACATGTCATTGAATAAACACTACAACGTGTTAACACATAAAACCATTTTACTACATTTTCTCAAATAAAAACATTTTATCCTAATTGAAACTTTGTATTTTATTCAAAACAACTATTTTATTAATTTTTAAAATTTTAATTATTACATTTAAATAGTTCTATGTTATACCACACGGCAATAAATTTTACTTTGAACTTATAAAATACTTTACTTTCTTAAAAATTTTTAGTTAGAACATTTGTCTTTTTTGATTTAATATACATCAATGATTCTACCCCCTGCTGTTTGCAACCTGTAAATTCCTTTTACTTCATTCTCTAAAAAGAACCAAAAAAAGCCCAAAAAACAAAAAACAAAAAAACAAAAACCCTTGACCTCAATAAGCAGTCTCAGATTGATACACTAACCCTGACATCTGACAAAAAAGACTTAAATAACTATAGCTCAGTTTTCTTTTCTTTTTTTTTTTTTTTTAAGATTTTATTTATTTATTTGTCAGAGAGAGAGTGAGCGAGAGCGAGCATAGGCAGACAGAGTGGAAGGCAGAGTCAGAGGGAGAAGCAGGCTCCCTGCGGAGGGCAAGGAGCCAGATGTGGGACTCCATCCCAGGACGCTGGGATCATGACCTGAGCCGAAGGCAGCTGCTTAACCAACTGAGCCACCCAGGTGTCCCTATAGCTCAGTTTTCATAAACTCAACATGAAACTATTCCTGCTAACATTAATGCCCATATGCCACTTGGTGTCCCCATAACCAGACATATACTTTCTTCTAAAAACATGGATCCTTTTGAATTAGAGTATGTTAATTTTTGCCTTTGTTCACAATGTTGAAGTCCCTGGCTTGGTTTACATGCCCTGTGTCCTGATCCTAAAACTTGGTGTTCCAATTGGTTCTCAAAAATTTGTTGCCTAAGAACTAAAATCCCTTACTGATATCATCTGTGGGTCTGAGGACTTACTCCTGACACATCTCCCTCAATGTTACTTGCTACTTGCAAGTTAAACAGATTCATCTTTTTGTACCCTGGGACTATTCTGTCAACTCTAGGAAACATAGTTACCTATATAAGATCCTAACAAATTTGACTCTAAAATAACTTACTTTCTTTCTAACAAACTAAGAGTAATGGAGACTCATATTTTTGGTTCTCTTCTCTACCCTCCTACAAATCCACACATGGCCTTGGTTGTCTACCTTTCTCCTATCTCACTCCATGTCATCCTGTCATGCTCATCTAGGTCTGTGCTGTGACTGAGTTTATTCTATTCTTTTCTTCTAATTTGCTTTATTAGGTGTACATGATCAGACAGGTTAAACAATCTATATTCTATTTTACACACTATCTAAAATTAGACATTTTTCTCATTGACCAAATGCCACATGAATTTCTAGTATGTATAATGTCCCATTAGACGTATGAGGATGGATAAGTGTTGGAAGAGAGGTGCCTATACTAAATTTGAGACAAGACAGAAGAAATGTATGAGGGTTTTGGTGAAGCTGGTAGAGTAGAAAGGAACTCAATGCTTACGTAATCCTTTGAATACAGCTAGATAAATTTGAAATCAACTGAACATCAAAGAAATCAATCTGAGGAATGAGAGAACAAACTGCACAACTAGACAGAGAAAGGAGGCCACAGAGTGGAAGGTAGGAGGTGCAGAGATATGATTTGGGGGAGAAAAGAATCATGGGTGCTATGGTAGGGAGGGAACCCTGATCACAGAGGATAGAGGGAAACAGAGAACAGTGCATAGGGCATTGCACAAGAAAAACACTTCTTTAAAACCACGGACTGGGAAAATGAGAGGGGGTGATCAGCATGAGTTTTTACAAGCAGTTGAGCTCAAAGACTGAAGTTTTAGAAATCTGTGTTATGGCTGGTATGGAGACCAGTAGGCATAGCAGAGCTTCTGTGGAGAAGGGAGGCATGTCAAAACATTCCCCACTGCCGGCAGGAAACCCTGAAGAGGACTGACCTGAGGGAAAAAAACAGACAAAACACAATAGCAGGGTGCACACAACATATATCAGAAATACTTCCTGATGCTATCTTTAGCATGCTTCCCATGCTATCTCAGACCAGATAGCATGGTCTGAGGATGCCCTGGGTCAACTGGGAGACAGTTTCCCTTTTTGGATTGCATTTGGGAGAGGTAGCACTGCCTCTTTGGGAACAAAAGAGCCTGATGGGTACCACTGAGCTGCCCTGTTCTTATCTTATGAGCAGAGATACCTGCTGAGGGCAGCTAACCTGGCCAGTGGATTTTTGCTGTGCTTTACTCTAACCTCCAAGCCCCTGAACATTCATACAACTGCTTTTCTGAGATAAACTGGCACCAGCCCCAGTATTTCAAGACCTTTCCCCACAGGATCAGTGTGGGTCTGCATCATGCTTGGTCCCTTAATTTGGAGTTTTGAATCTCAGCCAGCATACCTGAGATAAAACAGAGGTGCACTGGGTTGCCAGGTGGGCAGATGGCCGAGACACAGGGTAAAAGTAGTAATATGAGGGATGGGTGGGACACATAAGGGGAGATTGTTTGCTCTTCTGTGAGGGCTTCCTGGACAGTGGTGGTTGCAAATTCCCCTCTCCATGGATAAGGGAGTTGGCTGGCAACATTTTTATCTCCCTGTCCACCAGCATGGATAGAACTCATTGCTCAGCATAGAGCATGATGGTGGAGTCTTAAACAGTTTACATGAAGCATCACTTCCCCAAACTCTGCAGATGTTTCTGTACTAGAGAAAGTGTGTCTGAGAACCAGAGTAGCTGCTCCCCACCAAAGATCACACTCCACCACTACCACCCCCAAACACGCACATATACCAAGTCTACTGACCATAGAGTTCTGCAAAGCTCTAGTGGAAATAGCTCTAGGATAAATAGAATACCTCTAATGATCAGCCTTTTTTTTTTTTTTTAAGATTTTATTTATTTATTTGTCAGAGAGAGAGCGAGCTAGAGCGAGCGTAGGCAGGCAGAGTAGAAGGCAGAGTCAGAGGGAGAAGCAGGCTCCCTGCAGAGCAAGGAGCCGAATGTGGGACTCGATCCCAGGATGCTGGGATCATGACCTGAGCCGAAGGCAGCTGCTTAACCAACTGAGCCACCCAGGCGTCCCATGATCAGCCTTTTTTAAACAAGCAAACCAGAACACACCTATATAAAATTCACCACACCCTGTAAAAGGTCAAAACATTCCCCACTGCCGGCAGGAAACCCTGAAGAGGACTGACCTGAGGGAAAAAAACAGCTAAAACACAATAGCAGGGTGCACACAATATATATCAGAAATACTTCCTGAAGCACCAGGCCCTGAACAGTATATGACCTCTTCTTAATAAAGCCATTACTCTCAGGAGCAACACATGTAACAGGTTTTCCTTATGCACAGAAGAAGACAGAAACCTAGACAAAATGCCAAGAGGAGGAATTCATCCCAAAAGAAAGAATAAGAAAAGCTCATGGCCAGGGATCTAATCCAAACAGATAAAAATAATAAGCTGATCCAGAATTTAAAACAACAGTCATAAGGATAGAAGATGGGCTTCAGGAAAGTATAGACGACATCAGGGAATCCTGTACTGCAGAGATAAAAGACCTAAAAACTAGACTAAAAACTAGTCAGCTGAAATAAAAAATGCTATAACTGAGATGCTAAATTGACTGGATATAATGACAACAAGGATGGAAGAAGAAGAGGCATGATTAGGTGATACAGAAGATAAAGTTATGGAAAATAATGAAGCTGAAAAGAAGAAGAAATTAAGACTATTGCATCATGAATGGAAATTCAGGGAAATCAGCAACTCCATAAAGCATAATAACATTCATATCATAGGAGTCCCAAAAGAAAAAGAGCAGAAAAAAGGGGCGGGATATTATTTGAACAAATTATACTGAAAAGGTCCCTAATCTGGGGAAGGAAACAGACATCCAAATCCAGGAGGCACAGAGAACTCCCACCAAATCAACAAAAAAAGGCCAACACCAAGACATATGGCAGTAGAACTTGCAAAATACAGTGATAAAGAAAGAATCCTGAAAGTAGCAAGGGAAAAAAAAAAATCCCTCACTTAAAGCAAAGACAACTGAGGTTAGGAGCAGACCTCTCCCCAGAAATTTGGCAGGCCATAAGAGATTGGCATGATATATTCAGTGTGCTGAATGGGAAAAAATGGGAAAAATATGCAGACAAGATTACTTTATCCAGCAAGGCTGTCATTCAGAACAGAAGGAGAGGTAAAGAGTTTCCCAGACAAACAAAAACTAAAGAACTTCATAATCACTAGAAATCCCTTGAAAGAAATATTAAAGGGGACTCTTCGAGTGGAAAGAAAAGACCAAAAGTGACTGAAACTATAAAGGAACAGAAAACATCACCCAAAATACCAACTTTACAGAAATATGATAGCACTAAATTTAGCCTCTCATTAATCACTCTGAATGCAAATGGACTAAATGGTCCAATCTAAAAGACATAGGGTATCAGAATGGATAAAACAACAACAACAAAACCCTTCTACATGCTGCCTACAAGAAACTCATTTTAGACATAAAGACACCTGCAGATAGAAAGTAAGGGGATGAAGAACCTTCTACCATGATAATGGCCATCAAAAGAAAGCAGAGTAGCCATTCTGATAGCAAACAAAAGAGTTTAAACCAAAGGCTGTAACAAGAGATGAAGGACACTATATCATAAAAAAAGGAGCCTATCAAATAAGAAGATATAACAATTGTAAATATTTATGCCCCTAACTGGAGAGCACCCAAAAATATAAAACAAGTAATAACAAGCATAAAGAAACTCATTGATAATATAATAATAGTAGGTAACATTAACACCCCATTTACAGCAATGGACAGATCACCTAAGCAGAAAATCAACAAGGAGACAATGGTTTTGAATAATACACCAGGCCAGATGGACTTAACATATATATTCAAGACATTTCATCTTAAGCAACAGAATACACATTCTTTTCAAGTGCACATGGGACATTCTCCAAAATAGATCACATATTGGTTGACAACGCAGATCTCAACAAATACAAAAAGATTGAAATCATACCATGCATATTTTTCATTCACAACATTATGAAACTTGAAGTCAACCACAAGAAAAAATTTGGGAAAACCATGAATATTGAGGTTAAAGAACATCCTACCATAGAATCAGTAGATTAACTAGGAAATTAAGGAAGAAATTTTAAAAAAGTACATGGAAGCAAATGAAAATGAAAGCAAAATGATCAAAACCTTTGGGATGCAGCAGAAACAAGGTGAAAGAGGGAAGTAGAAAGCAATGCAACCCACTTAAAGAAGAGACAAAAGGACTTAAACAAGGAAAAGCAAACGAACCTAAAGAAAAAAAGAGGAAATAATAGAGGTTAGAGCAGAAATAAATGATATAGAAACAACAACA
Source organism: Mustela nigripes (assembly GCF_022355385.1). Classification (NCBI taxonomy): domain Eukaryota; kingdom Metazoa; phylum Chordata; class Mammalia; order Carnivora; family Mustelidae; genus Mustela; species Mustela nigripes. The sequence continues at coordinate 34,420,289 of NC_081571.1, forward strand.
AAAAGGAAGAACAGATCAATGAAACTGGGAACTGGTTCTTTGAATGAATTAATAAAATGGAAAAACACCTCATCAGACTCATCAAAAAGAAAAGAGAAAGGACCCAAATAAATAAAATCACAAATGAGGGGCACCTGGGTGGCTCAGTGGGTTAAGCCTCTGCCTTTGGGTCAGGTTATGATACAGGGTCCTGGGATCGAGCCCCGCATTGGGCTGTCTGCTCAGCAGGGAGCCTGCTTCCCCCCTCTCTCTCTGCCTGCCTCTCTGCCTACTTGTGACCTCTGTCTGTCAAATAAATAAACAAAATCTTAAAAAAAAAACCCACAAATGAAAGAAGAGTGGTTACAACCAATACCATAGAAATACACACAATTATAAAAGAAAATTATGAAAGAGTATATGCCAAAAAATTTGGACAATCTGGAAGAAATGGATAAATCCCAAGAAACATATAAATTACCATAACTGAAACAGGAAGGAATAGAAAATTTGAACAGAACCATAACCAGTAAAGAAATGGAATCAGTAATTAAAAATCTCCCAACAAACAGAAGTCCAGGGCCAGATGTTTCCCAGGGGAATTCTACCAAATATTTAATGAAGAGTTAATACCTATTCTTAGACTTTTCCAAAATATAGAAATGGAAAGAAAACTTCCAAATGCCTTCTATGAGGTCAGCATTACCTTAAGCCCAAAATCAGAAAAGACCTCACTAAGAAAGAGAAATACAGACCAATATTCCTGATGAGCATGAGTGCAGAAATTCTAAACAAGATACTAGTTAATCAACTCCAACAGTATATTAAAGAATCACCCACCACAATTAAGTGAGATTTATTCCTGGGCTGCAGGAGAGTTTCACAGAGTTTTGTATTCACAAATCAATCAATGTGATACACCACATTAATAAATAAAAGAATAAGAATTATATGATCCTCTCAATAGATGTAGAAAAGAATTTGACAATGTACAGCATCCATTCTAGGTAACAAACCTCAACAGCAAAGTAAGGATAGAAAGAACACCCTCAACACCTTAAAAGCTTTATACAATAAACCCACAGCTAATACAATACTACATGGAGAAAAACTGAGAGCTTTTAGTTATGATCAGGAACAAGACAGGAGTATCCACTCTCACCATTGTTATTTAACATCATAGTGGAATTCTAGCCTCAGCAATCAACAACAGAAAGAAATAAAAGGCATCCAAATCATCAAGGAAGAAGTCGAATTTCTACTATGAAGCAGATGACATGGTACTCTATGTAGAAAACCCAAAAGACTCCACCAGAAAATTACTGGAACTGATAAATAAGTTAACTAAAGTTGCAGGATACATAATCAATGTACAGAAATCTATTGCATTTCTATATATCAAAAAATGAAGCAGCGGAAAGAGAAATGAAGGAATCAATATCATTTACAATTGTACCAAAAACCATAAGATACCTAGAAATGGACTTAATCAAAGAGGGAAAAGATCTGTACTATGAAAACTATAGAACACTCATGAAATAATTTGAAGAGGACACAAAGAAATGAAAAAACATTCCATGGTCATGGCTTGGGGAAAAAAAAATACTGTTAAAATGTCTATACTACTCAAAGAAATCTACACATTTAGTGCAATCCCTATAAAAATAACACAAGCATTTTTCACAAAACTATTGTAATTTCATCAAGATACAAATCTTATGTACAGAGAAGGAAACAATCGATAAAACTAAAATGCAATCTGTGTAATGGGAAAAGATACTTACAAATGACATATTTGATAAAGGGCTAGTATCCAAAATCTATTAAGAAATTATCAAAAAAGCAAATAATCCAGTTAAGAAATGGACAGAGGACATGAGTAGACCTTTTCCCAAGGAAGTCCTACGGTTGACTAACAGACACATGAAAAGATGCTAAATGTCACTCATCATCCGGGAAATACAAACTAAAACCACGATGAGATAATTTTCACACTTGTCTGAATGGCTAAAATTAACAACAGATGAAAAAATAGATATTAACAAGGATGAGGAGAAAGGGGAACACTTTTATACTGCTGGTAAAAATCCAAACTGGTGATAAGTGGCAGGCCAAAAAGACTGGCATGATATATTCAGAGCAATAAATGAGAAAAGCATGCAGCCAAGAATACTATATCCAGCTAGGCTGGCATTGAAAATAGAAGGAAAGATAAAAAGCTTCCAGGACAAACAAAAACTAGAAGAATTTGTAACCCCCAAACCAGCTCTACAGGAAATATTGCAAGTGGTCCTCTAAGCAAAGAGAGAGCCTAGAAGTAGTAGGTCAAAAAGGAACAATATACTCTAACAGTCACCTAACAGGCAATATAATGGCACTAAATTCATATCTCTCAATAGTTACCTTGAATGTTAATGGGCTAAATGCCCCAATCAAAAGACACAGGGTATCAGAATGGATAAAAAAACAAAACGCACCAATATGATGTCTACAAGAAACTCATTTTAAACCCAAAGACACTTCCAGGTTTAAAGTGAGGGGGTGGAAAACAATATACCATGCTAATGGACATCAGAAGAAAGCTGGGGGGGGGGGCGGTGCTATCCTTATATCAGATCAATTAGATTTTAAGCCAAAGACTGTAATAAGAGATGAGAAAGAACACTATATCATACACAAAACATACACAAAAGATCCGTCCAACAAAAGACCTAACAATTTTAAATATCTATTCCCCTAACATGGGAGCTGCCAACTATATAAACCAATTAATAACAAAATCAAAGAAAGACATCGACAATAATACAATAATAGTAAGGGACTTTAACACCCCCTCACTGAAATGGACAGATAATCCAAGCAAAAAGATTAACAAGGAAATATAGGCCTTAAATGACACACTGGACCAGATGGACATCACAGATATATTCAGAATATTCCATCCCAAAGCAACAGAATACACATTCTTCTCTAGTGCACATGGAACATTCTCCAGAATAGATCACAATCTGGGTCATAAATCAGGTCTCAACCGGTATCAAAAGATTGGGATCTTTCCCTTCATAATTTTTAGACCATAATGGTCTGAAGTTAGAACTCAATCCCAAGACGAAATTGGGAAAGAACCCAAATACATGGAGGCTAAAGAGCATCCTACTAAAGAATGAATGGGTCAACCAGGAAATTAAAGGAGAACTGAAAAAATTCATGGAAACAAATGATAATGAAAACACAATGGTTCAAAATCTGTGGGAGCACAGCAAAGACAGTCGATGTCTTTCTTGTATAGTGATACAAGCCTTTCTCAAGAAACAAGAAATGTTTTAAATACACAACCTAACCCTACACCTAAAGGAGCTGGAGAAAAAACAACAAAGAAAGCCTAAATCCAGCAGGAGAAGAGAAATAATAAAGATCAGAGCAGAAATCAATAAAATAGAAACCAAAAAAACAACAGAACAAATCAATGAAACTAGGATCTGGTTCTTTGAAAGAATTAATAAGAATGATAAACCCCTGGCCAGACTTATCAAAAAGAAAAGAGAAAGGATCTATGAATAAAATCATGAATGAATGAGGAGACCACAACCAACACCAAAGAAATACAAACAGTTATAAGAACATATTATGAGCAACTCTATGCCAGCAAATTTGACAATCTGGAAGAAATGGATACATTCCTAGAAACATATAAACTACCACAACTGAACCAGGAAGAAATAGAAAACCTGAACAGATGCATAACCAGTAAGGAGATTGAAACAGTCATCAAAAATCTCTGAACAAACAAGATCCAAGGGCCAGACAGCTTCCCAGGGGAATTCTACCAAACATTTAAAGAAGAATTAATTCCTATTCTCCTGAAACTGTTCCAAAAAATATGAATGGAAGGTAAATTTCCGAACTCATTTTATGAGGCCAGGATTACATTGATCCCAAAACCAGGCAAAGACCCCATCTTAAAAGAGAATTACAGATCAATACCCTTGATGAGCACAAAAAAAATTCTCACCAAAACACTAGCCAATAGGACCCAACGGTACATTAAAAGGATTATTCACCAAGACCAAGTGGGATTTATTCCTGGAGTGCAAGCTTGGTTCAACATCCACAATGTGATACAATACATTTAATAAAAGAAATAATATGAATCATATATACTATCAATACTCTCAATAGAGGCAGAAAAAGCATCTGACAAAGTGCAGCATCCTTTCTTAATCAAAACTCTTCAACATGTAGGAATAGAGGGTACATACTTCAATATCATCAAAGCCATCTATGAAAAACCCACAGCAAATATCATTCTCAATGGAGAAAAACTGAAGCTTTTCTGCTAAGGTCTGGAACACCACAGAGATGTCCATTATCACCACTGCTATTCAACATAGTACTAGAAGTCCTAGCCTCAGCAATCAGACAACAAAAAGAAATTAAATGCATCCAAATCAGCAAAGAAGAACTCAAAACTATCACTCTTTGCAGATGATATGATAGTTTATGTGGAAGACCCAAAGACTCCTCTCCAAATCTGCTAGAACTTGTATAGGAATTCAGTAAAGTGTCAGGATATAAAATCAATGCACAGAAATCAGTTGCATTTCTTTACACCAATAACAAGACAGAAGAAAGAGAAATTTAGAAGTCAATCCCATTTACAATTGCACCCCAAATCATAAGATACCTAGGAATAAACCTAACTAAAGAGGCAAAGAATCTGTACTCAGAAAACTATAATGTACTCATGAAAAAAATTGAGGAAGACACAAAGAAATGGAAAAAAGTTCCATGATCATGGATTGGAAGAACAAATACTGTGAAAATGTCTATGCCACTTAAAGCAATCTACACGTCTAATGCAATCCCTATCAAAATACCATTCATTTTTTTCAAAGAAATGGAACAAATAATTCTAAAATTTATATGGAACCAGAAAAGACCTCAAATAACCAGAGGAATGTTGAAAAAGAAAGCCAAAGTTGGTGGCATCACAATTCCAGACTTCAAGCTCTATTACAAAGCTGTCATTATCAAGACAGTATGGTACAGGCACAAAAACAGATGCATAGATCAATGGAACAGACTAGAGAGCCCAGAAATAGACCCTCAACTCTATGGTAAACTAATCTTCAAAAAAGCAGGAAAGAATGTCCAGTGGAAAAAAAGACAGTCTCTTCAACAAATGGTGTTATGAAAATTGGACATGCAGAAAAATGAAACTGGACCATTTCCTTACACCACACAAAGAAATAGACTCAAAATGGATGAAGGACCTCAATGCAAGAAAGGAATACCTCAATATCCTTGAGGAGAACACAGGCAGCAACTTCTACGACCTCAGCCAAAGCTACTTCTTCCTAGAAACATTGCCAAAGGCAAGGGAAGCAAGGGCAAAAATGAACTTTTGGGACTTCATTAAGATCAAAATCTTTTTCACAGCAAAGGAAACAGTCAACAAAACCAAAAGACAACTGACAGGATGGGAGAAGGTATTTGCAAACGACATATCAGATAAAAGGCTAGTATCCAACATCTATAAAGAACTTATCAAACTTAACACCCAAGGAACAAATAATCCAATCGATAAATGGGCAGAGGACATGAACAGACATTTCTGCAAAGAAGACATCCAGATGGCCAACAAACACATGAAATAATGCTCCGCATCACTCAGCATCAGGGAAATACAAATCAAAACCACAATGAGCTACCACCTCACGCCAGTCAGAATGGCTAAAATTAACAAGTCAGAAAATGACAGATGCTGGTGAGGATGCGGAAAAAGGGGAACACTCCTACACTGTTGGTAGGAACACAAGCTGGAAAACAGCGCGGAGGTTCCTTAGAAAGTTGAAAATAGAGCTATCTTATGACCCAGAAGTTGCACTACTGGGTATTTACCCTAAAGATACAAATGTAATGATCTGAAGAGGCACATGTACCTGAATGTTTATAGCAGTCATGTCCATAACAGCCAAACACTGGAAAGAACCTAGATGTCCATCAACAGATGAATGGGTAAAGAAGATGTGGCATATAAATACAATGGAATACTATGCAGCCATCAAAAGAAATGAAATCTTGCCTTTTGCAACAATGTGGATGGTACTAGAGGGTATTATGCTGAAAGAAATAAATTAATCAGAGAAAGACAATTATCATATGCTCTCCATGATAGGAAGAATTTGAGAGGAAATGTGGGGGCTTAGGGGGTAGGGAAGGAAAAAGTGAAACAAGATGGGATTGGGAGGGAGACAAACCATAAGAGACTCTTAATCTCACAAAATAAACTGAGGGTTGCTGGGGGTAGGGGGATAGAGAGAGGGCGGCTGGGTTATGGACATTGGGGAGGGCATGTGCTATGGTGAGTGCTGTGAAGTGTGTAAACCTGGCAATTCACAGACCTGTACCCCTGGAGCTAATAATACATTATAAGTTAATTTAAAAAAACATCAAAACTGCTGTAGCCACTCTGGAAAATAGTATGGAGTTTCCTTGAAAAGTTAAAAATAGAACTACCTTATGATCCAGTAATTGCACTACAAGGTATTTACCTAAAGGATACAAAAATACTGATTCAAAGGGGCAGATGAACCCTATAGTTTATAGCAGCACTACCAATAACAGCCAAATTATGGAAAGGGTCCCGATGTCTATCAACTGATGAATGGATAAAGATGTGGTGTTTATACATAAAATATACATAAAATTGGAATATTACTCAGCCATCAAAAAGAATGATTCTTGTCATTTTCAATGACATTGGTGGAATTAGGGAATATTATGCTAAGCAAAGTAAGTCTGTCAGAGAAAGACAAATACCATTGATTTCACTCATGTGGAATTTAAGAAGCAAAACAGATAAAAATAGAATAAAGAAAAGGGTAAGAGAGGGAGGCAAATCATAAGAGATATTCTTAGCTATAGAGAACAAACAGGATTGCTGGAGGGGAAGCAGGTCGGGTGATGGGCTAAATGGAGGGATGGGTATTAAGGATGTTACTTGTTGTGATGAGCACTGGGTCTTATATATAGATGATAAATCACTTAATTCTATTCCTGAAACCAATATTATGCTATATGTTATCTAACTAGAATTTAAATAAAAAATTGAAACATGGAGAAAAAAGAAGAAAATTTTTCCAAGTGGGTTTGAGAATGAGAACTAAACAATGTCCTCTGTGAGAACTGACATGTGTTTTCTATTTTATTTGCATTCTATTCCATATTCTTTACAAAGGATTGAGCAATATTCTAGCAGAGTAGTGAAAGAACAAAAGCTGCATGGGAAAGGTGGATATATTTTGGTGCTGAAAACTAGACTGAGTTTTTATTCACATAGGTTTATTCCATTCTGTGGATGGAATGATGCCAATGAACAGAGAAATACACCAGACATGTTCAGAACACAGAGAAGTCTCATGTGGCTTATTCAACTCTGTTTCCTGAAGTGATTCTGAGACACAGTCAAGTTAAAGAGTTTCAGTTAAGAGAGAAAATGCTGAAATATTAGGCCTAGGGATATCAATTTAGGAGTTTCCATAGAGCTGTAGTTTTAAGCAGAGATTGTTAAGACTGCCTATTTGTGTAAAGCACAGGAGAGAAAAGTCAAGGAATAAACCCTGGTAAATATGTGCATTTAGAAGGTGATGTAAAAAATAAGATCCTTAAAAAAACAGATATATAAATTTTTGAAAATCTTGAAATTCCCTTCCTGCATGACAACATTGAGGTAAGGAGAGACTAAGGATCTTGATGGTTGTGATGACAAAATTTGTACACCAAATGAAGAAGAAAAAGGGAGCAAGTGGAAACTTGGGAAAAGAATCAAGAATCCCTGTTGCAATAAAACAGGGATAAATGAAGAGTAGAGAAAATAAGTACATACTTCTTTGAAGACATTTGATGATAAAGCAAGCAGATAATACCAAAATTTTTAAATGTCCCATTTAATAGTGAAATATCAGTATTTCCTATTTTTCTTTGATCTATAACACCATGAAATAACCCTAAAAGAAATTAAAATAATAAATGTTTTAATTATAAAATAATGCAATTAATGGAAGTCAAATACTACCTCTGCATACTGCCTCCTACCTTGATCTTCAATATTTTATTTAGTTAAACTCTTGTAAGTAAACCATTGAGTAGGTGGGCATCAGGAATTGTTCATTGAAGAAAGAAAAGAAGTTGGCAGGTGATTTAGTTGCTAGTAAAAGGTATAAAGAAGATGTCTGTAGTTTGAAATAATGTCTTTTTATAAACGTATATAATTAGAAAGTTTGTGAGGTAAATTTAAAAATAAAGGTTTTATAAGATAAAAATAACTGCAACATGTAACCTAACACATTATCTAAATGCGTTAAGGATGATATTATTTTATCAAATTTATAGGGGATTATTCAAGTTAGGCATTATATACTCTTTAAAAAGGTCCATTTGTTTCTTCTCAAAAACAAAAAAAATAAATCTTAGATTTTCTAATCCACACCAGAAGGGGAATTCTTTTTTTTTTTTTTAAAGACTTTATTTATTCGTTTGACAGATAGAGATCACAAGTAAGCTGAGAGGCAGGCAGAGAGAGAGATTGAGGAAGCAGGCTCCCTGCTGAGCAGACAGCCCGATGCGGGGCTCGATCCCAGGACCCTGGGATCATGACCAGAGCCGAAGGCAGGACCTAACCCACTGAGCCACTCCAGTGCCCCCAGAAGGGGAATTCTAATGGTGGCCGAAATCTTCAGAATATGTACCTCATGTTTATTATATACCAGACATAGTGGTAGGGAATTTCATAGTGTAATCTTATTAAAGCCCCATAACGACCCAGTGACAAAAATTTGTGTTCTCTCTGTGAAGAAGTCCTGTTTAAATATTTGAGCTAGGGCGAAACCAGCAAGTGACAAAAAGAGTTTGATCAGGGACAATGTCTCATAATTGACCTCTTGTCTCATTCACTAACATATGCAAGTATTTATTTATTTATTTAATCATCATTCAATGGATCATATATCATTCAATAAATGGTTATTAAGTATCAATTGCGTGCCAGTATGCACTGTCATGTTAGGTTCATAAAAAGATTTAGGTATTTTGGTAATTCTATAAGTTGATCTGCCTGGACCTCCTGATTCTACAATTTTACATGATTACTTTTTCTTGGCTGAGAAGTACTGATCAAGAAGATTAAGCATTGTATCCAAGGATGGCACTGTTCTGTTCAATTCAGCTTGACAAATAACTATGTGTCAAGCAGATTTTTAGGTGCAATGCTTGTAGAGGTAAGAAAATGTAACATTGTCTCTGTTCTTTTGTAATTACAGTCTAGTGGGGAACACAGATGATAAATAAGTAACTACTAGTGTGATGAGTATTATGAAGGAAGAATTACAATGTGCAGTGGGAGAATCTGATCAGACTTAAATGCTTTCCTACAGGAAACTTGACAACAAGAGGACAATGAGAAGAATATTTTATAGGGATAACTATGGCCTCATTTTCAGGAGCAATATCTCTTGATTACTCTTTTAGGACATTAAATAGAAAAGCAATATCTTGCTTTAGTCCCCACAACTGCTAAAATTTATTCTTTTAGTAATTCTACTTGTAACAATGCTGAGAACCCAGAACAACACAGAATATTCTCAAAAGAATATTCCATTTCAGATTAAGAAATTATCTATATGAGCTTACACAGCATCTAGTAGCTTACAGTGCAACTTCTAAATTGAAACACTAAAACATATTATTTAAAAGGATTATGAAAGGTTAACAGCAATCATAAAAACAAACAAATACAAAACAGAGTAATGTAAAATCTAGTGACATGTCTGGGAAGAATCAAAATTAACTTCAACACCTATAGAGAGGTCTTGTCACAACCATGCTGGTTATCTAAAGATAACAGGGGACCTGGTATGTACACCTATAGAATTTAGGATGTATGGGTGAGAGAGACATTGAAATAAAGTACTATAGTAGTGAATGAAAAATTACAACCCTGAAAAACACAATTATGTGATCAAACTTATGTTAAAATGTGCTGTGTGTATATTATAAATCTACATAAAATGAAAAAATGCACAAAACAATCATGAAATGTATTTATGAAATTATGAAATGTATAATTTGTGTAATTAGAAAATAAACACAAAAGTAGGGCTTAAATTATATATTGTATAAATTTTCTGTTTTCTTTTTATGCACACATAGGCATATCAAAAATACTTCTAAATAAAAAAGAACACATATAATTATCTGTGAATGGTAGAATTATGATGATTTCTAGTTTCTTCTTTCTTTTCTACGTTTTGTGAAATATCCTCCATAACCATTAACTGCACTTATAGGAAATTTACCAAAACATTAAAATAACCTATATTAGTGAAATTTGGGAAGGCATTTTAAATGCAAAATGTTGACATGATAGTTTGGTTTGGTAAAAGAGAGGACTTGTTTTTGTTGGCTGCTGTTATGCAAGGTTATTGCTGCACTGTCGATTTTCCTTTTAATCTCTAGTGTTGGTATGTCTTTTTTTCTCTCTCAATAGGTATTGTTAATGCATTATAAATGAAATAATTCATTTAAGATGGATAACTCAATTCTTGATGCACTGCCATAGTGTGGTTAATTTCCTTTCCATCTACCTTCAATTTATTTAATTGCTTATTTAAAAAGAAATTTTCATTTTGAAATTAGTTTTAGATTTATAGAAAAGTTGCAAGAATAGTGCACAATTCTCTTCCAGTTTCCCCATTATTCACATTAAGATATAATCTAAATGGGCTTTATTTGTTCAATCTCTAAAATCCCTTGTTCTCTTCAAAAAAATATCTTCTTACAGACATATTAAATTCTTGCATGTTTTTTCAATATAAAAACTAGTAACATTTTTCAAAATGTAAAGAAATATGATTTTTAAGTGGAATTATAAACTTTATATATGATTCCATCAATATTATAGAAATGAACAATTTCATACTGTGAAATGTTACATTTAGAGGAAGAACAGGAGAAAAAAACTACATTTCTCATTTTCAACTACTGGCAATGAGGCTCCTATCCTGTTTTCCAAATACCACATACTTTATATTTGCCACTGTCTATATTATACCTTTCAGTAACATTTCTCAACACATATTGGAGTCTCAATAGCCTGAGTTTTATCTTTGTGTATAGCATATATATATATATATATATATATATATATATATAGCAATAATTTAAATGTATATTTAAATTATATATATGCATACATGTGTGTATGTATGTATATATTTATATATATGTGTGTCTCTGTGTGTGTGTGTGTGTGTGTGTGTGTGTGTATTGGTTACAGTTCTAGGGGACAGATAATATATTATATCATGCAGTATTTCTGACACTTTTTTAAGCCCAGAAAAATGCTGGGTGAAGCAAATAGTTCTGATAAGCATGTGTAAAGAGATTTTAAACTTTATATTAACTCATTTCTTAGCAACAACATGTGCAGAATGAAAGTCAATAGTTTAAAACTAGCCAACAAGCCATCTACTTTTGCCTTAGTTTAGAAAAGTCTAGGATGAAATGTTATAAAAGTTACATCCATTACGTGTGTTTGTTTTGCTTGTTAAAGAACTAAATTAAGTAAATTTGTATTCATTCAAGTTTTCATCAGGATTTTTTTTTTTTTTAGATTTTTATTTATTTATTTGACAGAGAGATCACAGTAGGAGAGAGGAAGGGAAGAGATCACAGAGAGAGAGGAAGGGAAGCAGGCCCCCTGCTGAGCAGAGAGCCCGATGTGGGACTCGATCCCAGGACCCCGAGATCATGACCTGAGCCGAAGGCAGTGGCTTAACCCACTGAGCCACCCAGGCGCCCCTCATCAGGATTTTTAAGATTAGTAATCACTCTACAATGTGGAAAGCAGCTCTGATGATATCAGATTAAGACTTCAACTCAGTTACTTTTGTTTAGGTATTTATTTACAGATAATAATAATATTATGGCCATAGAATTACATATCTGTAATGGATCATACAAACTATTTCATTGAGTTAGGGATGTTAAACATTACTTAAGATCCATTTGGATACTTAAGATCCATTCTGGACACTCATGTTCCCCAACAGAGTATCAATAGAGTACGCTTTTCACTATATTGTATCTATATTTAAAAAGCATTGAGCCTATGTAATGCCAAATTTATTGAAAGAAAAAAAATCCATTTCCCTCCTTGTTCCTAATTTTTTTAACCAAGCCATACATATCTGTCAAATATTCAAAATACAGAGTAGAATCTTAAAAACCTAGAAATGTCATAAATAGTGGTTTTCCTTTCTTCCTTCTCAATTCAAAGATTTCATTTTGTATATGCATTTTTTTTCTGTCTAAATTCATTTTGAGTTGTGTTTTCATTGGTTCACCTGTCGTCTTTGACATGACATATTTTATTTATCCATTTTTAAAAATTTTATTTATTTATTTACAGAGTGAGGGAATAGGCATAGGAAGAAGGAGAGAGAGAATCCAAAGTGGACTCCATGGTGAGCATGGAGCCTGACACGAGGCTTGATCCTACCACCCTGAGATCATGATGTGAGCTAAAAATCAAGAGTCGGATGCTTAACCAACCAAGTCAACCATGTGTCTTTCTCTGACCTGCTTATTTTAATTTGCCAAAAAACTGCACTTCATTCAGCCTAGGTAATTGATGGATGGCCTATTACTAATAAATAATTTCGGTATTTTCAATATATTTGCAGTCTTAATTGAAACTGTGCTCAATAAAAATAAACATTTTTTAAAAGTATTCATACTTTAGATAGCCCAAATTAAAGACAAACTATTTTAATTTTTGGAAAAAGTAACTAAAGCAAAAGCAAAGAATTGGTTAGTGTGCTAAGCATAAGTTGTTCAACTGAAACCCATGCTGCTTTTTTAGGATGCTCTAAGTTGAGTTCATGGTGGATTGGGTTAAGTTGCCTTAAGACTGGTCCTACATTTTCAGTTTGACTTAATATAACAAGTAAATGTTTTCTGCTTTGTGCTTTTAGGTTTGTAAGTCTTGGAAATTATCAGTGAACTTGTAGGGGAAAGAATCACCCAGCACAGCCTCTAGAGAGAAAGGCTGGAGCCAATATAATATGCCTGGAGACTAAAAGGAGGAGAAATATGGTCTTTCCCTGCTCATATAGGCTCTCCCTGCAAGGTGAAGGAGCATCTCATGTGCGCACTTGTACTTAACAGGCCTTGCCCTTCTATGGTCTGTTGCTAGGAATAACAATAAACAGTAGCTCATTAAACAAGATGCTGTCTCATTATGAGAGGAGCTCTTCTGGCTTATTAAAAACAAAATACTGAAAGCCTGAAAGAAAACATGACTGAAACTAAATGCAAACAACTGTGCCTTTTATTTTAGATATATTGATCTCCTACAAAAGACTGACATACTTAATGGATATCCTTAATGATTTTACAGTGGGGCAAATTATCTCTAAAAGTAGCATGGCTTAAAAAGACGGTATGATCTGCCACCCAGTGAAATCCAATACTCTTGTAAGCACCACTAGTCACCATGTTATAACTCTCTGAGAGCAAGAAAACTACAAAATCAGGAAAGGAAATAAAACTACTTTGTTTTAGCTATACTTTCAAATTCAACTAAAATGCTTCCAGGGTGCCATGAAAATATTTCCCCAAATAATCTAATCCTGTTCTTCATAATTCCTCCCTTTCAGGCAAAATGCAGTTGACAGAAAACAGCAAAGAATTTTTAGCAGGATTTAACAGGGATAAGGTATTATATTCAAATAAATTTTTCATTACTTTAAATCATAATGTTTTGAGACTGTATATTCAAGAAACTTTCCAAATATTTAAGGTCTGATTGAGCTACAAAAGATTACGTTAGAAGGAAGAGAAATCAGTCACATTTTTGAGACCGGAGTTATGTAAATGGTCTATAGAGACTCAAAGAATTTGAAAGTGAGCAGAAAAAAAGTCATGAATATGTAGAAATATCTGATACAAATTAAAGAAAAAGACATTAAATCTGGATAAAACAAACCAAGAAAGGTTTTGAACATTAGAAATAAAAATTAAGGAATTTCTGTTAGGAAACACAATAATTTAGTGCATTTCTGGACATAACAGATCATGAGCTAGATGTGATTTGTACCCTCCCAGAGATATAACTTGCCAAATAATTTTCTGAAGAGAATAAAAAAAGAATCCCAAAACATTAAAATATGCTAATGAACATCTTAGAATCATGTCAGTTCTATTTGCAAAATGAAAGGCTATCACAGACCTGTACCCCTGGGGATAAAAATATATGTTTATCAAAAATAAAAAATTAAAAAAAAAAAAAAAAGAAAGGCTATCAGACACACTTTTCTTGAAAACCCTCATCTAGATTTTGTCATTGTCCAGATTGTGCAAAAACACAGATTTAAACCACTTGCTTTGGTAAAGGGCTTTCAGCAGACCTGTCAATCCCCTGGGAGATCTTACATACCAATCTTTATTCCAATAGAAGTATTGAATTGTTCCTGTTATAGAGTTATAGAAAATTGAAGGTGAAAAAAAATTGAGTACAAATACTCAGTCATTCTGGGTTGTCTGGGTGGCTCAGTCTGTTGGGCATCTGCTTTCTACTCCAGTGGTGATCCCGGGCCTGGAATAGAGCCCCCTGTCAGATTCCCTGCTCAGTGAGAAATCTGTTTCTCCCTCTCCCTTTGCCCCTCCCCCTCCACTCATGCTCTGTCTCTTGCTTTCTCTCTCTCAAATAAATAAAATAAAATCTTTAACAAACAAACAAATGTTCAACCATTTCAATTTATGTATAAGAAAATGAATACCAAGAAGAAAAGGTATTCCAATAGTGGAACTTACTTGATCTTTAAAGAGATCTTATGGAATTCATATTATTACCCTATTAATAAGGTAACATTGATAAAAATAGAAGGTTCAAAGTGTTTAAAGAATTTGCCATAAGTTTCTCAGCCAGATGTCAGTGGATTTCAAATTTGAACAGTATAATGGAGTATTTCATTCTCAATACAACAACAACATGAGATAATATCATGGACATAAGGCTAAACTCTTCTGATTCGATTTCAGTAATTTTCAGAGCCTAGATAGGGGGAAGTTTATTGGAGTAGATTAAGAAATATAATGCATATAAATAATATACACTTACATATATCATAAGACAATTTGAATTTTCCTCCTATCCCTACTTTGTCTCATATTTTTAACTTGGTGTAGAGATAGAAAAAATATATAAAAATTTAACAGAATCATAAATAAAGAATAAGCTATGTTATAATGGGAGGGTGATTACAAATAACATCTGAGAATTTTTAATTAAAACCCATTGTAATGGCTAATGGAGCAATGGGAAGGTAAGACTGTGAAGACAGACAGTAAATTGAAGGTGGTGTGTTTCACAAAAGAACTGTTTTCCTATTCAAGTTTTCCCTTTAACTTGCTCTATGATTTTAAATAATTATGGAGTACCAACCCAATGCAATATCTAAAGATGTTCATCTTTTATGTTTATGCCTTGGGTAATCCTCTCCCTTTGAGTGTGGGGGGGATCTGTGACTTGCTTCTAACAAACAGTATCTCCCAAAGGTGATGGGATGTTACAGTATATAAGAATCCATTTTATCAGATTAAAGCAAGAGACTCTCTGTAGCTCAATAAGCTAAGTGGCCCTGTGGGAGAACTCCATGTGGCAGAAAGCTGCAGACAGCCTCTAAGAACAGAAAAAACCAGTGTCCTAGGAATGAAACTATGAGCAAATGACTTTTATCAACAACTTGAATGAATCTGGAAGCAGAGTCTTCTCCAGTATAGCTTCTAAAGGAGAAGGTATCCTGTGACACTTTGAGTAGAGAGAAATCAGCCAGGCTATGCTTTTCCTCCTGCCTCACCGAGACCATAATGCAGAAAACATTTGTGGTAATCTGTTATGCAGCAGTGGAAAACTAACACAATGGTTTACCTTAATTTCTTTGGGATTGAGTTGAAAAAGTAAATGCATTTTGAATACATTTTTATTTTCCTAAATTTTTTCTTGGTTGTAGGAATCTGAAATTTAAAGACTGTAACCTGAAAAGTCAATGCTCTCATACAAATAAGAAGATGGTGAGTATGAAATATAAACCCATGAAAGCATATATGGTGTAAGGGCCATTAAAAGGGGCTGAAGTTTAACTCTGTTTTCCCTCCTGTATGAGTTTCCTGGTGTTAGCGACCTCTCTAGGTAGTCTGAACAGTTTCACTTTGAGCCAGTAGACAGATTTCCTAAGTAAAAACAGCTATCCATTATTTCTGCACTTTGGGAAAGTGTCCCACAGACCTCAGGGAGATATCTGATTGCTATGGCAGATGATTATCTAAAACTGACAGAATACTGGCCCTTAACCACAGAGTCAAATGCATTTAACCATCTTTACCTTGTGTGACTCCTCTACTTAAAATGTATTCACTCTTCAAGTTCTAGGGTGGATAGTAGATGGTGGTGGAAGGGTACTTGTGGATTTGTTCAGATTTCCTTAATACTGTAAACCAAGCTCACAATAATTATAAATGAAAAACCATACGAGGATACTGTATTCTGCTTTTATAACGACTTCCTCCTACCAGGCTTACAAAACTGAATTTCAATTTGTTTTGTTTTGTTTTATATTTAGGCAATATAACAAATCCAGAACATGTAGTGTTTTTGTTTTTGTTTTGTTTTTTAATTTTTGTGTGTGTGTATGTGTGTGTGTGTGTGTGTTTATTTCTTTTCAGCCTAACAGTATTCATTTTTATGCACCACACCAGTACTCCATGCAGTACTCCTTAATATCCACCACCACACCAGTACTCCACACCAGTACTCCTTAATATCCACCACCTGGCTCCCCCAACCTCCCACCCTATGCCCCTTCAAAACCCTCAGGCTGTTTTTCAGAGTCCATAGTCTCTCATGGTTCACCTCCCTTTCCAATTTCCCTCAGCTCCCTTCTCCTCTCCATCTCCCCATGTCCTCCATGTTATTTGTTATACTCCGCAAATAAGTGAAACCGTATGAAAATTGACTCTCTCTGCTTGACTTATATCACTCAGCATAATCTCTTCCAGTCCCGTCCATGTTGCTACAAAAGTTGGGTATTCATCCTTTCTGATGGAGGCATAATACTCCATAGTGTATATGGACCACATCTTCCTTATCCATTCATCTGTTGAAGGGCATCTTGGTTCTTTCCACAGTTTGGTGACCATGACCATTGCTGCTATAAACATTGGGGTACAGATGGCCCTTCTTTTCACTACATCTGTATCTTTGGGGTAAATACCCAGTAGTGCAACTGCAGGGTCCTAGGGAAGCTCTATTTTTAATTTCTTGAGAAATCTCCACACTGTTCTCCAAAGAGGCTGCACCAACTTGCATTCCCACCAACAGTGTAAGAGGGTTCCCCTTTCTCCACATCCTTTCCAACACACGTCATTTCCTGTCTTGCTAATTTTGGCCATTCTAACTGGTGTAATGTGGTTTTAATTTGAATCTCCCTGATGGCTAGTGATGATGAACATTTTTTTCATGTGTCTGATAGCCATTTGTATGTCTTCATTGGAGAAATGTCTGTTCATATCTTCTGCCTATTTTTTTATATGATCATCTGTTTTGTGTGCATTGAATTTGAGAAGTTCTTTATAGATCTTGGATATCAACCTTTTGTCTGTACTGTCATTTGCAAATACCTTCTCCCATTCCATGGGTTGCCTCTTTGTTTTCTTGACTGTTTCCTTTGCTGTGCAGAAGCTTTTGATCTTGATGAAGTCTCAAATGTTCATTTTCGCTTTTGTTTCCTTGGCCTTTGGTGACATATCTTGAAAGAAATTGCTGTGACTGATATTAAAGAGGTTACTGCCTATGTTCTCCTCTAGGATTCTGATGGATTCCTGTCTCACACTGAGGTCTTTGATCCATTTCGAGTTTATCTTTTTTGGTGTAAGAGAGTGGTCAAGTTTCATTCTTCTACATATAGCTGTCCAATTTTCCCAGTACCATTTATTGAAGAGACTGTCTTTTTTCCACTGTATATTTTTTCCTGCTTTGTCAAAAATTATTTGACCATAGAGATGAGGGTCCATATCTGGGCTTTCTATTCTGTTCCACTGGTCTACGTGTCTGTTTTTATGCCAGTATCATGCTGTATTGGTGATCACAGCTTTGTAGTAAAGCTTGAAATCAGGTAACATGATGCCCCAGCTTTGTTTTTCTTTTTCAACATTTCCTTAGCAATTCAGGGTCTCTTCTGATTCCATACAAATTTTAGGATTATTTGCTCCAGCTCTTTGAGAAATACCAGTGGAATTTTGATCGGAATGACATTAAAAGTATAGATTGCTCTAGGCAGTATAGACATTTTAACAATGTTTATTCTTCTGATCCAAGAGCATGGAATGGTCTTCCATCTTTTTGTGTCTTCTTCAACTTCTTTCATGAGTATTCTGTAGTTCCTCAAGTACAGATCCTTACAGATCCTTTACCTCTTTGGTTAGGTTTATTCCCAGGTATCTTATGGTTCTTGGTGCTATAGTAAATGGAATCAATTCCCTAATTTCCCTTTCTGTATTTTCATTGTTAGTGTATAAGAAAGCCACTGATTTCTGTACATTGACTTTGATCCTGCCATGTTATTGAATTGCTCTATGAGTTCTAGTAGTTTGGGGGTGGAGTCTTCTGGGTTTTCCATATAAAGAATCATATCATCTGCGAAGAGAGAGAGCTTGACTTCTTCATTGCCAATTTGGATACCTTTTATTTCTCTTCGTTGTCTGATTGCTGTTGCTAGGACTTCTAATATTATGTTGAACAAGAGAGGTGAGAGTGGGCATCCTCGTTGTGTTCCTGATCTCAACAGGAAGGCTGTGAGCATTTTCCCATTGAGGATGATATTTGCTGTGGGTCTTTCATAGATAGATTCTATGAAGTTGAGGAATCAGAATGTGTAGTTTTAATTTAAAGAATTCTCATTCCATTTTTACTATTTGGTGTAGTGTATAAAAAACATTAGAATAGAATGTGTTCTCCTACAGTCAGGAATGATTCCTTTGCAAAGCAAGGACTCACAAAATATCAGTGTGCTGCTTTATGATTACCACTTTATATCTTTATTAATTATATTTTAATAACAAATATAGCTTGTTTGTATTTTGATAACTGAAATACTTTGGTTGTCTCATCATCTCCTAGGGAAAAAGGTAAAGAAAAAATGTATAAACACTTTGTATGAGAAATGTGACCTACTGTATAAAAATTTCTGTTAAACATACATGAGTGAAACATAAGCATTTACTCATTTTACTCATTTCTTTATTTTCAAATAGGTATGTTAATTTAATAAAGACATCAGTAGGTCACTAAATTGTCTAATTGTCTTCTCTGCATTCTTGCCTTTTCTATTCTGCCCTCTTTTATCTTGCCATTCTTCCTCTAAACACACTGGGACTCAGTACTTATAAAATTGGATATAATTTAAACTTTTGCTTCTTCTTCTTCTTCTTTTTTTTTTTTTTTTTTTTTTTTTTTTTTTTGCTTCTTTTTAATAGCTCTTCAGGGATGTTGGAGAAAAGCAGTTTTATACATATTAAAACTAAGATGTGAACTACCAGTTTGGAATGTAGAATGGAGTTGGTTGAGTTATGCAAGGGTAGAAAATGGGTTTCCTTCCAGAAAGTTTAATTTGGTGGTATTTTCTGTAAAGTGCCCGGAGCACTTGTTAACATTCATAACATGCTAACGAAATTTATTTTTCATAGAGAATATAAATTGAGCAGGAGAAAGTTTTGGGAATGAACAACAGGCTGGTATGGAGAAATGGAGGAATGTGGTTTTACTAATACTGTCATTCCTTTTTCAAACACACATGCTCCCCATTAAGACTGAGACTCTTATTCATTTTCTCTGTTTTTCTCTTTCTTTCTTTGCTTTTTATTTCTCTATCACCTTTGCAGCTTCTATTCACATTCCGTTCTCCCAAAGTCTTTTAGTATACAGTTCAAAATTGTACATTTCTGTCTATTTTAACAACGCCGATACTCTTTTTTTAATTCAACATATTTAAAATGATCAACATATAATAATTCCTTAAAACTTGAAATCAGTGTCTCTGACAATTTGAATTATACTTGAAGCACAAATATTTCAACAAGACATATTTGTCATTTTATTTTTAGATGTTTATTATATGAACTATGTACGTGTCTATTAAGAGCAAAACATATAATCCAGATTACCATTACTTGATATTTCAGTTACAAATTTCACCTAATTATAAAATCAATATCATAAACATCATATGTTTAATATCTGTGTATGCCATGTATTATATTTATGTCATTGTATTTTTATGGACATTTAGTGAACTTTAAGTGCAGAGTCTTGGCAAAGTACTAGTCACTGGTCATTTCTGATCAAGCCAACAGATCTCCTCATATTCTGAAACAGTCTTAAGAGCTGAGAAGTGACTTCAGTTGGATCTAAATTTCATTTTGTCTCCAGTTTCACATCATTGTTAGAACTCAGTTTTATTTCCAGAAATTACATAAAAGAAAGCCAATTGAATGAAAGACTTTATAGAACCATGGAGTCAAATACGAATTCTAGTCTTTGTTCCCGAAATTCCTATTTTACAGGAAGTTTTTAGTGGACATAGTATATTTTCAGCTGCTTAGGAAGCTAACATTCTGATGATGCAGATACTTTATAATTGAGACATTTCTTGAGATTTGCACTTCAAAGCACAGCCACACAAAATAAAGCACATTTTATAATCACTAACCACTTCTGAAATTGAGAATTCATTTTCTGGCAAGAGCTGTGTAATTTTTAAAAATCTATTATTTCTTCAAACTCAGGGCAGTTCAGCAAAGGGAAACAAGAACAGTTTTACAGTGCCATCTGTTTAATACACATGTTCAGTATGAATCTAAATATCTGGATTTCTGTAAACAATAGAACAAAGTTTCTTTTTATTCTCTGGGAAAAAATTGTTAGTGTCACTGTTGATCTTTTTCCCTTCAATTTGAAAATGATACTTGTTCACTGAAGAAACCAGGACTTTTATAACAGGAAAAGAAATAAAACAATGTTTACATTAATTCCTATTTCACTGAGGCCAGATTGTGGACTCTGAGTTAGGCTGCCTGGATTACAAGCTCAACTCCTGTCGTTAAAAAATACCTGAATTTAGAGAAATTACTGTATGAGCCTTAGGTCTGTCATCTACAAAATGGAGTGATAACAGTGCTTAAATAACAATGCTATTTTGAGATAGATGTAGACTTATTCATTTACTGTAAGTACCACACTCCTGGCATACCATAAAATGCAACAAGTGTTACTAATATCATTATTTTTCTTTAAGGATTTATTTTAGAGAGAGAGAAAAATAAAAAGAGAGATAGAGAGAGCGAGAGCGAGCAGGGGGAGGAGCAGAGTGAATCTTTTGTAGATTCCAGCAGACTCCCTACTAAGTGTGGATCCCAACTCTCCAGCTCTATCTCACAGCTCTGAGATAATGACCTGAGCCAAAATCGAGTCAGACACTTAATCAACTGAGCTACCCAGGTGCCCCACTAATATCACTATTATTAAAATCATTTTTTTTCAAAAATTGCATAACATTTTGTGAAGATTTTATGGTGTCATTTTCATTTTTTTATGTGAAAGTGAAAAAAATACATTATAATATTTAGACTTACTAATAAATATGGTAGTAATTAAATATCCATGGATATACATTGAAGTTAAAGCAAAAATCAGTAAGTACCAGAATTTCCCATTTAAATATAAATACACATATAAATACTTAAACAGAATCTTAAGGGTCCAGGCCTGTGTGTCCCATAATGAAACAAGAAGCATTTCTAACTGTTCACATTTTATCTCACTAAAGAAAGCAAATAAATACATGTAGATATGCATACAAATAAAAATATAATTATAGACATTTCTCAATTTCCACTATATTTGAGTTTATTTTTCCTTCACTCATCTTTTTCAGTATCCAACAAAATATATCTATTACACCACACCTGTTAGTTTACTTGTCATAGCGTCCCATTTCAAGAGACTCTCAGATACCATTTTAAGGTAAATGGCAAGTGTTTATTGACTGTATTTAGATGGCAACAAACAAATATCATCCATTAAAAAGTCGAAAAGAGCAAAATAGGAAAAAGAACATGGCAAAGAAAATAACTATTAAAAAAAGTAACTATCTTCCAAAGGTACTTAATGTTTTTTATAATTTAAAGTTCATGGGACAATCAATTAAAAAACCAGTATCTGAAAAGCTTTAATCCATAATCATGCTAGTACTTTAGCATTCTCTGTGAAGAAATCATTGCAATACTGCCATAAATAATGTTATCTAATGAATCACTTCACATATTATAATTATGAAAACAATTTTGGTTTTAAACAGGCTAAGTACAGAAAGAAATATCAGTGATTAAATTTTATGTGTAAGTAGTAACCTAGATTTTTGGAGCTCATCAAACAAAAGAGCTATACTTTCTTGTGTCATTTAGTCTCTGTGTCTGAGTTTCATTATGTATAAAGAATTGTATAATATCATACTTAATGCTCTTTTCATTGCTAAATTTATAATTTTATGTGTTACTTTAAAATAAATAAGTCATATTTTTATATCTAATATGTTCTTTTTAAAATTTAATTAAGAAATATATGCTTTTCCTATAGTTAAGAGTCACTCATGGTTTTTCTCCCTCTCTGGTGATGTCCCATTCTGTTTTCCCTGCCTTTCCCTACAATCCTCTGCCCTGTTTCTTGTATTCCACATATGAGTGAAACTAGATGATCATTGTCTTTCTCTGACTTATTTTGCTCAGCATAAAGGGGAGATGGGTGGAGGGGATGAGGTAATTGAGTGATGGGCAATAAGGGGGATACATGATGTGATGAACACTGGGTGTTATATGCAACTGATACATTACTGAACACTCCACCTGAAACTAATTATGTATTTTAAGTTGGCTAATTGAATTTAAATTAAAAATTTTTTAAAGTATGAAAACAAATAGTCTTCTTTTGCCATACCCAGAGAGGGGTCCATACAGTGTTGTTTTGAGTTTCTGTCATTACTTAAAGGGAATTTTTCACAATGTCTAGAGCCCTTGATGTCCTACAAGTGAAGGAGGGGGTCTCCTTAAATTTCTTGCAGCAGGAATCCACTTAGATGGCACCAACCCCTACTTCCAAATGGATCGGTGCATCTACAAAAGGAAAATGGCATCTATGCCATAAATGTGAAGAGACCCTGGGAAAAGCTCTGCAGGCAGCTCGAGCCATTTTTGCCATTTAAAACCCGGTGGTGTCATGGCACGTCCTCTAGAAACACTGGCCAGCAGGCTGTGCTGAAGTGTGCTGCAGCCCCTGGAGCCACTCCTGGTGCTGGCTGCTTCATTCCTGGAACCTTCCATAACCAGATCCAGGCAGCCTTCCAGGGCCAGGAGTTCTGGTGGCTCCTGCTCCCAATACTCACCCACCAGCCTCTCCAGAGCCATCTCATGTTAACCTGCCCACCATCATTGAATGTGACAGACTGTCCTCCACCGATGTGGACACGGCCATCCTGTGCAACCACAGGGACCTAACCAGATGGGCCGGAGGAGGCAGACGCGGGCTGGGAAGTTCTGCGCATGTGCGGTCCTGGCTCCCATGAGCTCTCGCGGGAGGTCACATGAGTTCTCTGCTTCCTCAGAGATCCTGAGGAGACTGACAGGAAAGACCCGGCTGCTGCTGGGAATGACCTGGAAGAGCCGGCTGCTGCTGGAAAGGCCGAGAGCAAGGACGAATTTCAGGCCGAATGCACAGCCCAGGTCCAGAGTTCACGGCCGCTCAGCCGGAGGTGATGCGGGGTCTGAAGGCACACGGGCGCCCTGTGGGCGCTACTGGCCGTTGGTTCCCTGCTGAGGCCTGGGCTGCAGCTCCCACCGCTCAGGCCTGAGTGAGGGGCTACTGACCAGTGTCTGAAGCTTTTCTTCCAGCGACTCTAAACAGAAAGTGGGAATAAGGTGGATGGAAAATAAATAGCTTCTAAAGAGAAGAAGGAGAAGAAAGAAGAAGAAGAAGACAAAAAAAAAAAAAAAAAGAATAGAAATCTAGAATCTTTGCTCTTAAGGAATAGAAAATAGCAATTCCCTGGATAGAGGCTCTGGAGGACATGCTGTCGAATTTTAAATTCTTATCTTAATAATCATCATTGGGAACAGCCTCAAGAAAGCGTGTGATACAATTTTCGTTATTAATTGCAATGCCTCGTAGAATATAATTGTCTGAATTGATCTGTGATAAAGAAATACATTGAGTGGTGAAATCAAGTTTATTTATTTCAAAATTAGTAAGCCGTTATTGAATAGAAGAGCTGTGGAATAATTGTTTCGGAATACATTTGGGAAAGACTTCAGCAAATTACCCTGATTAAATTAGATTTGGACTTTAAAATCATGGTTTGAAATCACAAGCCTTCTTATGGATTTGAAAGAATCTGTGAGAAATGGAATAGTCTTGGAGACTCTGGTGGGAAGCAGACTATTGAAGTATATATATATTTTTTTCTGCTTTGTTGGAATCCTCAAAATAAAAATGGAAAAAGCCAAACAATAAGACGTGGTGGATTTTCATTAGGATTATGTACTAAAAGTTGTCAGCAGTGTCTGAAATATCAGAATCTGTCCTTGCCAGAAAAATAATGACAAGAGCAGTTTACAACTCTAAATAATCTACATATTTTGTGAAAAGGGGAAGGAAATTAATATTAAACTGAATATCTTGTGAGATTATAGGGAAGATTCTGTAGCAAGTTAAACATGAATTTGTCATAGCTAATAGGAAAGAGGAAAGAGATTTTATGAAAGAAGGGAAAATAAAGGCTAAAGATATAACGAAAAGTAAAGGACGATGTCAGATGATAAGCCAATATAGATAGAGGAAACAAATTAACCCAGAGTTTAGAATCTACTGAAACAGAAAAGTGAAAAAGTAAACTCCATTATTCTAATGAAGTGCTAGAAAGTAGTCAAATAAAGGTGCTAAGCTCTTGCACACATTAGGAGAGAATTTTACCTTATTTATTACAATAGGTTGGAGAATAATTTTCACCAGTTGCTCAGTAATTCTAAATTCTGGCAGGTGAATATTTAAAAATCCAGTTGTCTCTGATATCAGATGGAGTTCTTTAAGAATATATGTAGCTTGGCAAAATGGCAGGGCATATTAAATGAGGATAATTAGCAATTCACACTGAATTATAAGCAATCCTTTTACTGACTGAAAGTGTTCTGAGTAGACCAAGAACTGAAGATGTTTAATAAAGTAATGGGCAACTTCACCCAAAGCTCTGGCACAAATTCAAATTAAGGTAAACAAGTAATACTCATGCCTGAGGTAGCCAAGCTTATGCCAAAGTGTCAGCATGAGTCTGCAAAAAAGCAAAGTGAGAATGTGAATAGTTAACAAAATTTTGACATTAGAAACTCAATTTTTGATCAAATAAGAGCTTGTGAATATCATTTTGTCATTAAAACAAAAGGGTTTTGATCAGTGAAATCTGTGTCTTCCTAAAAACACCTTGAAATATTAAACTATTAGTAATATAAGCATATAAGCTTAATAGAATAATGAAAAGATCTTAGGGCTGCAGCATTTCTGCTATGTTCCATTAAGTATATAAATCAGGAATAAGAATAAGCAGTAGCGTGTATTTTCAAGAAGGAAAATCCAAAATTATATCTGCTAAAATCATTAATTGAATCAAATAGAAAATTACTATTGTGTATTTCTCAAAAATGTTTATATATACTGATATTATTTTTAAGATCTTATTTTTAGTCATCTCTAACCTAATGTGGGACTCAAACTCACAACCCCAAGGTCAAGAGTCTCATGCTCTAACAACTGAACTAGCCAGTGCTCTTATATGTCTTAATATTATATGAATACTTTCTGTTGATTAGGACAGAATCTGGGCCAACATTTCAATGATGATTTAGCATCATAATGTAGAAAAGCAAATACATGATTTGGGATAAGACAGAGCTGAGTTCAAATGCCAATTCTATTATGACTCTCTGAAGATTGGAAAGTTACTTCCTTCTTCTGAAACATGGTTCTCTGTTTCTAAAATGTTGCTAAATGCCTAATCCTAAGGGTGTTTTGAAGATTGGATTAAATTAGATAGTGAATGTAACAATCTAGTATCCTACCAGGTATGGAATAAACATTCAAGATGGAAACTGTAATTATGAATTCAGGAAAGAGAAACACCAACTCTATTCCAATGTAATCACAAAACCTTCCTAGGTTTAGGGGCTAAATATCCCCACATGAAGATAGTATTTGCTCAGTGATCCTCAGTTCTACCCCCATTGTACTCAGGCTCCACTGAAGTCACTTAATGTCTGCAATTGCCTGAAGAACCCAGGAAGTATATCTCCAAAAATCAGTTGTACTTTGTACTGGTGATATTCATTTATTTGTCCCATTTTTGTGACTTCAGGGTTTCAAAAACTTAACACAATGTTGTCAGCCATCTCAGTCTTTGCTTTCTGTTTAGCACTTCTCTTTTCTGAGATACTATTGTTTCACAGGAGGAAACCAAGCCACGAAGTTTGTCAAATCTGTCAAATAAAAAGGGAAAGGACAGAGAGGATTCTCACCCTTCTCAGTTATACTTCTTCCATTATCTTATGAAAAGTAGTTTTATCTTATTATCTTCGTTATGGCTTATTTCATGAAAATCTGAATTGCTAAAATACTTGTTTTTGTGTGTGTGAAAAATAGGATTTGATAGGTACAATTCTTTATATTGAATTAACCATGCAAGTTATAGATAAGCAAAGGAAGATGAATGTGTGTTGGCATTATAAAATTTGTATGAAGTAAAGGCAAATATTAACAAAGTTGGACTTCATGTACAATATTTTTTTATTATGTTTTTGTTTAAGATGCGCACTGCCTTACTGTGTTCTGTTCTATTGCACTCCACACTCTTCTACGGTATCTGATAAAGTGAGGAGGATTGTGTTTTATTGGAGCATGTGACTCTGCAATACTTGTCCTGAAATGGTAGTGAATTTGTGGAAGCAGATTGCATGCTACATGATCCTACTTATGTCACCAAGCAGTGTCAGAATCCAACTTGTAAAACATGCAATATGAATTAAATTCCCGAGAGCAATGGGTGATGAAAGGTAAAAAGCATTTTGAAATCATTAAGCAGGTTAAATCTACAAGAGTGCTCCTGGAGGGTTGGGGAATATTTATTTTTATAAAGTTTTTGCTTTTTTTAAAAATTATTTTGTTATGCTTGATTAGGCACAATTATCTTGTCCTTTCCTAAACTCCAAAAGCATTCCTATGTGTATAGTGTCATTAGCTGTTGATAATATGTTCTCTTGTGATGGCACTTTATTCTCATCTCACAATGTTAATTAACTTTTCAAGTCAGACTTAAAGTTTCCTTAAGGCAGGGGCAATGTAGTATACTAATTTATTTAATAAATAATTTTAATAGAGGAATAAATGGTTAGTGAATATGCAAATAATACAGAAGTAAAGCACAAACAAATGAGAAAGTTAATCAAAAATTTTTTTTAAAAAGCATTAATATTGTTCTTCCAACTTATGCTCTACTAAGGTGTTATTTTATTTTATTTTTTTTTTAAAGATTTTATTTATTTATCAGAGAGAGAGAGAGGGGGAGAGAGCGAGCACAGGCACACAGAATGGCAGGCAGAGGCAGAGGGAGAAGCAGGCTCCCTGCTGAGCAAGGAGCCCGATGTGGGACTTGATCCCAGGATGCTGGGATCATGACCTGAGCCTAAGGCAGTTGCTTAACCAACTGAGCCACCCAAGCGTCCCCTAAGGTGTTATTTTAAAAAATTTGAGCAGCTGGGGATGGTCGAAAAAGCATGAATAATGGAGGCAGTCAGACCTAATTCTAAACCATGGCTCTGCTGATTGTATAATAATAGGGTAATTACTGATTTGGGTGATTGTTAATTCTCTTGTTGGTATGATATGTAGATTAACATAAATCCCATTTTTTCCCCACTGGGATCTTGATAACATAAATATGCCTTAAATGTGTTTCTCAAAATCTTTTCACTATGTCTGAGCATACAGTAGATGGTAAATAAAGGCAATTTTTTTTTTCTTACTAATTTACCTACTGCTCTATAGTTCCTCACCATGGGAATGACTTTATAGAAGGAAATGATGCTGAAGCAAACATTTGGAACCTAGTAAAAATAAGAATTTCTGAATTAAGTTGTTAATTTCCAAAATAATGAAATATTAACTGAATCTATTCAACTTAACTCATGTTTTACTTATGAAGATTATGTCTGACATTTTAAGTTGTACAATATTTTTAATTGTTTATTGCTTCTCAGATAATTTCTATTTTCTATGTTTTCAATTAAATTTTATGTCTAAGAGAAATGCTAATTCATGAAATTATAAACCTGCATGTAACATTTTGTGGAATGAAGTAATTTTGATTAGTTAAAATCATTAAAGTCTACTGATTTTGAGTTTCACAACTTATTGACAATATAGTTCATTAACTGTCAATTCCATAGATGATCTATGGTCAATGAAATATAATTTCCTACACGCATACTTAGAAAGTGAATACCAGAGGTCCAATCAGTATCATTTGTTCTTCCTCCTCGTCCTCCTTCTTCTTTTTCAATATTTATTTATTTATTTGGGGTGAGGAGGAAGAAAGGGAGAGAGAGAGTGTTTAAATAGTCTCCATGTTGAGCACAGAGCCCAACTCGGGGCTTGATCTCTTCATCCTGAGATCACAACCTGAGCCTAAGCCAAGAGTCAAATGCTTAACTGAATGTGTCACCTAGGCTCCCCAGGATTGTTCTTCTGATAGACCAAGAGAATTAATAGATTATGCCATAGATCCCTAAAATTTCCATGAGCTAGGCAAACTTGTTCCTCAATTGTGCTGACAATTAGCAAAACAAAGAAATTGAATTTTAAACATGGCGATTAGTGAAGATGTGAAAATAGTAAAAAATATTATTATTTTACTTACTTTTCTAATTGTGCATTATTAAGATGATGGTGTTGTTCTATATACTTCTTTCTGTCATCTTTGTTATAATTCTATTTGAGGCTTTCAATGTATCTAGGCTGGATTATTTCAATTATGTGCTAACAAATTTAAACTTTATTAACACTTTTTCCACCCAGTACCATCTACTTCACCTCAGAGGAATGCCCTATGTAAACCCATTCGTGTTTCTTTTAAGGCACTGAGAATCTGACCTCAGCTCACCTCTTCAGGCTTCTCTCCTGACCTTGTCTCTGAGTGACAGTTCCCAGAAGCCTTACTAAACTTCCTTCATCTCTTTATATGTGCTCTGTTATCTCTCTCCTTCAGGTTTTTCCATATTTCTGCTATGACATTTTTTTTCATTCCAAAATTAACCTGGCTAACTTGTACTCATCACTCAAATGTCAGCTTAGACATAATTTTCTACACTAGGTCCTAACCCTTGTTTGACCCTGTAATTCTGAGACAGATGTTGTTCTTATGAGCTCCCATAAAACACTGTTCTATGTCCACACTAGTGTGTAATGGCCTGTTTGTATGCACCTCACACCAGATGGCAAAGCAACTCATTCACCCTTGAATCCCCAGTCAACAGCACAATGCTTGGCACATTAGTTTGGAAAAAAAAAAAAAAAAAAAAAAAAAAAAAAGCCATAAAATGGATGAGTAAACTCACATGATTTTGGTTTGCTTATTTCACAGGGAGAGGAAAACCCTTAAATGGGAATGTGATTTTTATTTTTTTAGTTCTGCAAAACAATGTAAGAGCAGATAAATATAATTTTATTGGTTATACTTCTTACAAATGACTCAACTGTCCTTGTTTATATTGAACATTATTCCTAGGCTCAAATATTATTCACAAATAATAAAATAAGCGGAAACATAATTATAACATGATGCTCAAATTTGATGAAATTAGAGGATATTTGTAACTTAGACCTATGTGAAGAGCAAAAACAGATTAGTGAGACTTGCAGAGGATAGCACAAATGAGAAACAAATTGTGTCACATTGTAGAATTTAAAATCTTAGAAATTGAGAAGGACAACTTTGGTGGAAGACAAGGGGGAGGTGGAGGAAGAGGCTGTAAAGAAAGGGATTGCTTGAATGTTTATTAATAGAGTAGAATGGGGGCCAGACCCCGGTGACCCCTAATTTGATCTGGATACATTCCCCTTTACCACCAGTCCTAGGCAATGTGTTTAAGAACCTGAACCTGAAAGGTTTCAGAGAAAAGCAGAGGTAAAAGATGGGGCAGAAAAAATAAATGAAAGTCAGCATAATGAATTATTTGGCCCCAGATCTCACAAGGACCCAAAATGCAGGTGGGATTCTTTCCTATTCTCATTCCCTTTCTTTTGCACTCACTCCCTAAACCTTGTCAGGGGAGTAAAGGATCCCTCTCTGGAGAAAATGAATGTTTTTAAAAGATTGTCTTGCAGAAACTAAGTGTGGAGAGTAAACCCCAAGGTAAAAATAGTACAAATGATTCCACCACTTGACAAACTTGGTCCACCTATGGGGAATATTTGCAATTAGTTTTTCAGATATTTAATCTTAAGTATAAATTTCTTTTTAAAATTCTTCTAAAGTAAATGGGGAATAAAGCAAAGGAAACCATGAGAGGCATTCAGCAGAGCAAAATTAAAAAAAAAAAAAAAAAAGATGTGATTACCTATCAGAAAGATAAGATACTGCATTGTGAAATAAAGATATGGTGGTATAAAGAAACAAAAGAAAATAAATATCAATTGGAAATTAAAATTTTGAAAGCTGATTGGGTGCTTGGCTTAATTTGTCAAGCTTCCGACTTTTGAGTTCAGCTCAGGTCGAGATCTCATCGTCCTGAAATTGAGCCCCACATTGGGCTTAGTGTGGAGCTTGCTTGGAATTCTCTCTCTCCCTCTTCCTCCCTCTAAAAATATAAAATTATGAAAAATGAAATTTTATTAAAGTTCCTTAGAGAGATTTAGAAATCAAAGTTGATCTTTCAAAGGATAAAAGAAAAGAAAAAGTTGAGAAATAAAGAAGGAACGTTAGAAGACTGAAGAACTAATTGATACATCTGATTAATAAGAGTTCCAAAGAGCACAGTGGGGAGGAAATTTCCAGTGAAATAGTACAAGAACCTTTATTAGAACTCAAGGGTATAAAACTCCAAATGGAAATAGCATACCAAGTCCAAGTCAAGTCTACAGTGAATTGAACAGTAGATGCATCATTAACATAATTTTGAAATTTTAGATCACCAGGGTTCAGTAGTCAATTCTAGAATTTCATAGGGTAAAAATAAGTCATGACAAATATTCAAACATAGCATTAAATTACTCAAAAACATTGGGAATTAAGTTTGAATGGAGCACTGCCTTCATAAGTCTGAGAAGAAATTATTTATATCTTAAAATCTTCAAATTACAAAAATCCAAACCAAGAAAAAGAGCAAAATAAAGCTAACTTCAGACAGTGAAATATCAACATTTTTTTCATATCTTCTTAGAAGATATGTTTAACCAAAGATTGAAAGCAAAACCAGTAAGTAGAAATTCAAGGGGTTTCTAAAATAATACACAGGAGTATAAAACTATAATAATAATAAATCAACAGATAAGATATTATGAATTGTTGCCAGCACATTGAAAATATTAATGAATAGGGAAACAAAAGCCAGCCTCTCTCTAAACAGTTTTTATAAGAGTTGAAAACAGTAGACTCAAAGGACAAACTACTTTTTTGTGTGTCTGTGGAATAGATGAATGGATAGCCAGGCTACTGCTAAGTTCTATTATGAGCTTTTCATCATAAGTTTGTGCTTGAAATATGTACAAGGATTAATATAAAAATACAAAAATTAATTATAAAAAATTATCTTTGTTTTTTTTTTCTCCACCCTGTATTCAATGGAAGGAGAAGTGATTGAATGGTAAAATGTTTTTTTAAAAACACAAAATTTATACAAGTGATTAGAGTTCAAGTATTCTATATATTGAAAATACAACATATTAACAAATAATAAAATCTAGATTTGCCAGAATGCTCTTTTCTGTGATACAGCTGTTGATTGGTAAATTTTATAAGTGTTATTTAACTTATTAATATGATGTCCTTTGAATAAAATCATGTACTTTTGATATAAGAATACCCTTAAATTCTGGAAGAATTTAA
The DNA here is from genome assembly GCF_022355385.1 of Mustela nigripes. Taxonomy (NCBI): domain Eukaryota; kingdom Metazoa; phylum Chordata; class Mammalia; order Carnivora; family Mustelidae; genus Mustela; species Mustela nigripes. The sequence goes on from NC_081571.1 coordinate 34,452,577, forward strand.
TCCGATTCAATTTTGAAACCATGTATTGAATAGATTTTAAACATAGTTTAAAATGTCTTGAATTTTCATCTGTTAATGTTACATAAACATCTGGAGATTTCAAACTAATTCCAATGACTTAAGACAAGCTTATATTCAAAAGTCTTATTTTCACATAAATTATCTTGATTAAAATTCTTAAATATTTATGTTAATCCAGGGCAGAGTACAATGGAGAGAATTTAAAAATGTAAACAACACTTTAAATCAGGAACACCAGTTATATTTACTAACCAAGGTAAATTACATTTACCTTTGTAAACTATATTTATCTTCAGCTCCTTAAAGGGCATTTATAATTTTCTTAAGAAGGCAGAAGGATCTTGGGGTGCCTGGGTGGCTCAGTGGTTTAAAGCCTCTGCCTTCTGCTCAGGTCATGACTCCAGGTCCTGGAATGGAGCTCCACTTCAGGCTTTCTGCTCATCAGGGAGCCTGCCCCCACCCCCTGCCTGCCTCTCTACCTACTTGTGGTCTCTGTCTGTCAAATAAATAAATAAAATCTTAAAAAAAAAAGTAAAAGAAAAAAAAAAAAAAGAAGAAGGCAGAAGGATCTCTTCTTTCACAGAAAAAGAACCCTCCTATGATAAAATTGTTCCATATACATTTCAGGATTTCTTGTTTAAATTTGGAACATAATGACGTCCAATACCTTAAGGCAAATTCACTCACACCAAAGGAATTTTGGACTTCCTCCATTGCATAACCTGTTTTATTATAAAACAAGTTGAATCTACCTTCTCTGTCCTAGTTGAACCCTCCAGCTCATTGCTTTCTACTCGCAGAGTAAAATATTTATTATTACAGTAAGTAGAGTCTTGCATCTGAATATTACTTTAAAATAATGGCTGATTTCCTCGAGTGTGTGACGGAGACAAAGGGTAGTTCTGGATGGCAAATTGCCTTAATAAATAACCCAGAGAAATAGATTTCATAGAAGCCATCCTTCCTATAACAGTGGTTTTTGCTATTTTTTCCTCCACCATAATTCTTCCAAGAACTCAGCTAAAGTAATTTCTATTTAATTAGCAGTTATTACCCATTAAGACACTTTTATTTAGGGACTGCATGTGGACTTTAGAGGACTGTAAATTGTCAGAGTTTTCATTATTACAGAAGAAGAAACAGACAAATTAATGGTAAACTAATTTGATAGAATGAAATATATAACAAACTATTTCACCCTTCCATCTTCATTATTTGAAAAGAATGACCATGGAGATGTTGGCACACCATGTTAAGCAGTTTGTGTATTATCCTTTTGTATTGTCAAGAACAAATGCAATGGAAAGGGTAAGGATTTGAGTTTATATTCTGTTTTCCCCCTCTGTTCCTTTATCAATAGAATTTCCTTCCCCTTCTATCTTTTAGCTAAGATGATTATAGAGGACCATATTTCTTTCTTCCTTCACAGATATACCAATAAAATTAGATTCTTGACAGTGGAATATGAGGAAAAAATAACATGTATAAGTTCCGAGTCATGGCATTAAAAAGCTGCTGCTAACCTCCGTTCCCTTTCTTCCTTCCTGAAGACCAGAATGTTATTCTGGTTTTGATGAGCTGGCTACAATCGTGTGCATGAAAGCTACACCTGAGAGAAAAGCAGAGTAAGAAGACAGAACCCCAGATCCATGGAAAATTATAGGGGGAGCAGCCTAATTCTTTTTGGGCCATTCACCAACACCTGAGCTATTATGTTGAGAAAGATATTAACATCTATTTTCTATAAACTACTGTATTTCATGGTCTACTAGTTGTAGAAATTTAGCTTCCAGCCTATGCAATAGAAAAAAGAAATGGTATCTGGCAATTAGGTGCTTTTGTAATAAAATCCCAAAGTATATGACATTAGTTTCATAATCACAAGCTGGACAGCAAGGATATAGACACTATCATCTGGAAATCTTTTCATCCTGGTTAGTGGTGGAAAATGTTAAACCATTCTATAACAATTTGGAAGGCAGATCACATTTCCACGTAACGCATAGCTCTTGAAGTGGTTAGAAAAAATATTCTTTTTTTTTTTATTTTTAATCTTACAATAGTTAACAAGATATCATCAGAAATATGAATTTATGAAAGAATCAGACTGCAGCAGAGATGGCAGCAGATATGTTCTTCTATGGAAGTTTCTGCCATGCCGTGTACTATAACGTTTGTTAGAGGTTTTGCAGGGTTGGGGTGACCAATTACTTTTTAACCCCAAACACCAGAATTTTCACTGTGACCTCAAGCTTGACTCACAGCTTCTGTTTGTTTTTTTGTTTGTTTGTTTGTTTTTAGATTTTTATTTATTTATTTGACAGACAGATCACAAGTAGGCAGAGAGGCAGGCAGAGAGAGAGGAGGAAGCAGTCTCCCCACTGAGCAGAGAGCCCGATGCGGGGCTCGATCCCAGGACCCTGGGATCATGACCCGAGCGGAAGGCAGAGGCTTTAACCCACTGAGCCACCCAGGCACCCCACAAAGCTTCTGTTTAAATGTCTTTTGCTACCCAATGGGAATTAACTCGGTATTAAGTATTGGATTCAGGTTGTTCTTGTTTCACAAAGCATCTTCTTTCACAAAGCATCATTTTTCAAGTAGCATCAAGGTAATCACAAATAGCTTGAAGGAGAGAGGGGTATTCTCAGCACAAGGATGTAAGCTTAGAAATATGTATAGGAAGTATTTGGCTAAGGGCACTTGTACATGGAACTAACTGGAAGCATACATTTGGAAGCCTACATAGCTGAAGTGTGTTGCCAAAGAAACTATAATCTTGGCCTGCAAAAGTCTATGTTTCTTAAGCTCACCCACCCCCAAAAGAAAGGACAAATCTGTACTAGGACGAAGTTGGGAAGATTCTGTCAGAACTTACTCTCCAGAGACAACTGCAGAGGTGGACAGAGAACAATGAACAAACAGCAACAAATGAGATTGCAGATGGTCTTAGTGGCTGCCAAAGAATGATTTTTCACAATTTCTGCCAAGCAGAATTTGATAACATTCTAGAACAGTAACTGTTATGTGTTCCTCATTCTTTCTGAGTAAAGCATTTAATGCAATTACTCTGCTCATACTCCACCATTGTAGATTAGATATAACGGGAAGCACATTTGGTTAAGTAGAGGTCACCGTAACATTAAGGAGCCACATCTGGACCTGATGGACTGGACCTTTTCTCATCCAGAGATTGTGAACAAACCTTAGCTGGATGGAGAACATGGACAGGATGTTGGAATTTCTTCCTAAATTGTGCATGTGTGTGTTGAGGATGTGTTTTTATATGAAAAGAAAGATTCTTTTGTGTTTACAGGGATTGGCTGAGGAAGAATTTTATTTTTGAAAAAAGATACTTATCAGCTAGAGATAGCATTCAAGTGTGGCCATGAGAATATATTCCGGTCAATGGCAGGTGAAGGGAAGATACGTGTGCAAATTATAGGATATAGCTAAGAAGGAGGCTGCTTGCTCTCCATTTTATTTTTCTCTTTTCCTAATATAAGAAACAGATTGGGTAGTGTGAATGAAGTGACATTTTAGCGAATGGTGAAACTACATAGAAAGCTCCTGAATGTGGGTATTACCCTATTACTTGAGAGAACAATGAGTTTTTATCTTCTCCAAATCTCTGTGCTTTCAGATCTTCTTATTAACAGTAGTATTTTTTACTAATCCCAGAGAGGATAAATATGAGATTCACAATTTAAGATGCTACCTCTGACTGTGGACTAGAGGACAGACTAGAAGAAATAGAGTCCAATTAGATGTCTAGAAATAGCTCTTGTGAGAAATGATGATATAAAAATATAACACAATGACAACAGCAATGAAGATGAAGAGTGCTTTGACAGATATTAGAGAAGTAAAAGTGACCAGACATTTTTAACTAATTAAAGATGGAAGTTAAGAAATGGAGAAAGTTTTAGATGAGTTCAAAAATTTTCAGTAAATGCCTACCACTTGCTAGGCGCTTTGTTATTTGCCATGTGAGAAAAAAAGACTTAATTGAAGACATTTGTAATTTTATTTACAAGATAAGAACAAATGCACACACATATATATGAAAAAAATAAGTCAACATTTGCTTAATTACAGGAGCTGAAGACAGTCTAGAAAGGCTATCAGCTTTCAGCACAGAAATTCATTATAGGAGACTTCATAAAGAATGTTCAACTTAAGCTATTGCTAAAATGATGAATCAAATTAAGGTAGAAAAGAGAACAGATGGAAACGATAAGCTAGCTGTGTTACTAGTGGTTAATGTTATCTATTTCAAAAGTTCCAGTTTGAAAGTTTGTATTTAATTTTTCATAGATGTTGTCCATTTTTCAATCCATAAGCTATTTCTTTTGATAATTTGGCAAAGTTAAAGAAAATGCGGTTATAATTAATGCACATATATTCTATCTCTAAGTATCCAGATTCCCATATTTTATCAACTGTATAAGTTTCAAAGTAAATTATATAGTAGATGTGGTGGGTTTAGGTGTGTTTTGAGATTTGGCATGCTATTTCCCATGGTGTGGATCATTATCAAAGATTTCTAAAGATGAAGGTGTTATGTTTCCTTTATTCTAATTTAATAAGGATCATGAAATCTTCCTTACGTTGTATTTTAGGCACAGAATAATGTATACCATTTATTGAATGGTTGGTATATTGCAGGTCCTGTTTGAATAACTTCATGTGTATTCACTCATTTAATAGCAAAACATGGAAAAAAGGAAGGGAGGTAGGGAGGGAAGAAGGAAGGGGGAAAAATGGAGAGAGGGAGGGATGGGGCGGAGACAAGATCAGTACAAGTGAATTTCATAAGACTTCTTTTTTAATTTTCTAAAAGTTGAGGATGACTGTATTCTTCGGTGTTTGTAAATGCTTACACAATTGTTATTGCTGAAATGTGTATTCTGAAATGCTGCCAAAAGAGGAACATATTTATGATGTTCAGTAATATTTTTAAGCTATTTCACCCATGGCTGCTTCCTGACTCTCTCCTACCTTGCAGATGACCCAGTCTCTTAAAAGTGCCCCTCCCAGACTTTACAATCCTATCTGCAGTGTATCTGTATTCACCTTCTACTTCTCCTCCCTCTCTCTGCTTTTTGCTGTATTTCTCTCTCTCTTGGCAGTTATGTTCTGCCCATAAAATGTAAAATCCTTCTATATCTCCACTTCTCTAATTTAACCATTCCCCACCTTAGCCCTGCCTCTCACCCCCAGCTATAATTTACTATCCCAGATGCCAAGATAAGGATGGAAGGGAAATAAGACAGTGTTAGCATATTCTTCAGAGGATTTGTGGAAAGGAAAAATGGCCAGTGAACATTTATGAGTTAAATTTTGCATTATTCCTATCACAATTATAAGAGTGCTATGCAAAAACTTCTGGAAATAAAACTCTTTTTATACCTTGAGGATTCAGTGTCCAGGGCATTCATAACATTAAAATAGTCTGACTATAGAAAGTTGTTAATAAATCCCTGAAGGTATATTCCATATTCTGGGAAACTGAGCACATACAATAGCAAGTAGTGTAATTCTATCTGGTTCCAGTAATTGCACCAATTTGTTTGAAAGATAGAAATGTGCCCTTTACTTTAAGAAAAACGAGATTGAACGTCCATATCCAGTGCCTGTAGCCAATTGACTTTGTTCAAGGGAAGTTCTTTGCAAAATATGATATTGCCCAAAGTTGTCAGCACTGTCTACTTTGCTTTTGTAAATGCTCATCATTTTTTAAAGGTTTTTCTTTTTCAGTTGAATTCCTTCTTCGTTTATTAATTTAGCAGACAGACATTTATTGCAGAGTGTTCTAAACACTATTATCTGTTTCTAGAACATGATAAGAATAGATAATAGCTCTAATCCACATCAAAAAATACAAGCCTTAGTAGAAATATATGTGTGTGTGTGTGTGTGTGTGTGTGTGTGTGTGTGTGTGTGATCTCTTATCACTAAACAAAAATGTGGCCTCAACTTCTTCAGTCTTTTCCAACCAGATGTTGCCTTTTCCTAGATAACTCTTATTGGAATGCTCATTGTAACTTTTGCTTTCTTTGTTAGCTTTTGCTGAGACTGCTTTTCCATGCCTGTCATTAAATATAGCTTCATCAGTCTGGTGATAGCATCTATATCCTCCTTTTAAATGCTGTATTTATGACCATGGAATCTACCAGTAGGTACCTATCTGGAAAATAGATTGACCCCTTATTTTAAACATTTTATGGGTATCTCCAACAGGATATTCATGAAGCATATCCCTACCAATCTGTTAAAAAAAAAAAATTTAACTCTTTGTTTCTGTATGTTTTACAAAGGGTTTCTTTAATAGACCTTTGATAACAACCACATTTGTTTCCGCCTTCACTGCTGTATTTTCAGGATATTAACCTTGCATTTTCCTTTCTCCCTGACACCAACATTATGTAATCCAACATTGCTCTGCCTCTAACATGTTTTTTTCCTCTACTGTGCACTCTGGTCTTAGCATATTAATTTATCCATGACCACTTATCCTACAGGCTCTTCCAGATGGTATTGTTAGACGTGTCTTATGACACCACAGTGAAGATTGCATGCCTCTTATATTGAAAGGTATTTGAGGACTACTTGTAGACTGTAAAATTTAATTCAGTTTATTCCTGTAAATGTTGTGTTTAAGCATCTTTTTCATGATACCTACTGACAAACTTTTCTGAGTCCTGTGATGCCAAGCCACATATTCTTATTTATTCTGGGGCATGTGTTCACATTCCCCCACCCTTTTTTTTTTTTTTTTCCAGATCATCCCCATTATTCTCATGGTATTTAAATCATTCATATGCTAGGAGTTCCAAATGTATCTCTCTCGTCTGATTCCTCTAGAAAGCACACATTCAGTTGCTTATTCGATATTCCTACTTCAACATCTTTACCAACATTTCAGAAATAACTTGTCTAAAAAGAACATTTTTCTTACATTTGAAATCTGTGTCCCTACCCAGATATTTCTCATCGCAATACACAATACACATACACAACTCTCAATACACAATACATATACACAATACCATCACTTTCCCACTTGCTGAAATCAGAAATCCATATTTATTATTTGTTTCATTCTTCAGTCTCATCGCAAAATGCAACTCATCAGGAGATTTATAGTCCTATATTCTGTCACCAGTTTGCTTTAGAGCATCACTTCTCCTTGCTTGAGCTATGATATCTTTCTATGTTTTCATTCTTATCACCTTCCTCATTCTTTACAAGGTAACCAGAGGAAACATATTTGGATCAACCTCTATTCATAATTTATTAATGGCTTCCATTATATGTGGAGTACAGTTCAGATTTCTCAACATAATTTAATTAAGTAATTTTTAATGATTTTCTTTATTTATTTGAGAGAGAGAGAGAGCATACACATTAGCGAGTACAAGGGGGAATGGGTGAGGGAGAGGGAGAAGCAGGCTTCCTGCAGAGCAGGGGGAGCCCAGTGTGGGACTAGATCCCAGGACCCTGGGATTATGACCTGAGCCAAAGGCAGTCACTTAACCAACTGAGCCAGCCAGGCACCCTCTCAAGGTAGTTTTAGTAGCCCTGCATGATCTTAGTCTTGCTTATCTCTTTTGCTTCATCTTTTGCATCTCACTTACTGCCCTAATCCCCTCTGGTCTACTGTGCGTTTATGATCCAGGAATTTGACATCCGTTTGGCTCTGCAGAAAGCTCTCTGTTACCCATAATCCCAAAATAAGCCTTTCTCTTCCTTCAGCTCTTACCATAAATTTCTCATTATCGAGAAATCTTTCCCCAAAATGTAAATAAGATAGACAACCTTTCCTTGGTATCTATTTTTAGATCACAGCTGGTTCCCTTTCATCCTTTATCACAGTCTATACTAATTTATTGTATTTATGTATTTATTTACTTACTTAATTTCCCTACTACACATAAACTCCTTGAGAGCATGTATTTGGTCAGCCTGGAAGTTGAGGTGTAAGCTGATATGGTACATGGCACAGCATGGTAGATATTCAGAAACATCTAATAAATAGAAGAAAAAACTCTGAAACATCTCCCTTGATGTTTTTTTTTTTTTTAGCATATTAGGCAGGAGAAATGAAACTCTAATATTTGAAAGAGTCCAGAAGACACGTAGCTTTTCTGATATTTCTTATTAATTTAATAGTTCCGTTATTATCATTTTTATGATACCCTTATATTTGTTTAAGGCTTCAATATGCTTTAGTAAATTTGTTTTCAGAAATTTATCAGCATTGCTTTTTTACAATCATAGCAACTTTGTGTGCCTTTACCATCTTCCCAACACTTTTTACTTCATTTTGGTCAAGGCTGCAAAAACATCAGATATATTGGTTTTCTAAGCGATCTGTCTACCATCTACTGTTTTCAAAATTAATTTATTAATCTAGTGCAAGAGAGAGATGGCTTCCTGCAAGAAGAATATGCAGGTAGAACATCTCCTGGGGGGAAAGACAGGGGCCTGAGCTTTGTGACTGTCTCAAGATGACTGTACAAGGGGGCAGAAGACAGAGGGAGAGCACCATGTACCCCCATTGCTAATTTACTGAACATGGATCTAGGGGCTGGGAGATCAGAATACAGAGAGCTGATTCAGATATGTGGGAACTCATAGTTCTGCATTCAATTATAGGATCTGGAATTTAAAACCAGGTCATTTATATATTGTACAGAACACTAAATGTTTTGATTTTACAGAAGGAAGGCAGAACTGAGATTAATGAGAGCACAACACTTGAATTTAGATTGAGTTTTCAATTCCATTTCAATTCCCGATTCAAAAGACCCTCAGTTTACTAATTTGTAAAATGTAGATAATGATAGTTTTCCATATGGCAATTAGTAATAAATGAAGTGATAATAACTATTTATCACAAATATAGTACAGAGAAAGCTCTTATAAAAATGGTATTCCTTTATTATTTTGATGGAGAGATATTAGATATTGTCACTGTTGTAAGGATGTACTTATTTCTTCCTTCCTCAAGGCTACTGTACTAAAAAGAGTCTCCTATTGCAGACTATTTATTAAAGAGGCTAGTAAGATGTCATTTTTACTTTGCAATACTTTTCTTCTGACTATTCCACATGTAGAAATAATAGCAAAATGCAGAGAATTAGGCATTGGGTCTTTGTCTACTTTGGGTTTTCTATCAGTTACTGTCAAAATAAGAAACAGATGGCAAGCCAGAAAGAGGAGTGTTATATAGGAAGAAACCACTTAGGAAAGTGGCATAATCTGAGGCTAGAAGCAGTGCAGATATTAGCACCCAGAGTCCTGAAGAAATGAAGGAAGGACCCTAACTGGAGTCATCATCTTGTAGAGATTCCTGGCTTGCAGAAAGGGAGCCAAAATAAAAAATTACACTAATTTCTATCATACAATCCAGCTGTGGTCCTCCTTCGTATGTACCCAAATGAGTTGGAAACTTACGTCTACACAAAAACCTGTTCATGGAACTTTACAGCAGCTTTATTCATAATTGTGAAACTTGGAAGCCACCAAGATGTTCTTCAATAGGTAGAGGGATAAATAAATTATAGACTGTCCACAAAATGGAATATTATTCAGTGCTAAAAAGAAATCTGCTATCAAGCCATGAAAATACATGGAGAAAACAACATGCAAATTACTAAGTGAAAGAAGCCAATCTGCAAAAGCTACACACTGCATGATTCCAACTATAAAATGTTCTGGAAAAGGCAAAACTATGAAGATAGTAAAAAGATGAGTGGTTGTCACGGGTTAGGAAAAGGGAGAGGAAGAGAACTTGGAGGAGTTTTAGGGCAGTGAAACTGTAATGCTGTTATGTATGATACTATAATGGTAGATATATGTCATTGTACACCTGTCCAAGGCCATAGAGTGTATGACTCCCTAATGTAAACTATGAATTTTGGGTAATAATACTCTGTCCTTGTAAGTTTATTGATTTTAACATAAGCACGACTGTGGCTTAGGATGTTGACTGTGGGGGAGGCAGTAGTATGTGTGGGAGCAGGAGGTACATGGGAATTCTCTTATACTTTCTACTCAATTTTGTCATAAACCTAAAGCTGCTGTAAAAAATATAATCTGCTTTTTAAAAGTGCACGAATCTTTCTTTCCTCCATCGCTCCAACCTCTTGCCTGGTTACCTCTGGGGTAAAATGACAGGAAGCCATTAGAGTATATGCATCTTGTTAATATAGTCTATGCAGTCCAGCCAATCAGATCAGAAGGGAGGAGGAGAAGGAAGGAGAATAAACAGATCTGGAGGCATAAATGGAAGATATCTAGCATAGACTTATGTATGTTGCAACTATTGACAAACTTTCCTGACAGTGTTTTCATAACAACGTTCCTCATTATCAGCAAGTCAGAACATTGCATTGGAGCTTGTTGGAAAAATTCTGTATGTGTTGTGTGGCCTTGGCAACACTGATTAAAGAAAAAAATCCCAAAGAAAATACCATTGGATTATATATATCACATTCAAATATAGCACATAATTACAAGAAAAATATTAATACATATAAAAACATAAAAGAGTTATAATAAACACTAAGGTGACTCTTAATGTTTGGATGAAATAGGATGTTCCAGAAAAGAGCACAAATAAAGCCTGTTAACAAGGGCCAACGATGAATTTATTCTTAGTGTAGTATATGAGGGTGACTAAGAACCTGGATATGACAGACACAGCTGGGTTTGAAGAATGGCTGTGACAATTTCTCACTAGATAATTCAGAAAACCTGTTTTTCATCTAAAAAAATGAGAGGAATAATAACATCTACCTCAGAGGTGTTACGGAATAATTTAAGTTAGATAATATATGTAAAATATTTAACACAGTATAGTGTTCACAGAAATCCTTTAGTAAATATTGACTATAATATTATTAAGATTATTATTAATATAATACCATGAGGTTTGTTTTTATAAATCTCTTGTACTGTTGAGTTCTTCAAATATTCGTGCATTTTGGCATTGGAACATGGTTGATATCGTTGTAAAGAGCCCTGTTTTATCTTTCTGAGTATTTTATTTAGTAGACAGCTTATGTGAAGAGCACATTTTGTGTCTCTTAAATCTACTATGGCCAGAATGTACCTAGGGAAATCCGATCTTTATTATCTGTTTTATCACATGCAAGGGAAACATTGCTACTAAAATCTTTATATTGCTGCCAGTATACTGGCATTGCAGTGAGAGTAGCAAAGAAAGAGCTTAATCGAAGGTCATTTACTCAAATCATATTTGCAATGTGGAATTTATTGCTGAATAGAGAACCAAAGACAAACATAGAATTTGACATTTTAGAACCAATATCGAAGCATAAAGTACAGAGAAGGTCTATAGCTTTGAGATTCAAAACCATATGGAATTTTAAATAACCATCAAAATACTTTATTTCAATATGATATAAATTTTTTGGATTAATATTGGTTTTTTGATTAAAACACCATTTTGAAATAATAACAACTTCGAACACTACCTAGATCTTTAGAGTCAAGTTTTATTATAATTAGTAACAAAGACCAATACAAGCACCAGTATTTAATTTAATACTCTTCTTAAGTGACAATCTAGAAACTATAAACTATTGTCATTCATTCAGACTTTCTCTGGGATACTTATACCCTCGTAGATGTGTGAGTTACAGGGATACACGCACCTATTTTTTTTATTGAAGCAGCTTTTTTAGGAAATAGAAAATTGTTATATCAGTGAGAAAATTGTTATATCAGTAGCAGTGGTTTTGAAATAATAGGAGGTATCTATTGGAGGCAAAGAGCCATATATGGAATGTTCTTTCTGCCAAACTTTTCCTCTAGGACCAAATAAAAAAGGGATTTACCAAACTTATTAAATTAATATTAAATATGGAGTGATGTATCCCATTACTTAAACTAGAATATAAGAAATCCACTGCATTTAAGAATGGTGTATTACAAATCCTAAACAAAAGAAAAATCCACGGATGATGTTTATAGGTACAGAAAAATTCTAATTAGTAAATAAACAGCAAAGAAGGGCATTCTCCTAAGACACAGAGAAATAATGATATTCCATCATCTATGAGTTAAAACTACAGCCTCGTTTCCTGAGGTTTTGACAGAGTGAGATGAAAAAATTGTTGAAAAAATATGAAATAATAAATTGTGAAACCAAACATGAGAAGGAATTTCTCTGAGCTCATAATTCTTTTGTGGAAGAAGGAAAACGAAATGAAGGTAGAAATTACTGGGGTAATTGTAGGAACAAAACTAGCTAGGATTGTTTCAAACACTTAATGTCAGTTCATCTCACAATATTTTATTCTGTTTGTGGATTTTATTAAATATTTTATTGTCCGGGTGCCTGGGTGGCTCCATGGGTTAAGCCTCTGCCTTCTGCTCAGGACATGATATCAGGGTCTTGGGATCGAGCCCCGCATCAGGCTCTATGCTCATCAGGGAGCCTGCTTTCCCTCTCTCTCTGCCTGTCTCTCTTCCTACTTGTGATCTCTGTCAAATTAAAAAAAAATCTTTATAAATATATAAATAGATAGATAGATAGATAGATATTTTATTGTTGTAGGGATTTTGGGAATTTAACCCAGCTTTTGAATAATGAAAGGATGTGCCAGATTCACAGATCTATGCAGTATAACATTACACAAAGCATTTTAAATTGGAGAAATGGGAGAGTAGTTCCAGAAGTCCTTAAATATCATAAATTTTTAATCAAGTTATGGATGAAGAACTTCAATTTATCTTTATTGTTAATGATTTGGCTTTGGGGAAATAAATATGTCATAAGATACTAACTTTCGTGAATTTACTAACCATGGTCATGATGCAAGAAAGAGATGGATTCATTTTCTAGTATAAGAGGAGCAAACTAGAAAGAAAGAAATGGCACTATAGGAAAATATTAAAGTAGAATTGGATCTGTCTGCCAATTATGCCATTGGAATAAAGGAATATTTGGAGAAGAGACCTCCTAGTTTTGTTTTCTCTCCATTGTTTAGAGATATGCTGAGCAGAGACCTTTTTCTTGGGGAGTACTTCACTTAACCAATGAGAACGAAAGCATGCCTGTTTAGCCCAGGTGGGGATACCACAAGCCACAGTAAAAATGGACTGTACTGATACTGAAGACCTCTGCTCTGTCTAGATACGAAAGACTTTCCATTGATAAGGGGTTGACTAGAAGTCAGAAATCAAAGATTAAAAATATCAGGGGGCGCCTGGGTGGCTCAGTGGGTTAAGCCGCTGCCTTCGGCTCAGGTCATGATCTCAGGGTCCTGGGATGGAGTCCCGCATCGGGCTCTCTGCTCAGCAGGGAGCCTGCTTCCTCCTCTCTCTCTCTCTGCCTGCCTCTCTGCCTACTTGTGATCTTTCTCTGTCAAATAAATAAATAAAATCTTTTAAAAATAAGTAAATAAATAAATAAAAATATCAGAATGTGTAAATCCATCAAGTAATATATGTTTACTTTTCTGAAGGAGATTTGGTCTAAAACCACCATTCAGAGCACATTTGTTTTTAAGCTAAGTGTTTTTTACATGATTTTTATTTTAAAAATGTAGTGAAAATTGTCTCCAAATGGTACTTATTTTTGCTGAGAAGTCCTGAAACAAAAGACACTTACCCAGATTCTGTTGGATCAGGATGGAATTGGATTAGAATTGATGCAGCTGGGAACATCAATCAAAGTGGGAACTCCCTGTTTCCCAATATTAAGATTACCTTAATGTCCTTCCATTTGCTATTAATCCTGTACTTGTGACACACTTGTTACCTGACATGTAGAGTTGCTAATCAAGAAAAACATCCCAAAATAAACACATTAAAAAAGAAAGAGGAATAATGCATTTTCTTCAGCTGTAAAGAATACTTAAATATTAGTTCTGAAACTGATGGTTACTAGAAGGGAGGTGAGGGGGGAGTAGATTAAATGAGTAATGGGGATTAAGGAGGGCATTTACAATGAGCACAAGGTGTTGTATAGAGATGTTGAATCACTATATTGCACAACTGAAACTAATATTACACTATATGTTAACTAACTAGAATTTAAATAAAAACTAAAAAAAAAGGCTTATACAGAGTAGAGTTGCAATGAGTCAAGCATACAGCTATAAAAAAAAAGATTAATTTTAATTCTGAACTTTGCATGAGCTGTTATTCCTATAGCACAAAAATGCCAGAAAGTGTTAAATTTCAGAAATAAGCTAGGTTTAAAATGTTTTTTTAAAAACGGCATGTGATCTATCAAGCCCTAAAAGTAAAAAAGTTAACGGGCCTTAGGATTGGGCTAAAATGGAGAGGTTAAAGACAGCAATCAAGTAGAAGGAAAAATCAAGCTCCCCTTATGTTCTTTTTCTTTCCCTGTGAGTTGTTTCCAGGAAAGGACACAGGGAGAGAATGCTCCCAGTATCAAATCCTGATGTATAATTTATCAAATCCACAGGGTAACACAGTCAATGATTTTTATGTTTTTTCCTTTATGCAAGATTGCACTGTACATTTTGCTTAGTCTGTTAAATGGATAGGAAGAACTGAAGGCAAAAATGTTATATCGAATTTTCACTTAGAGTCACCAGATGCCCAGGATTTCAATTAGTTGAATTTTCATTTTGTAGGGCAGCATTCTGTCCTAAAGTTTTATCTTTATCCTGTGCTTCCTCTGGCATTGTTCTTCAAGTGTGCAGCATTATTTTTAATTATTTCCATCTTATTATAACTTACACTTCAGTAAAATCAATCAAAAGAGTAAACTGTTTTCTTTCCATTCTACTTTGATTAATGAGATGAAAAGAAATGAACGAAGAATTTTATAAATGCTAGGTTCGGATAAAGAACTTTAAATATAGTTGGAAAATTTAAAAAAAAATACTAGCCAAAAGTATCCTGAAGTGGGGAATTTTATGACTTCTTGGAGCAAAAAGTAGGTTCTGCAAAGATTGATGTGAAGTTTTCTAAAAAGAAGTTTTCTAAAAAGAATCTATTAACCATGTTGGGGGAGCAGTAGAGAAAAACTCCAAGGCCACAGAAAGGAGTTTGAATTTTGCCTCAAGGATGGTCTCTTTGGGGAGACTTACTTGCATAAAGGAGAGGAAGACCACATTATATTTTCTTCTTAATAGTTCACGTCTAGAAGTAAGACATGAAATACAGACTAGCAAAATGTCCTCCTGTTCTTATTAGACAGTCTGGGTGAATAGATAGAAACCAGAATTTATGCAGATTATCAATGCAACTAGTTCCACAGGTGTAATACTAAAATTATCACAATGTGGCAGATGTTGAAATAAAAGTGGAAATAAAAGCAAAAAAAAAAAAAAAAGGTTTTTTGGAAGAGGATAGTAACATTGGTCTTTCATAGATATATTCTCAGAAAAGGAGATGAGATTTTACATAGGCTTGATTGCTTATTACCTAAATACATTTTCTTTAATTCTTTTTTATTTTTATTTATTATAAACATATATTTTTATCCCCAGGGGTACAGGTCTGTGAATCACCAGGTTTACACACTTCACAGCACTCACCAAAGCACATACCCTCCCCAATGTCCATAATCCCACCCCCTTCTCCCAAACCCCCTCCCCCCAGCAACCCTCAGTTTGTTTTGTGAGATTAAGAGTCACTTATGGTTTGTCTCCCTCCCAATCCCATCTTGTTTCATTTATTCTTCTCCTACCCATATGTGTAAGAGTGAAACTTGGAAATAATTGCCATTTAGAAGAAAATAAATGACCACTTTATCGTATGATCTCCTTGATATGAGGAAGTGGTCATTTATTTTCTTCTAAATGGCAATTATTTCCAAGTTTCACTCTTACAAATATAACTATTTTTTTAAAATAAGTTTGAAATCATTTAGGTAAATTTATGAAACAATTCTACTCTTTCTTCCATTGTCTCTTCAATATGTCTTATTGAAAAAGAAATCTGACTTATTCCATAGCATTCTGTGAATTCTTAGTCTTAAAATCAGTTTCTTTTTTTTTTTTTCACCTTTATTCAGGTATAATTGACAAATAAAATTGTATGATTTTAAAGTATACAGTAAGGTGATTTGATATACATGAACTTTATGGAAGGAGTCCCCCTCCATTGAGTTAATTAACATACATCACTTCACATATTTACCTTTTTTATCTTCTTGGTGAGAACATTTAAGTTCTACTCTCTTAGAAAATTTCAAATATATATATATAGTGCCACCACTTTTGATTATCAAAATGTGTAATATAGTATGATCATAAAAGCCTTGAATGTTATTCAAATTAAATAGCTTTTCCTCCATCTGGGGTGAGCTTCAGACTTGGTATTGTGCTGTGAAGCGTGGGCATGGTTAGGAGATGTCATTACAAGTGGATTTTTATTCTTGGAGATTAGCAAGGTGAAAGAAGTTCAGGATAAACATATGTTAAGACAAATTATTCCAAACTTGGAAATAAGGCTAAAAGGTGGGCCATACATTATTTTAAGATCATATAGAGACATTGTTTAATAGGCCTGAGGATTATCCAGAGAAATATTTACTTTGTTTAACTCACCTTTTTTGAAAAAGATCATATTTATTTATTTGAAAAAGCATGAGAGAGACAGAAAACATAAGTAGGAGGAGGGAACAGCAGGAGATGGAAAAGCAGACTCCCTGCTGAGCACAGAACTGAAGGTAGGGCTTGATATCTGTACCCTGAAATCCTGACCTGAGCAGAAGTCAAATGCTTAACTGGCTGAGCCACCAAGGCACCTCTTGTTTAACTCAATTTATTTTATTTTTTTTTAAGATTTTATTTATTTATTTGACAGACAGAAATCACAAGTAGGCAGAGAGACAGGCAGAGAGAGAGAAGGATGCAGGCTCCCTGCGGAGCAGAGAGCCCGATACGGGACTCGATTTCAGGACCCTGAGATCATGACCTGAGCCGAAGGCAGAGGCTTTAACCCACGGAGCCACCCAGGCACACCTGTTTAACTCAATTTAAACAAAGTCCCAGACTTAGTGAAGTTATATGGTAACTTGCATATTTTTGTCCAAGATGCAAATACATTCTCTCTACCAAACAAAATAATTCCAGAAATTAAAATTCGTCGTTCTATAAGAAATCAAGTTTTATAAGTAATCAAGCAATCTTATTTTAGCATTCATTTATTATATTGTCTACAAACGTCAACTCCTCAGATGCTCTTTGAACCATCATAATGTTTCTTTTTAATTACTTTTTCTTTGATACATGTTCATTTTGTACTTGAGTTACATGTTTAAACTTTTTGAAAATCAAACTTTAACAGGTAAAAGAACCCTGTTTTTCTTGTTGGGTGGTATTTAATTCTGGCTTTTGTTTCCTCTGAGTGATGCAGATAGGTAGTTTCTGGTTGTTCTTTTTTAGGAGTGCTTTTTTTTTTTTCTTTCTTTGTCTTTCTCTCTCTCACTCTTTTTATTTTTAGAGATTCTCTTGTGGCAACTTCTGCCTGAAGTTACTTGGCAAATAATGTCTTTTATCTGGAAGGCTGCTTTATACTCCTTCCTTCACTGATAGGTCTAGAGACCTCATATAGCTCTTGTGTTGGAATTCCACTGCCTCTGAAGATTCAAGTGACCCGCCATGCATCTTTATACCACCATTTATAAAGTACAGAGTGCTTTGAGTAGAGTCAGCTAGGAATACTATTCCAAGGACACCTTTCGTCTTTACCCCTCCACAATGGAAACCAGACACAAAGCTCTATGGTTCAAAATCTGAGAGAACACTTGTTCAGCTCTCTAGAAGGTTGACCTAAAACCTCCTCACTTAGTTTAAAATAAGAGAAAGCAGCCCTTTCCCTTGCTCTTTTTCTTCCCCCATGAAGACTCATTATATTGGCATCTCTTTCTATCTGGAGAAATCTTCTCTGCTGTCTCTTTAATATCTACTCATTCATAAGTCTAATTATCTGTGCTTCTTCCGTATTTCCTTGGGTGTCCTTTGCACTTGTACAGTTTGTCTTTATTTATGCATACTTTCAAATTATATAGTTTAGTACTGTGAAAATCTTGCTGATATTCTGACTGAAAATTTATAAATCTATGAATTAATTTTGGATAATTGTCATATGATTTCATTCATGTGTGGAACATAAGGGATAGCACAGAGGACCATATGGAAAGGGAGGGAAAACTGAGCATTAAAACAAACAAACAAACAAAAAGCCTGAATGGGAAGAAATCAGAGAGGGAGACAAACCATAATCTTCATAATTTTAAATAGTATCATCCATGAACATGGTATGTTTTTCAAGTCTGTAAAATCTTTTATTTGATTTAATATAAATTCATAATTTTCTTTATAAAATCCTTATACATCATTTAGTTGCTTGATTTGTTTATACCTAATAGTTTTAGGTTTTTATGATATTTTAAAATAATTATGATTATAAATTGTTCTGACTTTTGGATATTGATTTTATGCCCCCAAAACCTTGCTATTCACTATTTTATTCATAATGATTTCTAGATTCTTTAAAGTTTAACTGTGTTATGCAATTAATGACAATTTTGTTTATTTTTCTACCTTTATATCATAGAGTTCCTGGGTTTACTGAAATTGGCCAGGATATGCCATCCTCCTTGACCAAACCCTAGCCTATGAAGTTAAATGGAAATGATAGTGAGTATAATTCTATTCATGATTTTATTGAAAATATATCTAAAGCAACTATAAATGTGATGCTTGGCTTAGATTTGTTTGTGGGTATGTTTAGGTCATTCCCTTAATTAGTTAAAATTTCTTTTAGCATGGGGCACCTGGGTAGCTCAGTTGGTTAAATGTCTGCCTCTGCTGGAGGTCATTGAGACCCATGTCTGGCTCCCTGCTCAGTGAGGAGTCTGCTTCTCCCCTTCCCTGTGCCTCTCTCCCCCACTCATGCATGCTCTTTCTCTTGCTCTCACTCTTGCTTTTGCTATCTCTCAAATAAATAAATAAAATCTTCAAAAATATTTTTAGCCTATTGCATAACTAAGAATTTTTTTTTTACCAATGAGTTTTTTAATGAAGTGGTTTTTTTTCCTGACTTTAATGGTATAATATACTTTTCCTTTTTATCTTTCAATTCACTACATTAACCACTATTTTACTATTTTAAAACTTCAAATTCTTGCAAGAGAGCTTTCTTGATGATCATATACATAAATATCTTGTCAAATAAACATGAACAAAATGTAAACATAACTGTACATGGTAATGTACAAAATATTGTACATAATATAGAATCTACTTTTATTCAAGTACTTCTTAAGACATAGGTTGAGTCCTCAATGTTTGGATTTAAAGTTAAATATCATGTATTAGCAGCTTAGGTCGTTCCGAGGAGAATGAAATTACTTTTTTTCTTTATGTGAATGTCATGGAAATTAGAAGATTCAAATAAATCATAAATATTCAACATAGTTATATTATGGAATCAAGCTTTTATGATTATTGTAATTCATGAAATGTTTTCTCAGAATAAGCATTGGCCAAATCCTGTAAATGTAGCAGTGTTTGCTAAGGAAAGCGAAACCAATACAAAGCAGCATTACTACCCACACATTCTCTAAAACACAAAGCTTGCTGTAATTCATAAAATTGTGAGATAGTTTCCTTTGTTATTCATGTTTACATAAATGTTAACGGAAATGTAATTGTTCTACTCATCATTTTTCTTTGGAAGGCTGTAAGCATGTAGCACAGAATCTAAAATGGGAAAGACAGCAAAGGCTATGACAAGAACATATAGAGTAGAAAAGATTTCAATTCAAAATTTCAGTAAGAATTTAAAAAGATGTTCAGCCTCTTTATTAATCAGGGAAGAGCTAATCAATGATAATAATTTTCATTGATCATATTGGCAAATAAGTTAAAGATTAATACTATCTAGTGCTGGTGAGAGTATCAAAATGGGCATTCCCATACATTCCTAATGGACATGCCAATTACAGCAACCTTTTGGGAAGCTAAAATGGCAGAATCTAAAATTGAAGTATGCATTTCATTAAACTCAACATTCTCACTTTGAAATAAAAATATGAAAGGAGAACCCCATCATATAAAGATTTCCTGCAGAATAACTTGAAGTGATAAAAAATAAAAGCATCTTAAATACCCACTGATAGGGGAATGACTAAGAAAATGATGACATATTTAGGGTTGACTAGGTGGCTCACCTAGGATGGTTGAGCGACTAGAACCTAGAGTCCCAAGATTGAGTCTCACTTCTTGGGGTGGTGGTCCCTGCTCAGTGGGGAGTCTGCAATTCCCTCTGACCTGCCCCCCTCTCATGCTCTGTCTTTCTCTCCCTCTCTCTCTTAAATAAATAAATAAAATATTTTTTAAAAAAGAAAAGGACATTTTTATAAATATTTGAAATTATATAGTCATTAAAGAAAAATAAATTTCTATACAAATATAATGCTCTATTAAAGAAGCAAGATACAGAGTGATATAGGTAAAAGATGACATTTTTGTAAAATATTTTTGTGTGTATAGATGTTTTCCTATGCTTACATGGACACAGAAAATTACCTGGAAAGATGTATTTTATACAGTCAATATTTTTTTCTTTGTGGGGTGAGAGAGGGGATTGGAGGGATGAGAGTGGATGCTGAATTTTTATGTATTTTTTTATGTCATCCATTCCAATAAACATATTATCTTTTGTAGTTTGAAAGAACAATCCAATAGAGCATAGTTCTTGATTTTTACTGAATGTGCATGCAAATCTTACAAATAACATAGTATACGAGGCTTGGTTTCTTGTGGAAAAGAAAGAACATTTTTTTCTTCCATTTCACAGTTAATTGAATATCAGTCCGATAGCTGATATTGAGCTACCAAGGTTTATGAAATCTCCAAAATTGCCAGAGAACCTTCAGACGCAAGTAATGCTTCCT
Organism: Mustela nigripes; assembly: GCF_022355385.1. Lineage (NCBI taxonomy): Eukaryota > Metazoa > Chordata > Mammalia > Carnivora > Mustelidae > Mustela > Mustela nigripes. The sequence continues at coordinate 34,473,521 of NC_081571.1, forward strand.
TTAAGGGCATTTTAGCTATTTGGATGAGAGTTAACAGATTGTAGCTGTTGGAACATTGTGATCTAGTCTGAGTGATAAAGTGAAGCACTATAGTTCATGGCAATAAATGCCACCTGCAGTGACTTTATCAGTCAACTAATATTAAGAACATATTCGAGGGCACAGTACCATTTCTCAGTACTTGACATCCAGGCACAAAATATTTTCTAATGTTTATTAGCACCGTATCGCTTGATAAAGAAGGTGGTTTTGCTGGTTTCAGAGTGCTTTTTCCCAGGACCGTAATAACTGCTGCCTTTGACATGTAGAACCTGAGATTTTGTAAAACTATAAAACCTTTAACTTGAATTGTATGCATTCACTGAATATTCTATAAGTAGTTGCAACCTTATAATTTACTGCAGTGTGAGGCATGTATATTAAATATTTTTAATTATATAGTTTAAAAAAGAAATTAAAATAATCAGAATATTAAAAAAATAGTAATTATATAGAACCGACCATTCTGTTTAGGTGTTAATATCATCTGTATTGCCATTAATTAATAACATTCCAAATTGTTCAATAGAGAGAGGAAATATGTATGATTCTCATTAAATTAAAATAAATCCCATAGGACAAAAATAGCAAATACTCTGAAAAAATGTGTTGTCAAACCTATCTGTGTGTTCAAAAGCTTAACTGAAAATAGATGGTGATAATGATACCCCAAAAGACATTTTTGGATTCTTATTCAGTTTGACTATTGACTGTAGAAAGTGCTTTTTTTCCAAATGTCCCTGTGCATTGGTTGACTTTTCTCACCATACTTACTGGATTACTAATTAAATTCTGTTGATGTAACTTGTTAAATGTATGCTTTGGTAGGTCATAGCAGCTCTTCACATAATATTTCTCTCTGGGTTTCTGATTTCCATTTCTTTTCTGATTCTTTCTCTTACACCTCAAACTCTCTTCATTATTTTCACCACAGCTAACTTAAACCTCTATTAGTGGTTGACAATGTTCATTCTATTTCTGCTCTTGAGCCAGAAATAAAGATTTTACCCTACAATTTTCATTAATTTAAATAATTTTTATTTACATCTGCCAGAGTTTCCTATTTTTCTATTCTCTCAATTGCATAATAATTTTGCTTGTATTCCAGTCTCTGATTATTTGTATGTTCCCTACATTTCCTAGAGAAAATATGATATAACTTATAAATTCTTCTTTAGTTGTATTTGCTTGCTTTCATTTTGTGAAATACTCTTGAGTGAGAACTAATTATGTAGGTAGGGAGTATAAACCATGTGCAAAGCAAAGAAAATTCTTAAATAAATATTTGTGGTCAGTTTATCCAGTTCAAATACAGGGGAAGTCCTTAGTTAACAAAAATGTTAATATCCCAGTTTCAAGTTTAAGTGAAGACAGTGAAGAGTCCTAAAAAACTATACTTTGGTTAATCTCTGTTCTAAAGGCTGTTGCCTACTTTTGAGATTGGACTGTAATTTATTTGACTTGTTTTTTAAGATATCTTAACTGATACAGCAATTATCATTTATGTATTAACTGAAGCTCTACAAATAAAAGCCCAAAACTGTTCTAGCAAGTCCATTAGGAACCTGTTTTTCCTTCCTAGTTATAACATATATGCATTTCAGTTTAATCAATTTACAAATGCAGTTCTAAGGCTAAAAAAATAATAACAGCCTCTAGTCATTGCTCCTCAAAGAAAGAACCCCTCAGGGCAAACTCAGTTACACTGCAGTGAAAAAAAAAAAATGTTTCAGAAGCATCAGCCTCCGAGTAATAAACACATAAGGAACTATAATATACAACCCATATCACAGAATTGTCTTGATTTGTGTGAGTAGCATGGATAGAATTACCTAAGGGGTATGGAGTACGATTGAAACAGAAAACGCTAAGTCTCAAATTGTGCCTCACAATAGTTTGCAACAAAGAGGCCTCACTCAAGAGGGTCATAAACTGACTTTAATGAGAGTCAGTAATTCATCTACTGCAAGTTGAAACATTTAATTGTTGTTTATGTTGATGTAATTGCTATGATGAAAGTGGGGGGGGAAGCCCAAGCCACATTTTCAGAATATTAGTCTTTTCTGAATTTAGAGTATCTTATTAAATTAAAGATGAATAATAAATTGGTTTGACTGGCTACTAAATCTCTTTTTTTAAAAAATTTGCACCATAAAATATGCTTTGTAATAAAAGATGACAGAAACAGAGAGAAAGAACAATGACAAACAATGAATAGTGCTCTCTGGAAGGCTGATTACCACTGATAGGTCCCTCTTTATCTTCTCTGATTTTCTTATTCATCATTTAGGTTCATTTAAAAACACTTGATGTTATGTTATTGAATCAAAATTATGACTGTGAAAACCAGATTGCATGAATAGAGAGGAAAATAGGGAATGACATTATTACATCAACAATCTCCTTTTCTGCAGTCAAAAACTCTCTTTAAATGTGAACTTTAGGATAAAAATTAGATGAAACTCACTGTAATGATGGTAACTAGGAAAGGATGGTAGTCACACAACAAAATTAATGTCTATACAATTGGATTTATACTTTATGATGAAAATTAAAAATTCCTTCAGAGAAAGGTTCAGAACACAAAATCCTGTTGTGAGGTTTCAAGATACCTAAAACAGCATTTCTTTTTTTTCCCCTAAAACAGCATTTCTAAAAAAAACAAACACATGACACTACCACTTCATTGGCCTTTCGCTTCCTAGAGTGCACTCTTGTTTTCCCAACTGCGGGGGAGGTTGGCATAATACATCTCAAATGATTACCTTCAGTTCTTGTCCTGGCTGTTTTTGTTGCCATGATTATTACATCATTCTGTAGGTTTCAGCTTAAGTGTGCTAACAGTGATTTCTAGAGCATCATATTAAGGTACACTCTCCACTTGTTCTTCTTCACCTTCTGCCAAAATCATTATTGCAGGATATCAATTGATTTCTTTGCAATCCTTTAAATTTTGGAGTAATTTATTTCTAGATTTGATTTCTTACCTTATTTTTGCTGTATGATCAAATGTCAATAAGTTCCATGAAGGTAAGAACTAATTCTGAGTTAAATTCTAGTATATATATATATTGGGTACCTGCTGAAGGCTTGGCCTATAATTGGCCCTCAGAAAACATGTAAGTAAATGAATAAACCCAAACAAAATTGGACAAACTGAATATCTAGTCTTGATTAATAAAAAAAGAGTTAATTAGTAGTAGAGTAATAAATTACTTTAAGTGATAGAGAATCTTTAGCTAGGAAAAGTTTTTAAAAATATAAAAAATGGAAAAAAATCATCGTGTCCCTAATTGAGCAAACACATCTGTTATAAAGGGTTCAATTCTTCCCAAGTTATTTAATAAATCAAGACAAAATCAGTTCAAGATCACCATGGGATATTTTCACCCCAAACTTGACAAAAGACTCTGAGGTTAATGGGAAAAATAAATGAACAAGAATTTATATCAAATAATCAAACAAAAGGGGAATATCATCAAGAGGCTTGCCAGAGAGTAAAAGATAGTAGAAAGACATAATAATTCAAGTGTGATCTACACGGAAAAAAATAAGAAGAAGATACAGACTGTAATGTATTCATGTATGTAATAGATAAAGGAAAGTTTTAAATTTCCGGCTAATTTTCAGTGAAAAGTTCCTGGATTAGTAGCTCATCTAAGTGAAAACTAATGAAGTTAGATACCTACTTATAACATACTAAAAGAAATTCTGAATGGATCTGAGAGTTAAATATGAAATGAATGAATCAATCAATCAATCAAATGAGATTAATATGATCTGTCAGTGGGAAGAACTTTATATGCTCAAGAAATGAATTATACACACACATACTATATATATATATATATGTATGCATATGTATATACATATATATACATATTTAAGTCATATATATTTTAATTTCATTATTGAAACATGTGTAAGTCAGTGTTATATATAATATTATACAAATAATACATTTGATAAGCAGTAGAAATATATATGACAAAGGATTAATTTTCAAAGGATTTGAATTTTGTTTGATATGAAGAAACAATCTCCTCAAAATAAAAAATGGACAGGTAACATGTATAAACAATTCAGAAAATCAGATTTAATCATCAAATGTCTACACTGAAAGCACTATACTTAACCAGTAAGCTTTAATACATTTTTTGTAAGCTTTAATAAATTAAAGTGAGATGTTTCTTTCATACAAAAGGTTAAAACCAAAGATAATGAAATTATAACATTAATGAGAAGATAATGATTTATTCTTTGTAATAACTGACATATATATCCAAGTGCCTTCACATCTGGACTACAAGTATATGAAAATTAGTCATTAAGAAACATTTCTTAGACGACTTAGTAAGGAGGAACATCAATAAGTAGAAATAAAGTTATTTTAATACCACAACCAATTCTTAATCATGATGTTTAATAATGTTTATAATTTTCCCCTGAAAATTCTATTATAATGCACCAAAATATTAACCATATTTATATCAGAAGAGGAGGGGAGACAATAATGTGAAAGAGGAATATGTATTTCATTATGTCTATAAAAATTTTAGGATGCAATTTTTAAAATTTATTGTTATCTAACCATTATAAATAAAATTGCCTAGAGAATAAAAAGTAGATCTTCCATATATGTTTTCAACTATGATTATCTGGAATGGTAGAAATACAGGTTTTACTTTTTGATCCTTTAAAACGTTATTATTTAAAAATTTTTCCATAAGAAACATATGATGCTTTAAGACATATGCAAAGAAAACTGATACCTTTAAATTTTTCTTTTTAAATTTAAATTTGTAGAATAATGTGTAGGAGTCACTAAATTCACAAGTACAGCATGCTTCAGCCCAAGATAATTCCTGTATAGGTTTAAATTTTCAAGAGCTGTTTGAATAGTTTTGGCTGCACCTCAAGCACATGAGAAGGGCAAGGAGAAGCAGCAAGAGTTTCACAAAAGTATTTATTGACCTTTGCAAGAGCAGTAACACCATCAGGTGAATGGAGATCTGGCAGTTTCTAAGGCATTTGCATCACTGAGAATTACACCAAGATTGTGAGGGTTCATTATGATGATTTTGACAGCTGTGTGAACTACAGGAATCCCTTCATCACCCCACCTTTCACGTTCTAGTCTCATTTCTCTTTATTCCGCCATAGATCTTTTAGCTTGGCATTTAAAACATTGAACTGGTGAAGTTTATTTTTCCAACCTTATTTCTCATGACCACAGAAAAAGAAACTGCTACTGGAGCAGTCATCTATGATTCCCCAAATATTCTATCAAAAACTTTGCCTTTTCTCCTCCACTTCTGACATTCTAACAATTTTTCAAAGTCAAGGGGCAGACCTACTTGTTTGACATTTCCTTCTGATTTTAATAACCTTAATATATCTGCCCTCCTAAAACAAGTATAGTATAATCCAATATACAAAATATTTAATACAAGGCTTAGGAAGGTTGAAAATAGTTGTGAAATATATTCTTTTCAATATGCTGGAAAATCTCACATTAAATGAAAATAACAGCAAAAATAAGCAAAAGACATAAACAGACACTAATTATTGTTATATTCTTTCTTATATCTCCTTGAATTCTATTTATGTCTTTTTAACCACATTTCTCAAGAAGGGACTTTACTTGCTGCTTGTGTTTCTTACATCTACACTCAGTGGGTTACTCCACACTAGACCAATTCATTTCCCTAACTTTAATTAACAGTCCTGGAAAAAGTTAACAAAGAAAGCTTTTTAAACTTTCCATTTTGCGATATCTCAGTAGAACTGAATATAGTTGACCACTCCTTCCTTCTTGAAATTCATTCTCTCTTTGGATATGGTGATATTTCCCCTTTTATTATGGTTGTTTGCTATAACATTCAAAGAATAATTTTCTTCTCTACAACTTCTAAGTGCTATACCCTTAACACTTATCAACCCTGACTCTCTCACAAGACAGTCTCTTCCAAACACACATGTATGGTTTTCATATAGAGGTCAAAGATTTGCAATTTTAACTTCAGCTGAAATTTCTTCCCAGTGCTCCAGATTTATATTTCCACCATCTTCTTGGTCTCACTGCTTTAATGCTCCAACATCTCTCCAAACTATTAAGTCAAGAATTGAATAATGATCTTCCTCATTTCTCCCCCAGAGCCATTTCTCTTCTAGTGTGTCCTGTCACAACGAATGGCAGGTATTCTTTTTTCTTTTTTTTTTTCTTTTTTAAATTTTTTCAGTGTTCCAAGATTCATTGTTTATGCACCACACCCAGTGCTCCATGCAATATGTACCACCACCAGGCTCACCCATCTTTCCATCCCTCTCCCTTCCCAAACCCTCATTTTGTGAGCCAGAAAGCAAATGGTGGTCTGCGACTTTTCCTTCTTACCCCGTATCTGTATGCAATGTTGTCCTGCCAATGTTATCTTCTAATTGTATGTTGAATTCTTTTCTTCCATCCCTAATATTATATCCAAACTGCTACTCTTGTTCTTGCACTATCGTAATAACCTCCCAGTTAACTGCCTGATTGCTTCTGGTCTAGCCTCAGCCACTGTACTCTTCTCTCTTAGATATAATGCTGTTCTCTCACATTCTCCAGTCATTTAGAGCTGCTGCTTATAGTCATGCAGGTTGTGTTTTGAACAGCTTTAGAGAGACTCCTTCACTCAGTAGTCTTGTTTATATAAGTATTTGACAATTTCCAGCAGATGTCTTTAAAGTGTCCTGGAGAAAGGGCCCTTTTCCCTGATTTACATAAAAATCACCCTTTGAGCTAGTAGCCAAGTGAATGGCTTTAAGCAAGCACTCTCTTGCTTAAAGCCATGCAATTTCTCTTCAGTTATTGAGGACTAGGTGCAACATACTAAACACGCATGTACTAGAAAGTTTCACACATGGGCTGACCCTGCCTTTCTCTCCTGCTTTATTTTATACCGTATTCCACTTATCCTCTTTGTTCAGTCATCTTGACCTTTTTAAACTCCATGAAACATTGCTCTGCTGCCACTTTGCTTTTTCACCTTTGCTTTCTGCTCATGTACTACTCTACCCTTTCCTTTCACCTAATTAAGTTGTAGTCTTTCTTTACATTTTAGCTCTATTTTCAGTTCTCCTGGAGAATAATCTTCAATCTTCTATCTAGGTCAAGTCTCTCTATTATGTCCTCTGATTTTTTTTAAAAAGTTTTTATTTATTTATTTATTTATTTATTTGACAGAGGGAGAGAGTGAGAGAGCACAAGCAGGGAAAGTGGCAGAGGAAAAGGGAGAAGCAGGCCCCCCCACTGAACAGGAAGCCCGACATGGAGCTCCATCCCAGGATTCTGAGATCATGACCTGAGCCAAAGGCAGATGCTTAACCCACTGAGCCAGCCAGTTGTCCCAAGACCTCTTATTGATCCATGAACCTCCCTACTCACAATATTTACCATAGTTAATAATTCCAAAATTTTGTGTAGCTTTTTAATTAGCATAATGTATTCCTTTCTAAACTGGAACAATCATGAGGGATATTGACCATTCAGTTTTGCATAATACTGTATCTCTAATTCTATCCAGTTTCTAGACCCAAATCGATTGAGCCTCAATAAATATGGAAAGAAGGAAGGAAGGATAGAAAGAAGGAAAGGAGGAAGAGATTGATGAAAGAAGAAGAGTCTGTGCCTGTTATTGGCATGACTACTAGAGGTGGATAACTGAATTATGTGAAAGGTTTTATTAGAAGTTTTCTGATCATAATGGCATTAGTTACAGGATGAATATTTATGTAAAAACTTAGAGTATAGAGAACATAAATATGTGAAGGTTTCTACATAATGGAGTTTACAAAGTAATTTTATGTGTAAAGCATGATGAGCAATTTAGAATTCCTCACACAGATGTGAAATTGGAACTTTCCAACCATACATAATGTACTTTGAATTTTTTTAAAAGCATGTCATTGACAATAGACTGGCTTTAACTACTTAACACATTAAATATGTTTCACACATTTTCCATTGAGTATACCTATTTTTTTATATAAAGTTTCCAAGAAGACTTTCATTAAAATTTTACACTTCAGTAACTGGAACATTAATAACAGGTAAAGATATCTTTTCATTATCCATTTTGGTTTCAGAAAATTAGTAAGAATGTTATATTTGAATAATACTCAATTTTGGTGGATGCTAATGAAATAAGAATTCAACCTGTGACTTCATTTTTCTTTATTATGATTAAATAATGTGTTAAAAATAAATGTTATTCAAATACATTTTATGAGATGAGTTCCCTTTAGATTTAAAACGTGCAAAATTAGAAAGATACAATTAATTTATTAAAAGAATTAATAGGATTTTTATTGGCCAACAAAATAGACAGTAGATTCATTCAATTTTCCAATTGCTCAATAAATGTATATAAACTATATCTATTTATATATTTATGTACATATATATACACATATATGTTATTTTTATATATAAATATTATATATATATATATATATATATATATATATATATATATATATATAGTCTGTGCTATGTCATAGACTGGGTTATTCAGCACTAATTGAGACATAGCCTCTGCTGTCCCATAGCTTATATAGTTTCATGAAAGAGACAACAAAGACTGCCATAAACAAGGCAAAGCACCAAAAACATGAGATAACCCCATCTTAAGATCCTTGGAAATCTAAATTACCTATTAGAACCTAATAGGTCACTGTCCTAGAATGATTTGTTTTGGGAGGACCATGCAATTGTTAGAAAAGGAACCTTCATAGAATAAGGGGATAAATAGAAAAAGTTGATTAACAAATCTTAGTTCAAGGTGAGGGTAAAGAAAGGATTTGAGAAAAATGCAAACACTATATTCATATTTAAATACAGAAAACAAAAGTCAAATTTCTAAGCAAAATCTTCTTAAGTGAAAATCTTAAAAGAAGTAGAAATCAGTAAGTAGACACTAGGAGTTGAGATTCTCAGTAATCCAGAATAACTGTAACATTCCATTTAAAAATAAATGTGTTGTTCCCTAAGCACATCTTCATAGTGATCAGAATTTATACTAGCAGGACTTAGTAGTAGGTTAATAATAGGTTTTCTTTAGACCCAGCAAGAAAAATTGAGCCAGTCTTGAAAAAGGATCCTCAAAGAATATAGAAAGTAATGGTTGTTTTAAAACAGGAGTAAAGGCAGCTTTTGCAAAGAAATGAGAGATTATGTGTTGTCACCTTGAGGCTGGGAAGTAGCCCTTGGGCCAACTGGTATATAAATCCAAAAGATTAGGAATTGCAAAGACAAATAGCTCCACAAAGGCTCTAAGGGTTATGGAGAGTTGAAGTCCACAACCAAGGACTATTCATGAATGATCAGCAATGCTCTTGCAAAAGATACACTAATTGACAGGGAAGGAGGAAAATTGTTAATGCTTTTTTGACAGAATGACATCTGACAAGCCAGTGAGTGCAAAAACAAGATAAAGGTCAATAAAATTGCAGTGCAGTCCACCAATCATACAAATGTCAGATTTGGAAGACCAATGTTGTAACTTTAAATTAAGTGCCAAAAAAACCTCTGAAACCAACGTATTTGAGTGTGATGTGTAAACCAACATAAGTGCAATATGTGGATCTTACATTATTTCAAGAGTCAATATATCTTAAAGATGCATTACATACATTACAAGCTATAGATAATCTTGAAACCCATAAAGATTTTAGTTTAAAAAAGCTAATCAGATGAAACTTTTAGAAATCCAACAGAAGACCACATATTAGAATAAATTAATGTAACATTTATATACTTGTCAATATATTTTAATTTGATAATATCCTTAGAGTTAAATTCAGTGAAGTGAATTTCAATGAAGGAGGTTAGTTTTATGGGGACTTGAAAGGTTGTGCCTAGAACTGTATTTGGAGATAGTTGGATAGACCTTGGTTTATCAGTACTACATCAACATGACTGTTAGCTAAAAACAAGATACTCCACAAAACAAAATATTGCCTCCACTTAAATAGTCATAAAAAACAGCCCAAATCAACTGCCGGGCTCTTATATTTAGAAAATACAAAAACAGCTTTCCTTTTGTTTAAATCACTCTTATACATGTTTCCATTAGAAGAGCCTCTTTGGGGATGCCTGGATGGCTTGGTCAGTTCCTGGGGTCCTGGGATCGAGTCCTGCTTTGGGCTCCTTGCTCACTGGGGAGCCTGCTTCTCCCTCTGCCTGTCACTCCCCCTGCTTGTGCATTCTCTCTCTCTTTCTCTCTAACAAATAAATAAATAAAATCTTAAAAAAAAAGAAGAAGAAGAAGAGTCTCTTTGTCAAGTGAGTCTTTCCTACTGTCAGCCTTCTGAAAAAATGAAATAGCTTATTAGTTTTCTGTTCTTTGATTGCATCACTCATTGGTTCTAGTATATTTGGGACTTTTTTTTTTTTTTTAAAGATTTTATTTATTTATTTGACAGAGAGAAATCACAAGTAGGCAGAGAGGCAGGCAGAGAGAGAGAGAGGAGGAAGCAGGCTCCCTGCTGAGCAGAGAGCCCGATGCGGGACTCGATCCCAGGACCCTGAGATCATGACCTGAGCCGAAGGCAGTGGCTTAACCACTGAGCCACCCAGGCGCCCCTATTTGGGACTTTTTTCAAGATGTGGTATATAGTAGGACATCATTTGAGTAATCACCTTTCTCAGAACGTTTATTGATACCCTTTGATTTGTATTAATAACATCTGAAATGGCAACTTTATTCATCAAGAAGCAAACATCAACATAAACCTTTGCTACAGACCTGGTGTCTGATGTCCCTGAGTGGCTCTAGCTACCTCCAGCTTTTGTATTCAGCATACTAAGTGCTCAAATCACCAAAGAGGGATTTTCCTGATCTCTCATTTGTATTCTGTAGCTCATTTGTATGGGGTCCTTAAACCTGGTTTTGTCTTTTCAAACTCTCATTCAAGAGCACAAAAATTTCCAAAGAGCTTCATGGTTGGGTATTACTTCTACCAAAACACATTTTATAAAACCTTTCAATCTTAGCTATATTTAAGATTTGCACACTTTTATATATTTCTCAGTAAATGATACTTTTGGATACTGTGATCTGGAAGGAAGACATTCTCAAAGAAGCTGGTCAATTCCACAACTAGGTTGGTTTATCTCAGATTCAGCCTTAATCTTCCTCACATTATTCTATTCCCATATTATTTTGCTTCACAGGTGAGAACACATAGGACATAATATGTCTATAGTATTCAAAACCCTTGGGCCATGTTTCCACAATTTATCTATTTACAAATATATTATATCTCTATCATGGACTTCTCTAAGGTAGAGATACCTTTTTCCCTTCGAATCCACATTACGTAAGGGGCAATGTAGTAAATATTTAGTAAACTACTAAAAGGATGCATGTCTGAAGTGTACAGTAATGACAATAATTTTGGAAGAAATAAAAGTAAATCTATGTTACAAAAGTATTTAGATAACCAGACCTACTGTATCTTAAAGTAATTACTGGATTTTGATGAGAGATATATATTAAAGAATTATCCTTTTTCTTTCATAGAATAGTTGTCTTTTACTGAATCATTAATACATGTTGCTTAATTTCATAACTAAAAGAAAATAGCTTTCAGTTTTATTTCTATATAGTCATTCAGTCATTCTCTATGTGTTACATATATGTGTATCTATTCTGCATATCCTGATTTGTAAACTGATTTTTAACATAAAAATAAAACTCATGTTTTTCCTGTGTCAGTATCTCCACAATGTACTTCATAATTTGTGAGCTTTGCTTTTAAGAAGTATTATATTTTATTTAACCAACAATTAATTAATCCCATATTGTTGTATGTTTAGGTTTCTTAATCTTTCCATTTTTCTGAATAGTGTGTTGATGAATGTAACACAAGCATTGCCCAGAGCCTTTTTGTCTCATGATAAATAGCTCTAAATGTATCACCGGGTAAATGATATATTTTTTTAAAATCTTTTTTTTAATCAATTTTTTTAAATTGTGTTATGTTAGTCTCCATACAGTACATTATTAGTTTTTGGTGCAGTGTTCCAAGATTCGTTGTTTATGTATAACACCCAGTGCTCCATGCAATACGTGTTCTCCTTAATACCCACCACCAGGCTCACCCATGCCCCTGACGCTCCCCCCTCTAAAACCTTCAGTTTGTTTCCTAGAACCCACAGACTCTCATGGTTTGTCTCCCCCTCGGATTTTCCCCCTTCATCTTCCTTTCCTTCTCCTAATGTCCTCCATGTTATTCCTTATGTTCCACAAGTCAGTGAAACCATCTGATAATTGGCTTTCTCTGCTTGACATTTCACTCAGAATAATGTCCTCCAGTCCCATCCATGTTGATGCAAAAGTTGGGTATTCATACTTTCTGATTACTAAATATACAAATATGCTATCAGTATAGAAATTCCTAATGGTAGTTTATATCTCTTGTTTTCTGTCTTTCCCCAATCCACTCGTGTTCAGATATATGCACTTAGGTTGACTAGTTCTTTGGATTATCGTCCACTACAATCAGTCATTGACTATCATTTGCTTTATTTTATTTTTCTTATTTCCACTCCATCCAAATTCCCCAGTCCTTTTGAATGTACTGATGTATGTCTTTATATATATATATACCTCTAAAATATGTCATATTCCTTTGTATGCATTTTTGATCTACAGAAATGGTCTCTTGCTATGAAGCTCATTTTTTTTTTTAATCAAATATTCTCAAGAACATGTCCTAGAAGATCTACTGGTACTTCTGAGAGTATCTTGGGTTCGTGCTTTTAACACGTCCCCCTTCACATTTGCTTCTCCAGTTCCATTAGGAATAGGGAGGTGAGTTGTCTCCAACCCCTTCCACCTGAAAGAGTGAGGCAATAAATGTAGAAATACATTTTTTACCAACCAATACAAATAGTTTTTAGGATAGATACCCATAATAGGGTAGTTGTAGGTTTCAGATATGCTTAATTTGAATAATTACTCACACAGTTCTCTCTAGGATGGATAATTGTCTAACTATGCTTCACTCTTAACTGCAAGATATTTACAGTTCTTTTCCCTCCATCCTTATTAAAATTTGATGTTATCTGACTTTCTCCTTTTTGCCAAGTTGATGTCCAGAAAGTGGTGTCTTATTGCCTTCTTATTTCCATTACTTGATTAGTGGGAATGAAAACTTCTTTATAGGGCACCTGTGTGGCTCAGAGGGTTACACATCTGCTTTCAACTCAGGTCATGATCCCAGGGTCTCGGGATCAAGTCCCAAATCGAGCTCCTTGCTTATCAGGGAGCCTGCCTCTCCCTTTGCCCATTCCCCTGCTAGTGCTATCTCTCACTCTTTCTCAAATAAATAAATAAAATCCTAAAAAAAAAAAAAGAAAACATCTTTATAAGTATGTTAGTAATCTGATCTTCCATGTCTGCTGATTCTTGTGGCCCAAATGGCAGAACATCTTGCATGGAGGTTGGGACTGTTGCACAGCCTTCTCTCAAAACTAGCAGACTTTTAGTCTACTTGCTAGCTGGCTCAGAATATAATACCGAAGTGAGGGATATATTTCCACAAATATCAAGAGCGGCCCACTAGCAATTGCCTCTTTTTTTCAAATGCAACAACTTATCCTTCACTGTAGAAGAAATGTCTCAAAATGCCCCACACCACAAGCCTCCTGGAAATTTTAATAAGGTGAAAGTCCCCTGAAATTTTGTGGAATATATTTGTCACCTTTTGACATGCAAATGTTGTAAAAATAAGTCTAGAGTAATGGATACTTCTTGTTCATTATACGTAATAAGCATAATATCATCAATATAATAGACTGGTATAATATCTTGTGAAAGGGAAAAGCAATCAAGCTCCCTACAAACTAAATTATTACACAGGGCTGGAGATAACCCTGAGGGAAGACAATGGAGGTGTATTTCTGGCCTTGGGAGCCGAGAGAAAACTGCTTCTTGTGATCTTTACTACCATTCCTCAAAGAAAAAAAAAAAAAAACATTTGCCAGATAGATAGCTGCATTCTAGGTACCAGGGGATGTGTTAATTTGCTGAAGCAATGAAGTCACATCTGGAATAGCAGCTGCAACTGCAGTCATCATTTGGTTAATTTTATAAAACACCACTGTCATTCCACAAAGATCCATCTGTTTTCTGCTCAGGACAAATAAGTTAATTTGAATAGGGATGTAGTGGTACCAGCATCTCTGCATCTTTCAAGTCTTTGATGGTGGCATTAATTTCTGAAATACTTCCACAAATGTGATATAGCTTTTGGTTTATTATTTATCCTAAATAGTGGCAGTTCTAGTGGTTCCTACATCACCTTTCCTACCACAGTAGTTCCTCACTCCATGGGTAAAGGAGCCAATATGTGGAATTCTGGTTGTTGCTAAGTAAACTTTTCCAGTATACATTCTGGAAATGGGGAAATAACCAGAGGAGGGTCTTGAGGACACAATGTACCCAGTAGAAGATGAACCTGAGCTAAAACTCCATTGATCACTTGACCTCTATAAATATTTACTCTGAGTAATAAACCACAATGACATGGATCTCCTTGAATTAGTGGCACTTCAGAGACAATGTCTAGTAAACCTCAAAAAATCTGGATATTTCCTTTTCCCCAGTTTGTAGTAAACTTACTAAAAGGCTATAAGCCCCTTTTAAGAAGCTAGGAGAAAGACCAACAATATACCTTTTGGGCAATGTAGCTGGATCCAAGGAAGCCAGCCTTCTCTTCATTCAAGGAGTTTGGATCTATAAACTGGTTCACATCTCGGAACTGATTGATGGAACTTGGTTCTGTTTTGGTCATTCAAGTTACCCAACATGGAACTCTTCCATTACATTTCACTAATCAAGAATTTCATAGACTTTGTATCTCTTTCTCAACCCTTCTGGTTACTGCTTTGACTCCACTATCCATTTTGGTAACCAGACCCACCTTGTCTTCGGTGATTGAGTTCTGGCCCTTATTCCCTGGCACCATGACATCAGTTACCCGTATTTCACATAAAGATCTCTGTTCACTAGAAGCCGTTCTCACTGTAATTTCTGGCCTACAAAAGAGAGATACCAAAAGCTCTTCAAAGATGCTGGGGCTCGGGGCGCCTGGGTGGCTCAGTGGGTTAAGCTGCTGCCTTTGGCTCAGGTCATGATCTCAGGGTCCTGGGATCGAGTCCCGCATCGGGCTCTCTGCTCAGCAGGGAGCCTGCTTCCTTCTCTCTCTCTCTCTCTCTGCCTGCCTCTCAGTGTGCTTGTAATTTCTCTCTGTCAAATAAATAAATAAAATCTTTAGAAAAAAAAAAAAAAGATGCTGGGGCTCACCTCACAAATTATTTCTCAGGGTAACATGAAAAGTACGATGGTGTCAGGAAGACCACACCCCTTCCAGAGGCTCTGGGGGTTACCCATTCCTTCTTCTAACTTATTTGTTATTGTCTTTCCTTGGTTCCTGGTCACATCTGTCTTTCCTTGACTCATGACCACATCTCTCTTTGATCCATTTTTATATCACTTTCTGCTGTATATATCTGTGTATAAAATCTCCCTCTGCCTCTCTCTCACTTGTGATGGGATTTAGGGCCTAACTTGATAATCCAGATAACCTCCTCCTCTCAAGATCCTTAAATACATTTTTGCCATATGAAGTAATAGCCATCATTTTACCATATAACATGATATTTATAGGTCCAGAAACTAGGTCATAACATGTATTTTGAGGGGTCACTATTCAGCCCACTATACTCATTATTTGTAAGACCCTACACCATTCAATTTCACCATTTTGCTTAAAGCATGGTATTGTCATTTTGCCATAGTATTGATAAGAAAAGTTATCCATCTGTATCATCTATTTTTTTGACATTATGAATAATAACTCATTTTCTATTATATTTTAATTAACTATTGATGGTATAGAAAAACACAGATGGCTTCATAGGTTGGTTTTGCACAATAGGATATTTGCTAAATTTTCTCGTAGTTCTATAAATGTCTCTTGATCCTATTGGTTTTCTATATAGATAATCATATCAACTACAAATAACATATTGGCTTTTCTATATAAATCCTTATAGTTGTTATATCTTATTTAAAAAAATAATTTTTGGGCCATAAATTTTAATCCTATGTTCATTAGTAGTGGCAATGATGAATTCTCATCTTGTTTCAGGTCCCACAGGAAATATTTCTAACAATTTTCTATTAAGGATAATGTTTGTTAGTCAAAGACATAGAAGCAGAGAGTATAATGGAAGTTACCAAGGACTGGGCAGGGGGAAAATGATGCGACGTCAATCAAAGGATACAACATTTCAGTCACACAAAAGAAATAAGTTCTAGAGATCTACTGTACAATATGGGACCTGTGATTAGTAATACTATGTTCTATATACTTAAAAATTTGCCAAGAGGGTAGATTTTATGTTAAATGCTCTTACCACAAAAGGAAAAACAAAAGAAACTCATGTTCATCATTAATTTTTAATATACACACTAGGTCAAGTTAAGAAAGTCTCCTATTTAGTCTTTTCTTGTTTGTTTTAAGCATATTAATCACATTATTATAATTTCATATGTAAATTTCCTTTTATTATGTGATTGGCAAACTTCTTTCTGAGAGGTAAATTTAAAACTGTAACAGTTTATTTGTTCTTTTTCCCCTCTCCAACTTTTTAGTTGGGTATTTATAAATTTGGGGACTATATATTAACAATATAAAATTGTTGTAACTTCTGAATCTATTTTCTATTTACATGTATTTAAAGTATTACTACTCATGTTATTTTTAGCTTAAATCATATATCATTTGACATTAAAATTTCTATATTGAGTCATTTGGGGGTTTATATTTATCTATTGTATCTAGCTATAAAAATTTAGATTCAGAATTTTGTATCATTTTTTGTTCAAGATTTCTTTTTTTTTTTAAGATTTTATTTATTTATTTGACAGAGATCACAAGCAGGTAGAGAGCAGGCAGAGAGGGGGGGGTGGGAAGCAGGCTCCCTGCTGAGCAGAGAGCCTGATGCGGGGCTGAATCCCAGGACCCTGAGATCATTACCTGAGCCAAAGGCAGAGGTTTAACCCACTGAGCCACCCAGGCGCCCCTGTTCAAGGTTTCTTACAGATGACATATTACTGGATTTTCTCCCCCTATGTAACGTCTCTTCTGATTGATGGGGTTACCCTATGTAGTGGGCTAAATGATGGCCCCCAAGAAGAGATGTCTACATCCTAGCCTGGGACTTGTGAATATTATTTTTTATGACAAAGATGAGGTTAAGTTAAGGTTATTGAAAAGAGGAGCTTATTCTGGATTATCCATGTAGGTCCTGAATGAAATATAAAGATCATGAAACTGCTTTCTGTCCATTTTTTAAAATATTCTAAATACAGTCTTCCTCATAGCTTCCTAGTTGTGAGTATTAAGTGGTTAACTTTGTCATTTGGCTTTACCCCGACATGGCCCCACTTCCTAAGCCTACTACTTTGGCTTAAGACCTTAAAAAACAGAGACATACTAGATATAGAGATATTGGCTATAGAAAGAAAAAACTCTTATTCTGAGGTGAGTTTATATGAAAATTTGGCAATGAAATACATAAAATAACTGGGATAAATATAGAATGCACATGTAAGTATGGTAGAAGTAGTCAAAGCATAAATCACAGTAAAAACGTAGTAAACTAAGCAAACCAGTATGAAATAAATGAACATGATAAAGTATCCATTTCAATTTCTTATGGTATTTCATTGAAGAAAAAGTTCTGTTTTAAATACAAGAAGTAGCCAGAAACATCAGTAACCAACATAGAATAGCAACTTCATCAAAAATTATTAATAATATCCTCTACATACCACTACAAATCTCAGACCTTCCTTGGAATAATTGGAGATCACAATTGCTAGTATGACATTGGATTTTTTAAAAATAAACTTATGACATGGCATTTAGATTAATGAGGGGAAAAATTAAAACCTATATGGCTACTTGTTGAGAAGTGATGGAAAATTATTCGTATTGATTTTATTTCTTTCTAGTTATACAGAATTATATAATTAAATAATAAAAAACTATTAAAAGTTCATTTTATGGTGCCATAAAATTTATATGTTTCTTGGAATTTGAAATAATTAAACATATGTAGAGTACATGTTTCATCTCTAAGTAGATGAAAGCTTCAAGAAAATATAAGACCTAAATTAATTGAAAACTGTTAAATTTAAATTAAAAATGCTTAATATGTCATAAAAGGATGGGAACATATGCCCATATTTATACAAGTCTGTGGAGTTCAAATCATAGTGAGATCTTAAAATGGGACACTTAAACATAATTTGGCAAGTATTCACAAATTTTTTTATGTACATAGAAGTTTCAAATTTATACATAAATATAGGTAAAACTAGCCAGAAAAAAATATTGCTAAGATGCATTCGCAGAAAATACTACTACAAATAAATAAATATATATGTAAAAGTTTTGTGTTCTTGGCAGGTTTCAGTCTAAGAAATATGTAACTTAAAGCCATATACATATTATTAAATATCTACTGTATTCACTACTTTTTGAAAGTTGGTAACACTTCTTAATTAAAATGTACTTGTCTGTTTTTTGGGTTTTTTTTGCTTATTAATATATTTAATATTTAAAATAACCCTGTAAGCTATCATCCAGATTTTACAAATGAGGAAACAGTGAGAAAAATGTTAAATAAATAACCAAATTCACACAACTAGAAACTGTTTTAGCCCAGATTCAAACCTTGGTAATCCAGTTTTAGAAGTGACACTCTTCATCATTTTGTGACATGGCCTTTGCAGGTTTTTAACAATTATAGTCAGTTCTCCAGTAAAATGTTGATAGAGCAGAAGTTTGCAGTCCACATACTCAGCATTTTTGTCAAACCCCTCTGCTCCCATAACTCTAAGTTGCTCTGAGGTTGCTGCCCTTTCTAATTACTCCCGGGGTGAAAATTAATAAAAGAAGTATCACAGATTGCTACATTTTTATTATGATAATCATACCAGAGATGTACCTACAGATTCAAAGAAATAGATTTGACATTGTTAAATTTAAGGTAACATGGAAGTCAGTGGTGATGGTGGAGGCAGGGGCTTGGCATATACATAAGTGGAAGCCGATTTTATTTAGTTTCCTTGAATTGCACCACAGTAATAATTAATTTTTTTTTACTTAATTATATTATTTGGCTAGCACCAAAAGTGTAATATTCTTGCATACTTGTATTAATCAAGGTTCTTCTGAGAAACAAATCTAACAGTCCAGTGCAAGGATAGGAGAATGCTGATGTCCTAGCTTAATCAGACATGTAAGCAGGCAGGGAGGAAGTCCTCCCTTTCTCCACTTTTTGTGGAGGCCATCAGAGGATTGGATGATGCCCCGTACATGGGGAAGGGTAACTTACTTTAGGAGTCCACCATTTCAGATGGTAATCTCATCTGGAAATACCCTCACAGACATGTTTAATCTGGATATGCTCTGGCCTAGTCACATAGACAAATTTAACTCTCACAAGTCCACCCTTTGTCAACTTGGAACTCATATGAATCCCCTTAAACCATATTTTTCTCCAAATAAAAAATAAAATAACAAGGTTGTAATTCTGCCTAACGTTCTACAACTAGCCAGCATAAACCAAAAGTTCAATAATCCCTTCCCAGAAAAGGAGGTAAAGTCCTTGAGTAATATTTGCTCTTCAATTTGATAGTCCTTAATTTAATAGTGTAATGTAAAATTAACAATAATAAATGCAGCTATATAAAGTCAATACATCTTATGTAGCCCATGTTACATAATAAAGGAATAAGAGAGAAGGAAAACAAATATATCTAACCTTTGTCGGTCACATGTTCATAACTAGTATTGATGACCACCTTCTTCCACTATTCACTCTGTATTCCCATTGACTTCAGCAAGCACCTCAGCAAGTCTTGGTTCTTTACTAGGTATGGTGACCCAGTTTTAATTCCTGAAGAATCTGTACCATTAATACTATTGTCTGGATTGAGTTGTTACACTTTTCCATTGACCTGAATTGCAGGGCATGGTAATGCTGTGAGATACCCCAAGGAATCTCTTGTATTCCAAACATTCTCCTCCTTTACCTCCACAAGGGAGTAGTCCAATTTCCCTTGGTAGTCAGAATCACTCACCCCAGACAATCATGCAGCTTCCTTCTTTGCCTGCTGATTCAGAGGCATCAGAAACCCAAACTGCCTGAGAGGCAGTCTTAACTTTTAGTTGAACAGAATTATTTTTGTGTCTCCTGGTAGAAGGACTACATCCTCTAGGATTTTAGGCCAGAAGAACATAAATTCATGAGAAAAGCAAAATTTTGCTGCTTCGGGGTGGTGGGGAACATGGTGAGACCAGTGAATCCCATTAGCCATGTGGCAGCCTATACTGTGTTGTGAAGTGAGTTCTCATGGTAACTTGGTGACTTGGTGGTTCATGGTTAAGCATTCAGTCTTTATTGACAAAAGCTGTTCTTCAAAAGGAGAATAGTTATTTGCTAAGGATGACAAGGCTGTGCTAAATCCTAAATGCCTGAGTTGCAATGCACTTAAAAAGGGCCTGCCAGGGGTGCCTGGGTGGCTCAGTGGATTAAAGCCTCTGCCTTGGGCTCAGGTCATGACACCAGGGTCCTGGGATCGAGCCCCACATCGGGCTCTCTGCTCAGCAGGGAGCCTGCTTCCTCCTCTCTCTCTGCCTGCATCTCTGCCTACTTGTGATCTCCGTCTGTCAAATAAATAAATAAAATCTTAAAAAAAAAAAGGGGCCTGCCAAAGGCTTGAAAAGCAACACTATCTGCCACCAGTTCTTAATGCACCATAAATCTGTTGGATCCTATGGCCCGAGCTACAGAAAATCTTGTTCTGTTGCAGGATCTTCTCTTTTTCTGGGCCCTACTCAAAACTAGCAGATATTGAGGTCCTTTGGTAAATGGTCCAGATGAGGAATATTTTGCCTCCAAAATGCAAAGAGTTCCACCAGGCATTGTGTTTCCTTTTAGGTTGTAGGAGGGATCCAGTGCAACAATTTATCCTTCATTTTCGAAGAGATATCTCAACATCACTGGTACCACAGGGCTCCTGAAAATTTCACTGAGGTAAGAATTCCTTGAACTTCTGTTGGATTTTTCTCACCCTTTGATATGCAAATATATCACTATTCAGTGTAGAGTAGTTGATACTTATTGCTTACTAGGTTCAAGCAGTATGTCATCGATGTCCAGTGTGACATCTTGTGGAGACAAAGGTGATTAAAATTTCTGTGAACTGGGCGCCTGGGTGGCTCAGTGGGTTAAGCCGCTGCCTTCGGCTCAGGTCATGATCTCAGAGTCCTGGGATCGAGTCCCGCATCGGGCTCTCTGCTCAGCAGAGAGCCTGCTTCCCTCTCTCTCTCTCTGCCTGCCTCTCCATCTACTTGTGATTTCTCTCTGTCAAATAAATAAATAAAATCTTTAAAAAAAAAAAAAATTTCTGTGAACTAAATAATGACATTGGGTAATATCTGACCTAGTCCTGCAGTAAGACAGTGGAAGTGTATTGCTGGCCTTGCCAACTAAAAACAAGCTGCTCTTGGTGAACCTTACAGACAAGGTAGAGAAAAGGCATTTGTCAGATCAATAACTGCATAGTAGGTACCAGGGGATGTGTTAATTAGCTTAAGCAATTAAACCGCATCTGGTATAGAAGCTGCAATTTGAGTCTCCACCTGGTTTAATTTATAATAATCCATTGCCAATCTCCAAGATCCATCTGTCTTTTACATAGGCTAATTGGGAGAGCTGAGTGAGGGATGGGTGAGAATCACCACCCCTGCATCTTCCAAGTCCTCAGTGGTGGCACTAATCTCTGCAGTGGCCCCATGAATGGAGTGTTGCTTTTGTGGAGGCTGAGAATTCCCCTAACCTACTGTCTGGAAACTGGAGGTCCAAGAAAGCCAGTAGTGTAATACTAGTTCAAGTCCAAAGACCCGAGGACTATGGGAACAAAGGATATTAATCCAAGTCCAAAAGCAGAAGACTGATGTCCTATCTCAAGCAGGGGGGTTGAAGGAATCATCCCCATTCACACTGAGGAGGTGTTACTAAGTTCACCTGTTAAAATGTTCATCTCATCCAGAAATATCCTCATAGACACACTCAGAAAAATCTTTAATCTGTGCATCCTGTGACCCAGTCACATAAAATTAACTATCATAATATTTTAATGGCTATATAAATATATAATTTAACTAGTTTTCCCAGCATTTTGGAAAAAAAAAGTATCTAATTAATGTCTAAAATGACTATACCCTGGAAGTGGAACCATACTAAAATGTTACTTGAAATGACTAAACGTCATTTTGCAATTGCCCACAAAATTATATTTCTTCAGATTCTTGTCTAAATTCAGCATTTGAATGTGCTACCCTCACCCTTGAGCTAAGCTATACTCTGACTAATGGAGACACAGTAGCTATCACACAGAAAGACTTTTTAAACGAGGCTCATGTACCCTGCAAGTCTGAACAGCTCCAGTATGTATAACCAAAGGCTTGTGACCTTTGCTATTAGGGGGAGAAAAAAAAAAAAAAAAAGTCTGCTGACTCTTGGGCTCATTATTTCACACACAGCCAGTTGGATTCAAGTTCCCTAGAATGGAAATACCAGTTTTCAACACAAAGTGATTTTTTTCTATTGTAAAAATGTGCTATTTCTCTTTTCCTGAGAGTCATTTTTTTTTTTTTACTTCTGTGTAATAAGCTTTAGAACTACAATGTATCTTCAGAAATAGGAATAGATGATTCAGCTTATCAAACCATATTTTTCTATAACTTCCAGATAAGGCAGTAATGAGGGAAATCAGCACCCCATAGAAATAATTTTATTTCACTTATTCAAAAATAAAAAAAATCTATAAAAATATTGGGATTCTCAAAAATATATATTTAACATATACACTTTATCTTTTTTCTGGTAACTCTCATTGTTTTTAAAATGTATTTTTTAAAATGTATATTTTCTGTTTCTCTTTGTTTATGGAATACATGCTCTACTGATACCCAATTGAATATTACGAATTTTTTCATGCGGGAATCCTAGAGTTTCCTTCTCCTGTGGATCTCAAAACATTTTCTGAAACATTTGAGGGGACATGTTTCATTCTGGATTATACTTATGTATTAAGAGAAAACCTGCAAATCACATTTATGAACTGATGATAAGGAGTCATACAGTTGATTGCAGAGACCCTTAATTTCCTTCTGAATGCAACTGAAAAAATTGGCAAAAGTTGTACAATAACAAAAACAACAACAAAATCCTAGTGTGTAGTATTATTTCCCAAATAGCAGCTGCTTGAAGAGAGGTATCCAGGTCTCTTACCCCAAGGTCTTTGTTGAAATACCAAAAGTAATTTTCCCAGAAAACAAGAAAAATCCCATTTCAGCCATGGAAACAGAAGAAAAGTTTGTGTTACACCCTAAAACCTTTAGGCTAGAAGTGAAAATGATAGCAGAGAAAATGGGATTCACTCTCCTCTCACAGTGAGAAATCATGGAAAATGAGGGGAGAAAAGAAAATTTGTGTAACTCCGTAGTTACCACTTTTCTCAGTAGATTCTACACACCCCATGATTTGGAAGGAAAACTCGGGGAAATAGTCCAGGCACAAAGGGAATGAATCTCTTAGACTCTCTGTTTATTTTGGAGGTCTACATTTTGTGTGGTGGAAGCTGGTAGGTTTTGTCCAGAGCAGCTTCTTGAGGCAGTGCCCTTGCTGTATTCGCAAATCAGGAAGGAGCCTGGATGGGGCCAAAAGCGAAGAGGCTAGGGCAAAGGATGGCAAAAATCCTAACATTACCTGGCTCTGTCACTTCACCAAACATAAAGATTTTTGTGCTGTTTGGAATGCTCCTGGCCCTAAACCATTCTACTCGATGTTTAGTTTACAACAACTAAAACATTCAGCTCAATGGCTACGTCTACACTTCTGAGAACAGTACAGTAGAAAGTGGGCGGCTAAGAGGAAAAATCATTTATCATATTGATGAGTTAGAATCAAGTCTGAAAAGTGTGTTCTTTGTTTAAATATGAGTAAGTCAAAAGAATAAGTGAAGGAAAAGTGGGACCAGTGAATCCATGAGAGTCCAGTGTCAAGGAAGCTAAAGAAAAAGTATTTCAAGAAGAAAACTCTTCTTTTTACAAAGAGTTGTCAACTGATTCATATACTGGGAAGGATACGAGGACTAAAAACATTTGCGTACTTAGGGGATTCAGACTCATGGTGAATTTATTCAGGGTGATTTCTGTGGAGTGATGGGACCAGGGGCTAGAGAGGATTATAGAGCTACTGGGAGATGTGTGGGAAGTTGAAAAATGCCTCTCCAAAGATGTCCTGAGATTAGAGATTTGTACCATTTGGAAATGTGCTGTCTCACTAAAGGAGGATAGCTCACAGTATATACATATGTCAAATCGTCACATTGTACACCTTAAATATCTTAAAATGTTACTTGTCACTTGTACTTCAACAAAGCAGTAAAAAAGAGGAATAATTGTTGGGCGAGAAGAAATATATGTGGTTATGAATACATAAGTGCGTATACGCAGATAATTTTATATGAAAATATATACATATATAAAATCTAAATTGTTTTAGTGGAACAGTTATTTCCTTGAATGTGCTTTAGTAAAAAAATCTTTTTCACCTATGCTTTAGAATAACAACTAACAAACAATAAAAGTAATCTGTTCAGTTATATATAGTCATAAAAATAAAACTAAAGCTGCTAAACCCCTCTTCTACTTACTTCTCATGGTGTAAGTCTCTCAATTAGTGGAAAATCCACCATATGCTTATATCCTTCATTTGAGCTCAACTCCTATTGTGTCAAATTTATAAAATAAATTTAATTTAAAATTTACAGACCATATGTTGAGTTAAACTTGAAATCTCCTAGGACGCCTACAATAAGATAAATATTCAAATTGGTGAAGTAAGTTTCCACAGCATAACCCCTACTTCTCCTTATTGCATATCCAACCATTTTTATCCAAGCTGCAGTGCATAAAATAGACATCCTATCATCTTAGGCCTGCCAATCATACTGCTCTAATTGTTGCAGAAAACCTAATGTGAATTTACCTCCGCTGAAATTGTTACTCCACAAAGAGTTTCTCAAAGTACTTTATCAAGATTCTGTGGTATAGAACTTCATGATGCAAAATGACATTCTAAAATAGAGTCACTTCCTGAAGAAGCACAATTTTCACCCTCGCTGGAGTTATCATCACTCAAAGTTGAGAGAGGAAAGCAAAAGAAATAATTATCTTGCATGAATGAGCAGATCTCTCTTCTTTCACAAACTGTATCGGTGACTTCAGTTTGCCTATGTTTTGAACGGAGATGAGCTGAGTGCCTCTTTGCAGGAAGGAGTTGGGAAAATAATTTAAAAAAAAATGAAGGTTGGGGTAGAGAGGGATAGAGGTGGAAGTAAAGGAAAGAAAAAAAAAAAAGCCCTCTTTAGGGTTTGTAGAAAAAAATCTTAAAACGATCTGGTAACATTTTCTGATGAAAATAATATATTTCCTGGAATATAGGAGATGTTACAATCGCTAAGAGAACACACTTATATTGTTCTTGAAAAAATACAGAAAGTATCTGTGTAAGGTCCTTCTTCAGCAAATCTAAGCTGCAGGAAAACTGGCCTGTCACTTGAATTTTATATACTGGAAATTTCTGGAATATATGGGTATTGCAGGAGCCTCTGACAAGTCTCAGTATGGTAACCACAGTACAGACATCTTGGGCTTTGGAATAAAGCCATTTCCTCCTCAGGAGATACTATTCCATGCTTGAAAAAGCAGCTCCATGCTTGTAATGGGGCTTCAACAGAGCCTGAATGCTGGACCATGGGCCATGACGCTATGATGGCATCCAAAAAGCTCATTGTGAGGCTGGTATTATCTGATTTTACAAATTTGAAAAATAAACAAATAAAAACAAGGATGAGAGCACCAACCATTTTTTAATAAAAAGATCATCAGTGTTTTCCACAAAATATGTGTATCTCCTCTCACTCTGCCTGCTTTCCCCCTGTTCCTATCATATAAAACAGAATACTGATGGCAGCCACTGTTTCAGTTTAGGTTTTCAGTAGGATTGGGATTCCATTGACGCCAACGAGGTATAACATGATCACTGATATACAGAAAAAGAAATGTGTATCCTGAGGGGCAAAATGAAGAACTGTGCTTTTGGCTATTCTTGTTTTCCATTCCAGATCCCCCTTCCATTGCTCTCCACTACTTTCTTTGCACCTGGAAGTATCCTTTACCCATAGATTCCAATGAGTTCCCTTACCTTTAATAACTAGATGGATTCAGAACTCAGCTGTAGCTATACTCTCTGGGTTCAGCGCTGTAGTGGTCACAGCTTCACATGACTGCTTCTTGTAGAATGTTCCAGCAGGCCAAGTCTTTCCCTTAACCCTGCCTAAATATGTGTGAAAGCTCCTTCCTTTAACTCTCCTTAATTACCTTTTGAGGGTACCATCTGTTTTCTGACGGGCTCTAACAGAAGCAGCTGTTTTGATACAGCTGTAACAAAATGGCTGGTTAAAAAAAAAAATGTAAAGAAACTTCTTATAAATTACATGAGATAAAAACTCCGCATCCCTAAACTTCATGGTGTCTCCGAGTCTTGCCCTATATTTTACACTCTGCTGCTTCTCAAACCCTTGGCCAGCCTCTCTCCACACTATATGCAATCAGGGATTCTCATTGTATCCTTGATTCCAGTGGTTCTGAGTTAGGGACATGACAAACATGTAGTTAGGGGAGACTCAGAAATGCAGTGAGGATGTCTGTTATGTATATGACATGGCAACTTAAGAAAAAAAAAAAAAGTAAAAAATTTAATTTTTCAAGGTCTGATCTGAACAGAATAATTCCAAGGCAAGTTGTCACTGTGCCAAAACAGCAACATCCAAATGTCGTGTTCTATACTTAGAAGTGTTTTGGAGTATTAATATCCAGGAACATTAATAGATAGACTAACTTCCATTATACAATACTATGAAATCAACAAGAGGAAAGTTCTAGCCTTCAATTATAGAATGTAAGCTTCTAAAGAAGAGTAGGATTGTGAATGGGTCTTGTTTGATGAAAATACACTTTCCTTCATGGATTTTTGCTGGGGTGCAAATCCACCATAACACCTTGATAGTATTAGAAATGCCTTTATTTACTTTTCAATGTTTATTTGATCCCAACTGCTTAAAAATTCATAAGCACTCGGTCAAGCATATGCAAGGAAAAAAAACAAGTTTAGAATAGGTGAGTAAACACGGAGTATGTGAACTTTTATAAAGCTGAAGATGTGTTGAATTTAGCTCAACTCTATTTTTGTAAAAGTTTATAACTGTTTGCCAGCTTCTTTAGAAGCAAATACAAGCAAACATACATTTTGCATGGTTATTATTAAACTTCACCTGTATCTTTCAGGTGAATTCATCATTTTTGTTTCTGACAGGTGTTATCTGTAGAAACAAGATTTAATCATGTGCGTTTTAAACTGACAACTGATGAGCTCAAAGTTAAGGCTTGAAGTTACAGAGGGATCTTTGCACTCACTTTAGTCTGAGTGCCAACCTGACTTTTCTTTCTTTGTATACTTTCTCTTTCACTATACATTTCCAGTTTTAAGGCACAGAGCAAAAAACCATTATAGGCATATCTGCTTTCTTGGAATCTTTTTGTTAGAGTATTTGAGGCAATTTTTTTTTTTCCACACATGCCATTAAAATCAATTCATGTTTCTGTGTATGGTTGAAATTGGATCTCAATTGACTAAATAACAGTGAAATGGAAAGCTGATCTCCATCCACCATTTTAAACTTAATCTTTTTAATGCTGTCTTTGATCTTCTTTTGATCTTATTTTTTTTAGAGTTCTGCATTTGTAAACAATTTTCCTCAGTGCTTGATTTGACATATTTATAAACCTGAAAAAAATAAATGCTGCAATAGAGGAATAATTGTCAGTAGCTTCACTTTTTTCTCCTCAAGTTTGCCATGTTTTTCCTCCCTTATTCCAAACTCATCTTCCTAGGCTTTCTCTCTTACTCTCTTCCTCTCTCTCTCTCCCTCCCTCCCTCCTACCTGCCTCCAAGGCACTCAGTCTTATTTCCCTTCTTCTGTTACTTCAGTAAAATTTCACTTTAGTGGGGATCCAGGTAAAAATAGTATAGTGATTCAGTCTGACGTATTTCAGATACCTGAATCACACTCCCTTTCCATAGTGTTCTAGTTCAGTGAAATTTAGAGCAAATTATTAAGCTGATATTCACATATAATTCAATACTTGTCTAAAATAAGTTGAGTAAGAACGATTCACAAATGGCTCTTTTTCTTTTATCCCTATGGTTTTAGTCTAAAGACTAGTCCTATAGATATAATTGTTAGCATTTCTTAGGATCTGTGGTACATTTTGAGGAATTTTTACCTGTGATTAATTTTTAAAATATTTTATTTGACAGAGAGAGAGATAGAGAGAGATCACAAGTGGGCAGAGGTAGGCAGAGGGAGGGGGAGATCCGCTCCCCGCTGAGCCGAGAGCCTTATGCGGGGCTCAATTCCAGGACCCCGAGACCATGAGCTGAGTTGAAGGCAGAGGCTTAACCTACTGAGCCACCCAGGCATCCCTGTGATTAATGTTTTATGTAAATGTCGACTCAACAGATAGGAGTCCTTCAATAAAATTATATGTTTATATGTATGACTATACTCATCGCTATATTAATTATAGCACATAATATATGCACAATAATGTATACATTTATTATAGATAATTGGATTACTGATTAAGCACATATTGTATCTCTAGTGATCTCATAAATAAAATTTATTTTTATTATTAAATGATTTTAGTCTCATACAAATTAATCAGCAGTGTGGCTTTTAACAATTGATAATTCTCTTAACTTCTCAGAGTTTCCTTATTTGTCAGCCGGAAATAACGTGTCTGGTCCCATGAATTTATTTGCTGGATTTAAATACAGAATATATGCAGCTAATTTTTGCAAAATGTCTACCCAGCTAAGCACAAACTAAGTGGTGGCAGAAGAGAAGGTGGTTGTAGAAGCCTTTGCTGTCATTTCCATTCTCTGGCTTTCCAGCAGCTCCCCAATGTAATTGATTGCTTGCTTGCTTGATTTTTAAGTTTTATAATATTCATGTATTTTAGAGTATCTCAAAAATCAAGTCAGACAGCATCCTAATGTAATTTAGAATTGAAGAGATGGATGTTTCCTTTGCTGCTATAATAAACGACCACAAACCTTCTAGCTTAAAACCATTCCACTTTATTGTCTGCAAGCTCTGAATGTCAGCCATCTCAACTGGGACTTAACTGGACTAAAATCAGGATGTTGTTGGGATTTCCCTTCTCCTGGAGGCGTGAAGGGGAGAATCTGTCCCCTTACCTTTTCCAGCCTCTAGAGGCTGCTTTCATTGATTTGCTCATACCTCTGAGTTCCGTCTTTAGGCCAACACACCTGGATCTCTCCCTTTCTTCATACCTTCCTCTGACTATCCCTTCTGATTCCCTCTTCCACTGTTAAAGACTCTGATTACATTAATTCCACCCGAAGAATAATGTTTGATCTCCAGACCTTTTGATTAATCACACCAGCAAAGTCCCTTTGCCATGTGAGTTAGTATCTCCAAGGTCTCAGGGATTATAAATGGGTGTTTTGAGGGATCATTCCACCTCCAGAGACCTCTCCCATCCTTCAAAAACTTCAACTGCAACTTACACTGTCTTTTTTATGAAATGCCTGGTTTTTTGTTTTGTTTTGTTTTGCCTGATATGTCTCTTTTGCTTATTTATTCAAAAAGTTTATTTATAAATTCTGGATACCAATCTTCTTCCAGTTACAGGTGTTTAAATATGTGTTCTTAGTTTGAAACTGATCTTCCAATTATCTTCTCTGACAAAAGATTGTGAAGTCATTCTCCTGCATTTTCTTGTATTTTAAACTTTTGCCTTCATTATTTAAGTTTTTGCTTATCACTCAAACCTTACAAAGACAAGATAAACACCGGAAAATATCTCCCTAGTCGTATTGCCAGACGAATCTCAGGCTTCCAGACTTGCATATAAATATGTTTCGTGGTAGATAATGAAATGAAGATTCCCGATTGGAAATGAATCTAGACATTCCACTTTCATTTTTCCCCCCATAGGGAAGCATACAGAATGCTATGTTACAAGTGAGTCAGGTGACCTGGATGAGTGACTGGTGCCATAGAGACTCTGTCAAGGTGGACCAACAGCACACAGGTTAGAATGTTCTTTACATAGATGAGTTCATCAAGGCTACTCCGCAAGGAGGCTAAGAAGGAGCCATCAAGGAGGGTGGTGGGAGAAGAACCAGAAGAGTTTAACATTGAGAAAGCTAAGGAAATTTTGGGTTCAAGGAGGAGGTTATGGTTTACAATATTAAACACTCCCTGGAGACAGACAGATAAAAACTCAGAACTCATTGCATATAGCAACAAAAATTCAGTACTACTCTTCCCGAAAGCTCATTCAGTGGACGACTAAAAGATAACGTTGATATTGCCATGATCTGAACAGTAAACGAGAAAAGAGGAAGCAGATATAAGGATTTGGATGTCTTTTTCAAAAAGCTTGGCAATGCCAGGGAGTAGAGAGGGAAAGAAAACTGCAGGAGGCTTGAAGTATAAAAACAAATGGAAAAGACATGAGGAGTTTTCAAAATTGCAATAGATAAAGAGAAAACTTATGGGGGAATAGGATAAGCTCTAATAACTGGAAGGAAATTCTTGAAGTAACATTTATGGGATCCAGAGAACAAGTGGAGGAGTTAGTTTCAGTCAAATGAGACATTTACTATCATAACGAGAGAAAGAAGTTGGTTATAATTCACCATCACTTTTGCAGATGGGGTGTCGGGAATTTGAAAGAGTTCTTATCTGAGTGTTTCTATTTT
Source organism: Mustela nigripes (assembly GCF_022355385.1). Lineage (NCBI taxonomy): Eukaryota > Metazoa > Chordata > Mammalia > Carnivora > Mustelidae > Mustela > Mustela nigripes. Next base: position 34,504,617 of record NC_081571.1, read on the forward strand.
TCTTTGAAGTGGGAGACAAGATTTTCTGCTGAGAATGAGTGGGAAGGTATTAGGGTAGGGCGGTTGAGGAGATAAGAAATGGTTTGATCAGATACTATGGAAAATGGAGAAAAACCTTATCAGAACAGAGAACTGGTGAGCAGGGTAAATGGCCCTATTGAGCTGAGAGAACATTAATTTATAGAGGCAATTTTCTGAGGATTTTGTGATTTTTCTCCAGTTGGATTCTACTGCCCAGGTATAGGAACAAAGAAATCAGTCTGTTGGATTGCTTCAGCTTTGGTTTGTTAGGTGGGTTCCAAAATGGAAATTGAAAATATTAACAAAGACGTGGTTGAAGAAATTGATCAGAGTTTGTAGGCTCTAAAGGAAGAAAGTAAAGCTGACATAGAAAGCTGTTGTGTATGATTGATTGTATATCACAGAAGTGAATCCACATTAATGTAATTAAATAAAAAATATTTCTTTTTTTTTTGGATACACTTACTTACCTTGGTCTATTATAAGATTAGGAAATACTAAAGACACATGTATACCTTCTCTATCAATTTCTTTGATTTGTTTAATAATGTTCTTTCTAGTGTCTTTCTGATGAGAGTATATTTTGTCCACATTTGATAACATATTTTCTAAACTATTAGTTCCTTTTCCTTGAATTTCTAATCAATGCTATATTGTCCCTAGGTCTTCCTTCAGCAGGTTTCTTGTATGACTTTTTTTATTTTTTTAAAGAATTCCTTTTTTTTGTTGTTTTTAGGTTTTATTTATTTATTTGACAGAGAGAGATCACAAGTAGGCAGAGAGGCAGGCAAGGGGGAGGGGGAAGCAGGCTCCCTGCAGAGCAGAAAGCCCAATGTGGAGCTGGATCCCAGGACCCTGAGATCATGTCCGAAGCCAAAGACAGAGGCTTAACCCACTGAGTCACCCAGGCGTGCCTTGTGTGATATTTTTAATCTGGTGTTTTCAACCTCATGTAACTAAGAATACATATTAAAGGATAATATAACTTTAGAAAATCATTACTCCCAATCCACAAAATCTTATAACTTTAAATTAGATTAATGTCACTTTTGACACTTTGTGAGATCACATGCATTTTGGTCATTTAGTCTTGCTCTGTATATATTCTCACTCTTCTGTAAACCTCTTCCCTTGCTGAAGTTTAGTTGATTAAGGTAGTGATTCAGAACTCACTGGAAGAGAAGGTAAGTGTGGGAGGCTTCACATAAGATCCTTAAAGTGGCTTGCATGGCACTGGGAAATTTGCTAGGACAGGACTCAGCTTACTGCAGTGCTGAGAAACTGTGCATGAACAGAGAATATTACCAACACTGCCCTTCAAAATCTTATCAAAGTATTCATTACTACTTCTCAGGACCATGTTTTTGCTGTTGTGTGAGAAATACCTTCAGATTGTGAGCCATCCTCCTGATTACTGTGCTTTTATTAGATCCAAACTGAAACAATTCTGATTTTATTTGCATGCTCTTGCACTGATTCCATCCCACCGTCATAAACAGAGAAGCCTAATGAAAACTGTATCATTTACGCTGGGGTTGAAAATATCCTCTCCCTCACATTTTGTGTCTTCATCCTTCTTATAGATTATGAAATATTCAGTATTTTTATCCTGAGACACATTGCTCTTAACATATTTGGCACAGAAGGTTATCTTTAAAATCCCCTCTAAATCTCCCAAATTAATGTTCTGTGTAGTGAACACCTGCCAGCTTTGATACAGTTATGGGATTAGACATTTTTGAATGATTTTTGACTCTGAAGGTTGTTTGCATGCTGTTACCAAATCTGGCTGTGTTTCAGTCCCAGTATCTTCTGTTTCATAAAGGATTTTGCTGTGAACCTAATAAATGTTTTCATCTAATTTTATAATTATCATACCTAGGAAGTGCCTTTATTAGAGCTTGGCACTTTCCTGCATATGAACTGCGGCCCCTGTAATTGACTTTAACCAAGTGAGTACTAATCCACAGTATTTCCTTGGAGATGGGCTCGGTGGCTGGAAAGGCTTTTTATTATACCTCTTTTTCACTGATAAAATAAGTAAAAGTTTATTTAACTTCTACATATCAAATTAGATGTCATAATAAGAAAGTTAATCCCACATCCATGTGCTTTAACAGGTTATAATAATAATATTAAATGGGGGACTAAAACTCTTCAGAGAGAAGAATATTAAGAAGGAAACACTAAGAGGATGCCTGGGTGGCTCAGTGGGTTAAAGTCTCTGCCTTTGGCTCAGGCCATGATCCCAGGGTCCAGGGTTGGAACCCCACCATCAGGCTCTCCGCTCAGCGGGAAGCCTGCTTCTCTTCCTCTCTCTCTCTGCCTGCCTCTCTGCCTACTTGTGATCTCTGTCTGTCAAATAAATAAGTAAAATCTTTAAAAAAAAAAAAAAAGAAGTAAACACTAAGCCTGATGATAGCAATACATTGTGCGTAACTTGCACAACACCCTTCAAAGACACTCAGGCTGATATATGGCAAGGGGCTCATTCATCTTGCTTTATTTCCTAAACGAAATGAAAAAATGTATTTTACTTTTTGAGACAAATTTTATCTCAAATAATCTGTATAAATTCATTTCATGGAGTTTCTGGATCCTCTTGTAACGTGGAAGAATTGTTCATCTGAGGACGAGTGCTCTCACAATCAATCTGCATAATATTTTTTTAATAAACATTGAATAAATTTAAATGAATATGTACGTTTTATGATAAGCAAAGAAAAAAAAAAACATTTAGTTCCTTGGAAAAAAGCTAACATTAAAATACATCTAAGTAGAAATTGAGAATGAACATTAAAATTTTATTTGTATACACTATTTCTTATGTATCTAAAAAATATTTTCAAGAATATTCCTAACTCCTTTATCAAAGCAGATCGCTGCAGAGGAGAGACATCTCTCTCACTCTTCCATTTAACTTCGTGGGACCAATTTTGCCCATTTTTCCTTCAGCAAGAGTTCCATTATCTTTAACTTATGGCAACAATTTTTTTTAGGTTTGATTCTTAAACTATGGATACTGAGCTTTCCTCAAAACTGATACCTGCCATTGAAACTACTATGTATTGAGTAGTAAAATAAGTGATTCAAATTTAATGAAACCAATGTCTTACATTTCAAGTAGGGTATCCCTTAATGTCTGAGACACATAAGGGAACTAGCAATTGCACTATAATATACAACATACTATTAGTATAATGGAGGTAAAATAATGTGATGCTATTAGAGTATAAGTGTTTTTTTAAAGATTTTATTTGTCAGAGAAAGAGAGAGAGAGAGCACACAAGCAGGCAGAGGCAGAGAGAGAAGTGGGCTCCTTGCTCAGCAGGAGCTTGCAGAGCTTGATCCCAACACCCTGGGATCATGACCAGGGCCAAAAGCAGCAGCTTAACTGACTGAGCCGCCCAGTCATCGCTACAGTATAAAAGATTTTTTAACCCAAGCTCCAGAGGTCAGGAGCAGATTACTGAAGAAATGAAGTCCTTGCTGAATTTTGTAGTGAACCAGGTGATGGGGGACCAAGTCAGACAGACAAAACACAGAAAGATCGAAAGACAAGAAAGATTAGCTTTGTGCAACAAGGTAGTAGAAAGTTGCACCTTTCATTGAGACAGGAATCAATACACTATACCATGAGTATTGTGTGAATTTCTTTAAACTGTTTTAGCTTGCAAACATTTAAAATGTGAGAATCATCAAGCCTCAAATCCCATAATGTTAAATCTGAACTAGAAAAAATAATGGCAGGAAAATGATCTTTGTTACCAACATCCCTATATAGATTAATACTGTGTTGTCCCTTTTCAGTCACACCAATTTTTTTCCCTGTCCTTTATGTAATAGTTATCTCAAGCTATATGTATTTTTCTCATGCTATTTCCTAGAAAATGATCACCCCTCCTGACCTTGAGCAAAATGATACATGTGCATATACAATTGTCTTTTTAGACTTGAGTCTGGTTCTGTGGCATCCACTAATGAATCTTTAACTCTCACAGGTGAGAGCTTTGTTTCCTTTCTCTCTTCTGTTTCTCTCTTGCCAAGTGAAAGAGGACAGAATTTGTAGCCATGCTACCATCACATAGGTATTATACCTCACTCTCCTGGGTGGTCCCTTTCAGCCCTGAGAGGCACCATGCATGTGTATCTGAGTACTGGAGAGCTTTCCAAAATTCTCATGCTTGGAGCCCCATACCTGGGAATGTCTGTTAAGAAATAGGGTGGAAATTTGGGAAAAAAAAAAAAAAAAGTTCTCCAAGTTATGTTAATTTATGCTCCTTTAGTTAAGCCCCCACTCCTGCAGTTTGAGACCCACTGGTTCTGAACTGCGGAAACGTTTGTAGAGCTACCCGCCAAGGGTCATAAACTTAGATGGTAAATAAGAAGGAGAAATGACAATTTGGAGTAAACATTCAAAGGTCATAATCTAACATTTATTTTTGGATCAAAGTGTAGTAGGGAGTCATTAGAAGTCTGCAAAGAAAGAGGCAACATGAATAACCATTTTAGGGATGTGGTGTGAAATGTGGTAAGCAAAGAGCAACTATAGTTTTGAAAAGTTATTATAAAACATAGATGTATCTCACCCTGGGGAAAATGTTGTCAATTCAGGAACCACAAAACACCATAATAGGTATATGAGAATAGCAGGGGATGAATTTGTTTTCCAAAAAGATTTGAATTTGAATCTCAGTTCCTTTGTTTATATGCTGTGTGACCATGGACAGATTACTTTACCACTCTGAACATGTCTTCTAATATGTTAAAGATATTAGATGTACATACACTTCATAATGTTTGGTCAGTACTAAAATCAGATCACGTGTGTTCAAGAAATAGGAGTTTTCACGATAGCTTTATTTTTGGTATCCTGTGAAAAATACCAAGAGGGCCATACTAAGAACATTGGACGATAGAAAAGTTATAAAGGGTATGCATTACTTTGCACAACTTAAAATCTCTGTGTGGAGGTTCAACACAGATAAAATATCTAATCCTATTTTTAAAATATGTTGAAAGATGCATCACTCTCCTGCTAGCGCCAAGGCCATACTCTAAGCATTTGACTTCTCCATAACCTATAGCAATCCAAAAAGAGGGTGTTTTCCCTTTCGCACTGGGGAGAAAATTGAGGTGTGGAGAGATGAAGCATTTTGCACATGGCCCCACAACCTCTAAGTTGGGAGTCTGGGATCTGAACCAGAGACCATCTGCCTCCACCGCCCATCCCTTTCCATCATGATCCATGCCTGAAATAATTTGTAGTTAAGTATTAATCTTTCCTACTAATCTACTCTATTCCCACCAAAGTTTAGCCCTTATTTTCTTTCACATTCACCATTACCAAATATTTTCTAAGCAGTCTCTCCATACCCCTAGTTTCCTGTCCATTTACATCTTTCCAGACTTATGTATGGTGTACCTACCCCATACCTGGCACTATTCCAGGTACAGGAGATACAGAAGTTCCGCTGTCTCTTTTTTTTCTGCCGGCAGCCTGTCTCGTGGAGGAGACACAGCAAGCACCTAAACAAATATGGATGCAGAATATATATCTAGGATGATAAGACTGCTAAATACAAATCAAGCAGGGAAGGAGGATTGAAAGTTAGATGAAAGTTATCATGGAGTGGCTATTTATAATAAAGTTAAAGGGAATTAGAGCAGACACTCGAGGGAAGTGAGATAGTGAGCCATGCATAAATCTGGGAGCCAGTGTTCTCTGGAACAGGAATAGCAGGGAAGGGTGTAAGTGTGCTCTGGGTGTTGAAAGAGCAGTGTGGGTGGAGCAGAAGTTTTGATAGAAAGAGACAGAGACAGAGAATGACAGAGAGGTGGTGAGAGAGAGAGAGAGAGAGATAAAAATAAAAACAAAAACAAAAACAAAAAACAGGAGATCAGGAGACAGTAAGGACTAGACCTAGACAGAGTAGGGGCTAGACCTAGAGCCTTAGAGGTCAGAATAAGGATTTTGGGTTTTACTCTGAGAAGTTGAGAAGCCACTGCGAAGTATTAATCAGAGAATTGACACAATCCAGCCTCTATTTTAGAAAAAAGAAAAAATCACCCAATCTCTGCTGTTTTTATTTGAAATGCTGCTGGTTACCTTTCCAAGATACAGCATCAATTAGGCTTCTTTCTTCCTCATAACCTGGCAACACCTCATCCCCACAGCCCACTGGTTTCAGCTTCTGTGTAACAGTGCAACTGTGTCAGGGGTGGTAGTGGTCAGAATAATAGTTTCTACACCATGACCACTAGCCCTATTGATCTTTTGATCTACAGAGTATTTGATCATTCAAAATGCAATTCTTCAGGGAATCCTTTATTTATTTCTAATGGAGTATTCATTTTTATCTCAATAGACCTTGATTGTTCTTCTACATAATAGTTTTGGAAATCCTGTTCTGCAGAATTGAGATAAAACTCTTGGCACTCAAGCTCTTTTTATCCCTGCCACAGTTTGTTTTTCTCTTTGGGGATGGTCTTTTCTTTACCCATATCCCATAAATAACCCATAAGCTAAGTTCTTTCAGTTCTTCAAACCTTGCTCAAATTCTGCTCTTTCTAGGAAGCCTTACTTGATTTTTCTTTCTTGTGATCTCCCATGATGGATATTTGTGTATGTATGTATATATACACAATATAGATATATACACACACACACACACACATATATATAATTTTAATATATATATAATTTTCATTATTTTATATATATATATTATATATATTTTTAACTAAGCTTTACGCCCAACATGGGGTTTGAATTCATGACCCTGAAATCGAGAGTTACATGCTCTACTGAATGAGCCAGCCAGGCACCCCTTGTACCTTTTTTATGCCACTTACTATTGACTCTGTCCTATCTATGATCATCCAGATCTCTTATTTCTAGTGCAAGGATCCATTTGGCAAAGCTCTGGGCCTAATCCATCTTTGTGCCTAAGTTAATGTCTTAAACTCAATAGGAAAGAGTTACCTATGTCATCAGTCAGTTAATTCTTAAGATGATCATATCTATTCTGATTGTGTGTATCATTTATTTCCATAATTCAGTTGTAACCTCTTTTAAACAAGACTGAACATTTGTCCCTTTAATAGATGTCCCTATGTGCTCCATGGGGCCATCTATTACTTTCCCTCAAGTCTTCAAAAGTTTATCAACTGAATGGTCAGTTAATCTTCCAGGATGGAGAAATTTGCCAGTGAGTTAAAAGATTTAAATCATCCCTGGAGCTCCATTCTGAAAGAGATTTCTTAGTTTCAAAATGTTTGTGGAATGCCCTGTGCACTGAGGAGAGAGAGTCAAATAGTGAGGGCAGGTTCAAAGCCATTCTCTAGTGGCTCTCTAAAAAGCTGAGATGCCACAATTGGGGTCAGAAACCTTAATCTTTGCTATCAGAGTTTTTATTGCTCTGGTGTGTCTTGATACACTCCAGAGGGAACTGTCATCTTATCTTGCTTATTCCACAGGTTGGGAAATAGGCTTGTGAGAGTATGTTGAAGTAAGAGAAAGAGGTGAAATGAAATCTCGATTTTAGTCTTAAAATATTGTATGAAGGTGTAATATTTAGATTATTCAATTAAAGAGGTATAGGTAAGTTGCAGAAAAAATCAATTAACTATGATATACAAATTTTTAGCTTTGATATTTTTATGTTTCTTGTACAAATTAATCCTATGCATCAAATAAATTAGGTATAAATTTTAATGTTTACATAAAACATTACACCAAATAATTAAGAATAAAACCTACATTTTTATAATGAAGTTTCTGCCAACCTGCAAATAAACACAGGTAAATTATAGGGAAAATATCAATTCATGGTTTACGTAGTCCACAGCCCATTTTATGTTCAAATATTATCTTATTTTTTAAAATCATACATTATTACAATCTTCTTATTTCCTCATCTATTGCTATCTATCTTCACCTGACTCCTTAAGACTTCTTTGAAAGTCAGCCAAAGGGATACTAAATGATTTACTATCAGATTTCCTGCGTAGTGGAGAGAGTCAAAAGGTGAGGTAGGAGGCAGATGTAAATTAAGAAAGAAGGAGAGATTCAGGAGTTCAGTCTAGATCATGGATAAAAGCACACAGATGAGACAGGAAAATTTATTCAAAGCTGCACAGAGCAAGGTGAGAATGATGCAGTGTTTGGCCCAACTGGTAAAATTATGTGTCCTAGCAATGTTGGTCTGCCAAAATATTGTAAGTACTGAATTTTTTTTTTCCTATAACTCATTTGGGTTTACAATTCCAGTAAGAGAAAAATAAGTGTTTGGTGAAAATTTGAGAAGCATAACTTAGTTCTTTTATAATCTGAGGGTGATGTCAATGATTCTCTGCAGCAGAAAGGGTAGAATATATTTAATTTGATGGAAATAAAATTTTTAGGAAGGAATAATTTTATTAGAGCTATATTAGAGAAGAGATTGGCTGGTACTTAGTCCAGAAAATAACGGGAGTATTAAAATTCTTTCTTTCTTTCTTTCTTTCTTTCTTTCTTTCTTTCTTTCTTTCTTTCTTTCTTTCTTTTTCAGGGATTGAAGAAAACACTGTAAATTTCTTGAATACTTACCTTTCAGTTTATTTATCTGATTTATAACGCAGCTTCATCTTGAACTTTTTCCTCCTAATCTGGTAGTTCTTGTCCCTTAACACGCTGGTATATTGTTATCTATAATTCATTAAACTACTGCTGTAAATATTAACTAACTTTTTTGAAAGTTCTAGAAAACAGAAATAATTCTCCCTTATGATAAAATTCATTGATTGCTTTTTTTTTTTTTTTTTACTTTTATTCCTAGTGCTGTATTTCAGTTCTGAAAAAAAAAATAAAGAAGTACATAAATAAAGTGCTAGCCTATCTCAGGGTAAAGTAGGAAGAATAAAAGACAACTGAAAGCCCTGCTTTTTCTTGTCTCTTGTATGAAATGCAAATTTGTCCCATTCATCCTTGTAATTTCAGAAGGCTAAGTGTTACTTTGGTATGCCCCACCGAAACTTTTTATAAAACAGCTTTCTTCTTGGTATTATGGTTTAGAGGTTTGCATCTGGTTCTAGAAAAGCAGCATGACATTCATCTTGCACTCCTCTCTCTTAAGGGTCAGGGTACTTCTAATTTAAATAAAGTAGAAACAGGTAATGATATGTTTAAAATTTTTCTAACCTGGCAATTATTCAAGAGTGGTCATTCCCTTATCTGTAATTTTGAAATAAAAATATTAAAAGAAAACAAGTTAAAATGATGTGTTACTGGATATTATTTTTTTTGTCAGTAATATAAATATATTCTTTACACTAAATCAGAAGGTTTTTGTCGGGTAAGTTGGGCACCTTTTTATCTGCAGCAATAGCAATTGTCTGGCCTTGAAATAAATTCACAGTAACTACAGAGCATTATAGTCTAGGTGAGTGTGTATTCCTCGTGTTGGACATGAGTCCAGGGCTCTGCTGGAGAAGCTTAGATTAGAAGCATTTCTCCAGAAGTGCGAGAGTGCAGAGTGGGAGGATTCGAGTGTTCATACCTTTTGCTGGTTTAACTTGAAGGCTTTCTCATCCTTAGCTTATGAAACTGTGTACTAAGAAAGGAAATTTCATGAAACGTGAAGGGGCTAGGTAAGTTATCAGAGATTTTGAGTCTACAAAATCAAATTCAAATAAATGTAGGAGAGAAGTTCAAGCCAGCTACTAACAGATACATACTTAATGATTAAGGTTCTCTGTAGGCAAAGCCCTGTGCAGGGTGCAGGAAATAATCACAGATGAATGGACCATTTTCCCTGTCCTTAGGAAGCTTTAAAATTGTTGAAGGAGACAGCACCTATCCTCAGAAAGCATCAAACCCCAAAACACCATGCGTAGCAAAAACAGACTTAAAAGGCATAAACAATACATTTTTGCACAGAATGTCTTAAACAATATAGCGTACAATGGCCTCTTCTGAAATAAAGGTGATGTCAGGTGTAAATCTAAACACCTTAAATTTTCACTTTAAACTCCTTTTTTTGTGTATTTGGAATAAAACAAAAACTGTCCTCGGGGCACCTGGGTGGCTAGGTGGGTTAAAGCCTCTGCCTTGGGCTCAGGTCATGATCCCAGGGTCCTGGGATGGAGCCCCACCTCGGGCTCTCTGCTCAGCAGGAAGCCTGCTTCCTCCTCTCTCTCTTTCTCTGCCTCTTTGCCTACTTGTGATCTCGGTCTGTCAAATAGACAAATAAAGTCTTTTAAAAAAAGAGAGAAAAAAAAAACGGTCCTCGAGCGTTTTAACATTCCATCATTTTTTAGTGCTGTACTTCATCATCATCAAGTTGGTTCCTTTTCAATTTACTGAGGCTTCTCTGATTCTGAAAATGAGTCGATATTATGTGATTTGGAGCACTTCGACAGTGACAAGGTAACCTGTGGCATGAAAGAGTTAATTAATCGTGTTCTCTGATGTGCCTTCTGATTTCTAAAGTGTTGCTTTGAATTTAATTTTTCCCAGTATGTGATTTCATTCATTTAGTAAATAATTTGAGAAGACTCAGGCTTAAGATACATATGAAGGAGAAAATACGCAACACAAGAAAGGCCCTGATTAAGCACAAAAGAAATAATGAAGACAATTGAGAACAAAGACTTCCAAATGTATTGTATCATGGAATCTTTTCAAAAAACCTACCATATCCTCTGTGAAAATTGTATGCAGAAATTCCTTCACTTGTATCCAGAAATACGGAGGATAGAGCCCTGGCATAAAATAAAATCTTTAAAAAAAATAAAATATAATAAAAAATAAACTGAGAGAATGGGAGAGCGAACTCTCCCACTCCTCTCCCACATGTTGTATATGAGAGACAATGATCTTTTGTGCCTTGTCATATAAGAGCTTTTAAATGATCTTATAACAGATGATTTTCATTTATCTTTCCATATTCACCACTATACCATTTGGTATTATATGTGGTTCAGTTTCAAACAACCCCAATGTAGGGAAAAGACTTTATTGGAGAAGCACAGTTGGTCTTTATGCTTTCATTCAATGGATTTCAGGAAACATTAAATTCTGTTGAAAGCACTTAACAATGAGGGGCGCTCTTTGGGAATTAAGTTTCTTTGAGGGACATAGCAAATTTTGAAAAAATCTTATTTGGCCCATTAAATTAAGTATAGATCAAGTGTTATGCCAACAATGATCTATTCTCTGCTCTTTTATCTTCCAGTCAAGACTTTGATTGTGGGTTTTCCTATGTCTAAACCCAGAGAGACAGCACTGGGCCAGAGGATCAGTTATCATTTGCAGTTAGTATGAATTTAAAAGGGAGTCAAGAAAATCATACTCTTTACATGTAATTTTACAGTAAAACAATTTTACTCACCTTCATCATTTACCTTATTAAATGCGTTAGAATTTCAAATTCCTCAACATTTTAAATGTTTATTCAGAAGGTAAAAATAGGAGCACCTGGGTGGTTCAGTTATTAAGGAGCTGCCTTCGGCTCAGGTCATGATCCCAGAGTCCTGGGATCAAGCCCCACATTGGGCTTCCTGCTCAGCAGGGAGTCTGCTTCTCCATCTGACCCTAACCCTAATTGTGCTCTCTCTCTCTCTCTCAAATAAATGAATAAAATCTTAAAACAAAAAAACAAAAAACAAACAAACAAAAAAGAAAACCCCAGAAGGTAAAAATAGTTTTATATGAATAATAAGGATTTGTTTTACTTTGAAACTAAAATGTTTGGCTTTATTTTGCTTTTTGTTTTCTTTTTATTTAAATTTCCATTAGTTAACAAACAGTATAATATTAGTTTCAGGTGAACAATATAGTGATTCAATAATTCTGTCCATCACCCAGTCAGTGCTCATCATGACAAAAGCTCTCTTTAATCTCCATCACCTGTTTCACCCATGCCCCCAACCACCTCCCCTCTGGTAACCATGAGTTTGTTCTCTATAGTCAAGAGTCTGTTTTTTGGATTGCCTCTCTTTCTCACTCTTTTTTCCTTTGCTTGTTTGTTTTGTTTCCTAACTTCCACATGGGAGTGAAACCATATGGTATTCAAATGGCTTTAAATCTCAGCTATTCCATGTTCTGTGATCTCAGGCAATTATCCTAAATATCTGTGATTCAGCTCTGTGACTGAAAAAAAATTGGAGAGAATAATAATAATATCTCCCACTTTGAAGGTTAAATTAGTGTATGTGTGTGTGGGAGAGATGATGTGTATGTATGTGTATGACTATATTTGAGGGAGAAGACAGAATGAAAAAAAAATAATTTACAAAAGTACAGACATAGAATGAGCTCTTTCATTAAAACTCAGTTAAAAAAAAAAAAGCCCTGTTTAGTAATTCAAATTACATATCACTCAACTGGTATTGGTGATCATCTTCTAAAGGAGGCTTATTCTGGTCATTTTAGTAATCTAACAATGTAATCCCTCATTCTATAAATTTATAAGACTTTTTATTCTTCACTTCTAGCAATATGTTAAGGATCACTACATAATATTTATATGGACACATACGTAAACATATACTATTATTCTTTTTACAGAAATGAAGCCCTTTTGGTGTAAGTCTAGATATTAATATCTATATCTATCAATATCCATATTTCAATATCCATATACATATTTTTCCTACTCCTGGATAATAAATTACCACGTTTATCAGCTTAAATGTAACACATTATCAGTAGGTCAGGAGTCTGAGCTTAGCTTGGATGGGCCCTCTACTCTTGGGAGTGAGCAGGGGGCTGATGGGGGGTTAGGGTCCCATGTGACAAGCAAGATTGTCTTTCAAGCTCATGTTCTTGTTAGTGGAATTCAGTCCTTGCTGCTGCATATCTCATGGTGGTTTGTTTCTTTAAGACTGACAAGAGAGTCTGATTTCAGTTCACTTTACCCTCTCTTAAAGGTTTTACCTGATAAAGTCGGGCCCACCAAGAATAATCTTTTCATTGAATTAAAGTCAATGAATCAGCAATTTTACTTACACTGCAAAATTCTTTCACCTTTGCCATCTGATGAATCATAATCATGCAGTGATAGCCCATTATCTTTGCCATATTCTATCAGGTGAAAGTAATTGAAAGTTTCTACCTATACTCATAGGGAATGGGATTATACAGGGTCATGTCATTGTGGGTCATTTTAGAATTCTGTCTATCACAGCTTTTCTGCCATCTGGATTAGTCTATTGAACTTCTTGCTTCACTGGTTATTGACTTTGTCACTGTGTTCTGACTCAGCTTTTTTTTTTTTTTTTTTTGCCAGTTTTGTTTTTGGTCTTTTTTTTTTTTTTTTTTTGAGATTTTGTTTATTTATTTATTTATTTATCTGAAAATATAGAGAGAGAGGAAACAATCAGGCAAGGGGGAGGAGCAGATGGAAAAGAGCAAGCAGACTCCTTTCTGAGCCCAGAGTCCAACTGGGTCCAATCCCATGACCAGAGACCACCTATCACCTGAACCAATATCAAGAGTCAGTTGCTTAACTGCCTGAGCCAACCAGGTACCTCAAAGTAGGTTTTTGAATGAACACATAAAATTATACAAGTAAAAGTACTGTTACAACATGTGTTACTATGTGAAGTGTTAGGCAAGTCTCAACTGTGTGTCTACTTTATATGTGCTGATCCTGGAGTAAAGGTCAAACAATAGCATGTAAAGGTATAGCACATCATGTCACTTTCATCTTAGATAATTTAACAATGATTGTAAATTTTTGGTGCTTTTTGTCTGACTTTTTTGTCAAATAATGAAATCAGTTGTTAGGTATTATTAGTGATTTAATTATGTAGAGGTAATCATTTGTTACTATCCTCTCAAGCATCTAGACCAGTATAATTGAAGACTACACTCAGGTTTCAATGGGTGCTGATAAAAAGATGGAGCATTTGAAACTACTTCTCTCTATGAATCAGATTTCTCCAAAGGGCAATTCAAACAAGATAAAGAAATGGCTGACTTATCATCAACAATAATCCCAGAACCCTAGATTACCCTATGTGGTCATTATTTTCTAGGTATGTTATTCATTAGAAAGATTAAAAATATACCCTTAAAGATAAATATACGGTCATAAGATTCTGCATCTATCAGTGGCAGGGACAGTGAAGAAATGAGTATTTTGAATGAAGTATCCCTTGATTAAAGGGTCTAATGTTTAAAAAAAAATAGTTTGAAAACCACAAAATACTTCTAACAAAATGTAATCCAAAGAGCAAGACAGAGGAGTATTTTCTTTTTTTTTTTTTTAATTTTTTATTTTTCAGAAGAGTATTTTCTTTCTTTTAAAAAGATTGAAATGGAAACTCTAATGAAATACATGGAACTCAAGCACTATGAAGATCAATAGTAATTATGTTTATACAAATGGCCCTAAAGTACTAAGAAATTCTCAAGTGTCTTTTGAATAGTCAAAGACATTTAAGAATAATTTAACTTAGTTTTGACATTCCGTGCACTTCAAATATTTTAAAAATTCTTTTGGAATTTTATTATCTAAAATAGGAAAATCATGAGCCAGTCTACTTACTCTCTTGCTATGGTCAACATCCAAGTGGTTGAAAAAAAGACAGGAAAAGAGAAAGGAAACAGAGAGAATATGAGAAACTTTTCAATTTGGCTATATTTTTTCACAGTTGGGACTCTATGATTTGGGATGATTTGTTGTACTGTTTCTTCTAGCCTCATGAACCATCTTGGTGGTATAGCCACAGAAAGTCAAATTTATTTAAATTATTTGGATTTGTCAAATTCTTTATTTGTCCATCTAGTGAAATAATTGCTTTTGGCATTTTTTTAAGATTATTTTTATTTATACGTTTGTTTGTTTGTTTGTTTATCTATTTGAAAGAAAGGGGAGGAGCAGAGGGAGAGGGACAAGCATGGAGCCAGATATGGGGCTCGATCCCACGACTCTGAGATCACTACCTGAGCAGACACCAAGAGTCGGATACTTAATTAACTGAGCCACCTAGGCATCCCTGACACGTTCTTAGTAATTCTTTCTATGTGATTTTTATTATGCCTTCTCTCTGTGTGTGTCTCTTTCTATCTCTCTATATCTGCCTCTTTGTCTCTTTGTCTCTGTCTATCTCTCTCACATATGTTAAGACCATGTGGAAGTACCCTGCCCTGTGGATGAATTTTCTAAGGTTTACATTTTCTTTTGAGCAGTCCAACAGGCTTGACAATGTTGTACTCCCTCTTTGATAACAAAATGACAGCCTAATTAAATGTACAGAATAAAAAAGGCACTCACGCCTTATAGAGCTCTTTTCTGTTGATATTGGAAAGATGTGGTTTTCCAGTGCACTATTCTCAGTTAGCATTTGGGTGGGTAAGCAATCAGTGGTCTTTGTTTTGTGTTTTTTTTGACAGCAATGCATTATATGGGAGAGATAGACTCAGTTCTAATTCCTTACCCTTTCTCCAAGTTTTATAACTAAATAACCTTTTTAAATAAAATATTGCAACAGTCCTGCATTTTGAGGATGAAAGTGCTGTTTTCTAAAAGGTCAATTCAATCTGGGAAATGTTTTCGGTTTAGACAATACATTGTACACTGTAGAAACCCGTGGCAATTTTCAGCACCACTAACAACGGGAAGTAAATTTCAGTCATTCACAGTAAGATGGCAATGTGGTGACATTTGAAGCCTGGACGTGAGCTCTTACATTCATTGTAGGTGACTGACTGCTGTGTGGCAGAGGCCTTTTCCAACTGCAGATGAATTCTAGATATAAATGAAAAAGATGATCGGAACGATTTACAAAATGAGTGAGACCCCATCATCTGAGTGACAATATTCTTCCTTTACAGCAGGCAAGGATTAAAATACATCAAATTAATAAATCCCTAGGAAACCAATAATCTCACATTTGTTGAACAATTGTATCTTCTAGTAGTTATTATCTTTGAATTACAGTGAGCCACTATCTTTGTTTCATTTTCCAGATATATGTCCTTGTCCATCAAAAACTATGGCAGTTGCGCTACACAGCCAGGCAATAAATTTACGAAACATCTCTCTGAAGTGCATGCTTGTTTCATAATCCTGATTCCATATCTTTATTTACTTCAAAATATATGGAACTGTCAGCACGAGGGTCAGGAGATTACCGCACTTTCTTTGTTTCTTTGCTAGTGTTTTTATTTAACTTGAAAAATAAGCTGTAACACCAAGGGAGTGATGAAATAAAGGATATATAGAGTCATGATGGCATAAAAATAGTAAACACACAAATAAAACAGATAAACTGTAAGAAAAATCGTCATATGGAATCATAAAAAAGAAATGTTTACTTCAGTAACTCGCGCAAGGAACTCGTATACAGGTAACTCACACACCATCTTTATTCAACTTGTAGGAAATATGAAATGATATGCAAGAGCTTTAACATAAACAGAAAAAGCTTCTCTTCTTTCTGAAATTTCTCATGGTATTGCCTGGCTTTGACCTTAAGACATTCTGTACTATGAGTATGATTCTCTTTTATAGTTGGTGATGGACTGATTTAGCATCTAATCTACCTGGGCTTAGAAATAGCAAACCTCATAGGATATAGCGTGTTACTTAAATGGCATGGAAAAATTATCAATAAATACGTTGGCAATTTTAAATTCAGGAGAAACTCCTTGTGAAACCAACAGAAATAGACAAATGGGCATCAGCAACACATTCTTACTTTAGAGTGCCTTGACTGGGAACTACTTACCATTTTAGAGTTTGAAATATCCTTTAACTTAATTCTATTAATTAAGAAAGCATGCCTTTTTAAATGTCTTTGATAAATATGATACTACATGACTTAAATATGTTGAAATCAATTTAATGGCATGGTGAATTTCCTAAGATGATGGAAACCCATCAACTCTATATTTCTATGATTAATTTTTATCAATATTTATGGGGTTGGGGAGGGGTTCTGGGGATATTTGTTGCTGCTTTATGTTATTTGATTTTTAAAATACTGCTGTCATCATCCATATTTTACAAATATGCATATATTTTACAAATATACAAATATGCTTCTGATTTTTCATTCCAAATGTAAATCTGTATAATATTTTTGCCAATTTTTTACTCATCTATATAATTTTTAGAAGATGTTGGCTTTCAAAATTTGCTGAGGCTTTCCATAACAGGAGTAAATACACTAAACATCCTTTAGGCTCCTCTGATAATTTATCAACATTTCCCTAGGACCAAGGAGAATTATTCAATTTCTTGGAGCATTGGTTTGTAAAGATTCTGGTTCACAACCTTATTATCTGGTTTCACCACTTACATTATGTTCTGTGTCTTTGGGGAAGCTATGTTGGGCATTCAATACAGTTAGAGGTGAGTATAATTTTCATTCACAAGCAAAGCACAAAAAAACGAAATGCCTGGAGGCCCTTTGTTCTCCATACTTAGAACTAAGTAAAGTGTTCTGAGATTCTTATGGGACTTTCACGTCAAAGCTGCACTTATAATTTTTTCTGAGCAAAATGCAATTGGTTTAGGAGCAGTTAAAACTGCTCCTAATTAATCATGAGCTTTTGGTCCATTTTTACTCATCAGTTATATTATTCTCCAGAACTTAGCCCTGCCATTTTAATGTTTCTAGTATGCCATGGTCCCAGTGTTTGTGTTCTCCCCAAATTCATATGTTAAAACCTAATGCCCAAGGTGAGGATATTAGGAGTTGGAGCCTTTGGGAGGGGGATTAGATCATGATGGTGGATCCCTCATGAATGGGATTGGTATCCTTGTTAAAGAGGTCCATCCTTACCAAAGAAAGCTCCCTCACCCCTTCTGCCATATAAGAACACAAGGAAAATTCTGTAACCTGGAAGAGGTCCCTCATTAGGCCATGGGACGCTCTGAGCTTGGACTTTAGCTTCCAGAACTGTGAGAAATAAATTTCTGCTATTGATAAGCTATGGAGTCTGATTTTGTTGTAGCAGTCTGAAGACTGCTAAGTCTAAGACAGTTGGATAACTAACTAGCATTTAAGGCTTAATGAACTGCAGAGAGAACTAAGTACTCTTACTTTCCCTTATCAATCTCCTATCTCCTGACCTTTCAAGATCTCAGTAAGTGGCAGCATCTTTATCTACCACATCATCTTTTATTCTGCCCTTCCTCTCCTCTCCATTTCCAATTCAAGGCCTTGTTCTTTAGAATTTACCTCCAAAATACATCTTGGGTTTTATCGTCACCACTGCCTGGTTCAGAATACCACCATCTCTCTTCTAAATGTCTACAAAGATCTCACCTGGTTTCCCTTTGTCCATTCTTGCCCTCCAGTGGTCCCTCTGCTCTTTCTGCAGATTAAATCTTATCATGCCACCATTCAATTTAAAACTTTCTAGCAGATTTTCATCATACTTAAAATAAAACCCAAACCGCTTAAGGTGTCAAGTACCTCTCTCATCTTTCTCCTCTGCCTCCTATTTGCCATATTCTGGCCACCTGGGCTTTTCTGGGCTGAAACACATGAAGTGGGCTCCCCTTTCAGGACACTTATAATTGTTGTTCTTTTCAGAGTAGCTACTCAATTCACCTTCTCTCACATCAGATTTTATCTTCTTATTAGCATATGTCTGTTCTTAGCACTATGTCTTATTAGATTAGTTAAAAGAATATGAACTTCTTGAAATCAGCAATTACATCTATTACGCTCTACATTGCTTATCTAATACTTGGAAGATATTGAGTAAATATTTGTTTACTGAATGATTAACTCACAAAATTCATTTTGGGGCCATATGGGAAAAGAAACATTGTCTTTCAAAGCACTGCATGTGTTTCATTTCAGGAAACTAATAGATTCAAAGGAAAGCCTATTGAATTGAGAAATGCAATATGTTGGCAGAGTTGCATATACATCTCTATAGAAAATCCACTTTGTAAAAAAGGAACTAAAAGTATTAAATTGTTAATTCCATCCTCAAAATTGAATTACTTCTTGCAGCGATGCACTTGAGTTTTAAAAATAATAAACATAGTAAAATATCTTATTCAATGGAAAGTGTTTTCTAAGGAATATGATAAATTGAGCAAATAGAAAAAAAATCTTTGTGTCTTTCATCTGTGCTAAGAACGTACTGACACTTGTAACTTGCATAAGCTATTGTTCTTTTAATTTCTGATATTGTCAATAACATGATTAACTATGCAATCTTAAGTTAATGCTGCATAAACACTTATCTATTTAAAACTTGTTTTTAAAAAATAAAAATATTGCTGCTGAAGGAAACATTTTTAAAGGAAAAATACAATTATTATATAAATGTGTCAATGCAAAAAGGTGTGTCTTGGCACTTGGCACCTACACAATGAAGAATTAGAGATCACTGCACTGAGTGAAGGGAGAAAATCATTTAACTAAGGCCAGGACACTCACAAGGTGGGGGAGCAGGCAGGCCCAGAGGCCTGCCCTGGGGTTTTTTTCCTTTTATGTGTGTGCCTAACAGAGGCAGCTTCCAATCCTTTGGGGGACCCTGCCTATAAATTGGGAGGGGAACATTATGACTCTAAACGTTTACACAGGAACCCAGGGGAGTGGCTATAACTGCAATGCAAAAGCATTACAATGAATGAAGGGCTTACCCTGAGGGCAGAGATGGGAGAGGAGAGTGTCTACACTGTACCTGCCCCTATTGCTCTGTTTGCCCCAGGGTCTCGGAAGCCACAAAGTCAGGATGTGGTAAGTTACGGAGTCAGGATGTTGTGCTCTCAGGCTTCTAAGGTGAACCTCGTTTTCACCATTCTTGCTTCCACCCCATGTCTAACTAACTGCCTATTCTACCATTCCCACCTCAAGAATTTAGGACCTGGCAATCTTCCAGGTTAAAGGATGAAGTTTCCTTAGGACTTTCTTTCCACTGCTCATTTCTAGCTTCTTCTACCTAACAAATATTATATGCTAGGTAAAATATGTTGTTGAATTTTGTGCCTAAAATCCTTTTACCTGCTTAATAACTTCATTATGAATCTCGTTTGAAACATATCTGTTTTACTTCTTTTAGTCTACGTGAAATACTTGATGTAGCTCTAAAGCATATCATGATATACTGAGGCTTTAACTTCTAAGATGGGTAATATGATGAGATATCTAATCTATATTTATAACACTGTCCATATAATACTATATATGCATTGTATGTAGATGGTATGTCTATCACATACTAAATGGTATTATGTAGGTAAATAATACATATAAAAATCTTTCTACATAGAATAACTGATTTAAAAATGCATCAGTCTCTGTGTTGAAATTAAGTGTTTCGTTTTAACATAAATAAAATCATACTTAAGGAGAAGTTTCCAGCTAGATGGATTTAAAGTGCTGAATATATTCAATTCAAAATAATATCTGGATTTGAGCCTAAAGCATTTTCAATAGGTCTTATATTGGACAAAATTCTATAATCTTTATACCAGTGCTTCTTGGTATTTTGTTCATCTAAGAGGAGGTGACATATATTGGTAGAATTTGTCAAATTGTCACCATTAGCTAAGCAACTAAATCCAATAGTATTTATGTCTTTAAAGAAGATTTCTGCTAGCACATTATTGTTTAGTAACCATGCAAGAAGTATTAATCATAAACTACATTGTTTCTCACTTTGTCAGCTCAGAACCTGTTTCTATTATTAAATAACCTAGACATTTTCCTTTACCAGTGAAACCTTACCTTGACCTTATTGAATTTGCTTTCTGAATTTGCTACTTTTTGCTTCAAGGACTCTGTGAAGATGAACCAGTGAGAGGCTTCAGTTGTACATTATAGAAATTGACATCAAACTCTACTCACCGTCTGCTGTTTTTTATTAAGCAAGTTGAGTACTAACTTATTTGGCCATTCTTGACCCTAATAATTCCATGATCTATTAGTCATTGCCATAGATCTCTGTGGATATAGACACTGATTATTGCCTTTGTGGCTTTAATGCCTATTATAGTAATTATGGCTCCTTTGTCTCTGATAGTTACTTGATACGGATAGTAGGGAGTTTTTGTTTTTGTTTTCTAACATCTATTAAAGGTGACTCTAGTTTACCAAAGTCAGTTACCACTATGCTTCTCAAAAATGCCAGCTCTTCCATTAGTACACATGACATTGGATTTCTGAAGGAATGTAGTCTGAACCCTCACAAGAGAACATGCATTCTGGAATCTTTCATTAAAAAAAAAAAAAAAAAAAAAAAAAAAACCCCCCAATCCTCTCCCCTCCCTTTCCTTTTTTTTTTTTTTTTTTTTTTTTTTAACATAAGCTCTATGCCCAACGTGGGTCTTAAACTCATGAACCCAAAATCAAGAGTCTCATGCTGTACTCACTGAGCTAGCCAGGTACCCCAATTCTTATATTCTTGTATTTTTGAGACTTGTTATACATCTTATAATTTGCTGAAAATATTTGGATCTCTCTCCTAATTCACTATGGCTTGTCATTCCTCTGACGTTTTAGAGAGCCATTCAACAAAATGTTGAAACCAATTTAGATCCCCTTGCCAGAACTCTGAATTTCGAATCATGTTTACATGCTCTCACATTTTTAAAACTTCTATTAAGCCTTAAATTCTTTATCTTTTGTTACAACATTCTCATGATCCAATCCCAAATATGTTTACTGTGTTACTGACACTATATTTTGGTTAGGTCCTGAGATTCCCTCAACATGTGGGCAGTTCCTCTCAGAGCTCTGATCCTGCAAAGACCTTGGCCTAGTTACCAAGGTGGAAACACTAGGGGCAGAAACACAGAATCTGTGATACAAATCTCCAATGAAGGCATGTATTTGAGAGAAGTGAAGAGCACTGTTCTTCCTGGCCTGGAAGGTTCAGATGGTGTGAGGAGCACATGGGTTTCAGGCTCAGCCAGTCAAATGTTCCTGCACAGAAGATAGAAATTTCCAGGATCTGCTTTGCTTTTCTTATAGAGCCCTGACTGAGACTTTGGAGGCTTCTCAAAGCTATATATTCTGTTTCCTTTGAGGCTCTTTATAGCTTTGTAAATAATGGGTTCAATTTTAAATAGTTTGGCTTGTGCCTACAAGAAATGAGTGTCTCCTTCAAAATTGCCCATTTTCTCAGACCATCTTACCTTAGCAGGTGGCTTTCCTGACCACCCTACTCTTTTCCAGGACCTCCTAATGCAGTTATAAGGATAGAACACAATTTATAAATAATCATTGTCTCCATATCATTTCATCACACCAGTTACCTTTTGTTCTGCTTCCTCTGTCACGGCCAACACATCATAATTAGCCTCAGGCAAAAGCACAGTAATTATGATGTCACTGCATGTCAGGACTTACCACAACCTCACTGACCACCAGCAATTAAGTCTTTATTGCCATTGCGTTGGTGGGCAATCTGGCTTCACTATTGTTCTATGTCAGCTCCTATCATCAGTGTTAAGTGGAGTCTCTCGTTATCATACACAGAGAAGCCTGAGAATGGGAGGCACAGAATGAGAGCATCATGTGAGGCACTGTGAGTTTGTGCTTATACAAAACTAATCAGAGACCTCATATGTGAAACAAGTATAGTTGAGGCAGTTATAATATGAAGTGGTGTAAAAGAGCTGTCTGATTCAGTTAGGATCTCAAACATACCTCATTAGGGGCACCTGGGTGGCTCAGTGGGTTAAAGCCTCTGCCTTCGGCTCAGGTCATGATCTCAGGGTCCTGGGATAGAGCCCCACATGGGACTTTCTGTTCAGCAGGGAGTCTGCTTCTCCCTATCTTTCTGCCTGCCTCTCTGCTTCTTGTGACCTCTGTCTGTCAAATAAATAAATAAATTTCAAAAAATACCTCATGAGTGTATTTAAGGAAACGTGATCATAATATGAGGGATTCTTCATCTTATAATGTCAAGCGAGTAAAAACGGTATAAAATTTCATACATGTTTAATACATATTGGAAATACTAACTGCTTTTTTTTTTTTCTGCCAAAATGACCTCATTGTATCTTCACTACCAAAATCATTTCTTGAGCCTATTCTTTCACTGAATTAAAAGCATTCCATACCAAAAGATAATGTAGAATAATCTTTACAATTATAGCAGGGTCAAATTTTTGAAAGCTGAGATTTCTGAATTGCATGGGTATTTTGAAATTGAAAATAGTTAAACCCTGGAGGAAGCCAAATGTAGGTTTTATGCAATTAATAATAAATATTGGAGAAACTCATGTCCCTAATTTCAGATTTGATCAATTTTTCTGAGCTGGGGAAGGAGCTTTGAAATGATAGACAAAGCGAAGAAATAAAAATATGCAAAGAATATAGATAGCTAAAATCATCAGAGTTATTCCACAAGGAAGACATCTATCCCCAAAGGAGTGGCCAAACTTTTAAGTTTTGCAATCAGAAAATTGAAGGTAGCTAGCTATCCAGGCTGAAACTTTAAGGAGCAGCATGCCTGAGGCTCTGGTTTATACATAGCATGTTCCATCTGCAGTTAAAAAACGACATCAGCACATCCATATTATCTCCATATTACCATATTACTTTCCAACAAGGCAGAATACAGTGGACAAGGCTTACTAGAGTACCATTTTATGTGTATTTGGGACCATCTCAAGGGAAATCCTTTCAGTTGTGATTGAGAAGCAATGAGCTGTTTTTCCTATCCAGTTTAAAATGAAATGGGTGTAATTCTAACGTATTATAAATTTAATAGCATCTCTTTCCCCTGGTGAAACAAGACCTAAGACAATGATTATGTCTTCATAGTTTCTCAGGGAGGTTATGGACACATCCACCTGTTCTTACCAAACGAAAAGTCTGGAGGGCACAGGGAAGTTATATGCTAGCCTACTGAAAAAGAAACTTAGATTGACTTGTTTTACCCAAAGGGGACCAAGTATAAGCTTGAAATAGCTACATCAAGTTTTCTGTCATCAAGCAGAATAGAGGCTAGAGTTAGAAGTGAAAGTCTGTTACGAAGAAACAAAAAAATATACAATTATTTCACACTTGAGTTCTCATGAATGTAAAATTCATATTTGCTACATTTAGTAAGATGTCAACTATGGAAAAACATGCGTATTAAGATATAGGAGAAACTACAATTGAAATCAAGAGGTTGCATTTATCTTCCAAATTTTCTAATGCAAATACATTCATTTTATTATCAGAAAAAGGCTTTGTAAAGAACTTTGAATATGATTTTATTTTTTTCTTTGAAATGTTAAAATGCCTGAGGAATTCAACATGGTTATAGACTTTGTGTTAGTTATTTTGGTGCTCCATTAAAAAAAAAAAAATCTAACATTTGAGGGCACAAGTAAGCTTAACTTTACACAATTTCAGGACATAAAAATCATGTAAAATTTACTAGGCAAGGCCAGAGAAGTCCCCACTGGCATGATGAAATTTTATAATGATATAATCTTTAATGAATTATAATTCCAGTTAACAAAATTTTAATAAGGAATTTCTTTTGCTTGCATTGTTATTAATTCTCTCATCTGAATTGCCTTGGGCATGTCTGCCATAAAATTGTTCAACATAATATTTCTTTCTATGTCAATCATATAGTACATGCAAATCTCCCAACCATGAATAAAACAAATTTCATTTTCTTCAAAACACATACCTAGCTTTCAGAAAAATATTTACATTGAAAATTAAGATTTGCTCAAAGAAAACTATGACTCATGTTTAATGGGCTAATAGAGTTCTAACCACAAATCCATTATGTTATAGTACTTTCTGATACTTTTTGGAAATGAACACAGATGGAATCTACATTATACTTTTCACATTAACTCCCCTTTTCAATCATGCAATTGTTAACTTTAATTTAGCTCATACTTCTATGAAAGCATTTGTATAGCTTCCGTTTGCACCAGTGACTAAAATAGACTACAGAAGATTGTAGAACACCTGCCAATAACAAAAATGATGACAGGAGAAAAATTCAAAAATTGTTCATAATCATCTAGTTTCTAAGTGCTAAAACTTTAATTTATGATTCCCAGTCAAAAGTTCATAACAAACAGAAGCAAAACCAGCAAATCACTTCAGTAGTAATTAGTGAAAGCTTATTGTGCACACAACAAAGTGACAGCTTGCAAACTGGGAGTGCTCAAACCAAAACATGAATGAGGCTCAGAGGTATATTGCTATAAGGCTACTTCTATAGTGTGAAAGCAGTGAGTGTTTAATTTTTACAGCAATTGGTTACAATATTAGAATTTTCTGAAATGAAAGGGAATTGGTTAGTAGTGACTTCATATCAACTTTGGGGACCTGTTTCAGTTTCGTTTATGATTTTCAGACATTTAAGCAAGAAGGTCAAATTGACTTCATTTGTTTTGCAAAATAAATGAAATTACACTTTGCTTGTATGACTAACTGGTTTTATCTGCTTAGGGAATTTTCAAGTGTGCTCTTATTTGTATTTAATTTTAACAATTTCTTCTTTTGGGTCAAGTTCTCAGCAGACTGAGAGCATGATCGATCAGTAGCATGCTCTCAGTTACCATAGTTGGTGTGGTCAGGGTGAAGACTCACATATTAGCTGTCCCCATAAGATGAGTTGGAAACTTGGGCTGGAGGGTCATGCATGTAGTCAAAATCTTCATCACTTGTGTGGTTGATGTTGACTTCATTCGGTTGCCTGATCCTTATGGATAGATACCATTTGGTGTGTAAGTGGCTGCTGACAGGTATTTAAAATTCTCCAGAGCACACAAAGGAAAGGTTCATGTGATGTTGATAGGGAGAACACTTGCCAAGGATTAAAAAATTCCCTGGAGCAGAGTTTACTAGGATCCAAGGTCAAACAAACTGAACCAGATCTATGGAAGAGGTATCACTTATCCGATGAAATTTTCCTGGTCTTTAAGATCATTTAGATTTTGGATAACAATTGTGACAAATAATTTGGCAACACAGAAGCATTTTTCACTAAGTACAGCACACGCATCTCTTTGTTGAACAATAAGGACATCAAGGACTCTCCTGTTTCAGAGTATCACTGAAGATAAACCATTAATTTCAGTTTGTACAGCTTGGAGAGCATTTAAGGGATCATGAAGTTTTTTTTTTCTGTAGTTGCAGAAATATTAATAAGTGGTGTTTCTAATTAATTACTTCCTAATTAGGAAAAAGCCTTATGATGAATGTATGGAAACCAGAGCTTTTTTGGAAGCTCATGAGACTCTCACTAACGAGGAGTCACTTTATACATAAATGGTCCTGAGTTTAGAATCTGGACAGCATTTAAGAACTCATTTTTAGTCAGTTGAGCAAGATAACCTAAACCACAGGTTCCATTTGAGTAAGAAAACTCTCTGTATCTTATTACTACTAAGGATGGATAACCGGGTTTTGTTAAAGGGGAGAGTTAGTTTGGATCTCATGACCCATCAATCAGAGGAAAGGTGGACATCATGGTTATTTTTTGTCAGAGGCATCATCACAGTCCTGTCTTAAAGGGCTGTGGTTTAAATTTGAATTGGAACAACAACAACAACAATAATAACAACAAATTCCTAAGAATTTTGTTTAGTGCTTATTATTATTGATAAATGATTGATTTTTTTCCCAATAGTGCTTGGAATATTGGTCTCTCCAATAAGTGAAACTGCCATTTACTTTATATAATGGGGGTATTATGGGAGCATTCCATGTACCTACTTATTTTTCATTGAACCATTGTACAGCTTCAATAATTTTCTTGACAATTTAATTAAAGCGATAGCTGTCATTATCTAGTTGTAAATCTGTGTCATTGTATATAGGAATCTAGTCTCCTTCATCTGAATCAAACCAAAGGGTTCGTTTACGGAGTGAGTCTGGAACATGCCTCAGTTAAGGTCCATTACTATTAAGATTCTCTGTTTACAGAATAGTTTACCAACAAAGAAGTTAACAGTGGATATGGTCCATCCCTTGACCTCTAAGGCTTCTTCTCAATGTCAGATTAGTTGGCCATAAAGTTGAATGGCCAAGAGAAGTATACCAATCTTTTCGTAAAGCCGTATTCCTGAATGTCTGAATAGGTCATCCAAACATAGATAGGAGCTTATTATAATATTACTTGGGAGTCTTCTTGGGCATTTAAACAGCTACATGACCAGCAATCATTTTGGCTAGTAAAAAAGCTATTAATTGAATGGTGGACCTCAGAAGGTATTCATTCTAGAGGGGAAGAATTCACAACATAAAGAAAAAACATGAATTTAAATATCTTGAGTTACTTTGCAAGGTAATAATAAAACAACAAAATGTTGTCAAATTAAGTCCTGAAAAAAGAAAAATGAGGAATTCTGCAGAATCTTGTTCAGAGGCTGTCTACATTGTGCTATTATTTGTGTCGGGGAAAAACATCTTTTTTTTTTTTTTTTTTTAATCCTTAGCTTCAAGTCTGTTGTAAGGTGGCAAGTCCAAAGTCTAGGGAAGTTCTTTAATTGAGAGATATGGACAAGGTTAGATGGACCCTGAATTTACTACTGTGTGACAAGTTCAAAAAAATCCTGGTAGGACCCTAGCCACCAAGGTTCAAGTGTTGTTTTTCACTGACGTATCTTTCAGAACAGCCATTCTCCAGGTTCTGGTGTCAAGAGTATGAAGTCTCCAATATGTGCAAGACCTCTGAAAGCTTCCTTGACCTGTTAAAACCAAGCTTTTGAACACTGTACAGTGCTTTATAGTATTGGGTCATACCAGAATTCACAAGGGAAGGTTGTATATGGGTTCTATGATCAAGGGCATGGGTTCCCAGTGATGATTCCATATGGTGTCAGTTTATGTTTACCAAAAGGTGTTGACCTTAAAGTCATAAGGGCTAAAAGTCATACTTTAGGCTATGGGAATCCTGTGGTTTCAGCTGGTTTGCTGATTTCAGTTTCAAAATACCATTGGTATGTTCAACTTCCCTTGAAGACTGAGGATGACAGATACAATGATAGCACCACAATGTCTGAATAAACCTTGTCCAATTGTTTTATGTCCTGTTCAGTAAAATAAGCGCCTTAATCACTTGAAGTTTTGCATGGAGTTCCCCATAGTGGTAGAACATTTTCTAATTGTTTTTTGCTACAGTAGCAGCATCAGCTTTCTGACAGGGAGAGCTTCAACCCATCTAGAAAACAGACACAACATTAAAAGTGCATGCTGATATCTTGTATGAAGAAGCAATTGAATGAATTCCAATGGTAAATGTTCAAATGGTCTTGATGGTGAAGGGAAAACCCTCAGAGCTACTTCAATAGTTTTGCCTAGGTTTGTGACTGACAGCTTAAATAAACACTGCTTATAAACCTGTCATGCCAGATTAAAGTAATCACCCCATACACACACACACACACACACACACACACACACACGTAAATTTTTTTCTAAATAGGCTCCTCACCTAGTGTGGAGCCCAATGTGCGGTTTGAACTCATGACCCTGAGATCGAGATCTGAGCTGAGGTCAAGAGTGAAACACCTAACCAAGTGAGCCTCCCAGGCTCTCCGCCCCACAAATATTTTTTATAATTTGGGTCGTAGTGTTAATTCCATGGTTGGTTGTCATGTGAAATGCTCATAAGCGTGGAAATTTGAGATATCCAGGAAGCACCAGACAGCTATTTGGGTCTATTCTTTTTATCATTAAATTTGCAGCCTTCTTGTGCCATTTTTATTTTTGTTTTTCAATAACTGACACAATTTTCATCTGTGACACGAATTGTCAGAATTAACCTGATTTGGATCTATCTTATGAAGTTCAGTTAAATTACGGAGATTTTGTGCATCCAAAATGTCTTGAGTAGCAGCTTTCACATGAAAGTCAGCCATAGTATTTTTCCGATATTCAAGGTCTGACTGGTAGGTATGAGCCTCAATTTTGATAATAACAAATTGTGAAGGTAATCACAGTGCAGAGAGGAGATCAGCAACCTAAGATCCATTTTGATCGGTTCAGCATTTGATGTTTAAAATTCTTTCCATTTCCAGAACATACCAGAATCATGGACCACTCTGAAAGCATACCTGCTCTCTGTGTAAATACTTGGAGCTTTGTCTTTTGCTACTTCACATGCTTGAGTGATGGCAAAGAATTCTGCAGGCTGAGTGGAGTTAAATTTTCTCATAATTCATATTTAGTAGTTCCAGCATGTGCAGCTTGATATTTCCCTTCAGAATATTTGGCCTAAGTGCCATCAATATAGATTATCAAATCTGGATTGGGTAATGGAGTTTCTTGCAAGTCTGATTGAGGAGTATGATTTTGACAGTCCAGTTCAACATCTCCTAATTTAGAAAGCAGATCTCTTCCCAGGAAATTTGCAGGAGCAGTGTCACCTAAGAGAAAGGCAGGGTGTCGGAGGAAGGGCTGAGAATAAAGGTTATAGACTCTGATAAAGAAATACTTTAAACCTGGGGCACCTGGGTGGTTCAGTCATTAAGCGTCTGCCTTGGCTCTGGGATGGAGCCTGCATCGGACTCCCTGCTCAGTGAGGATCCTGCCCCTCCCTCTCCCACTCTCCCTGCTTGTATTTTCTCTCTCTCTCTGTCAAATAAATAAATAAAATCTTACCAAACAAAGAAAGAAAAGCAGTGCCTAATCAAGTAAACACCTACACTCAGCTGTAGGTATTTTAATGCTTGATTTGAAGTATTTATTAGTATTTAAAAATGCAACACTTAATAATTTTATAGAGAGAGACACACACACATACACCAATGCACACAAATACATAGAAAAGTTATGCATACATTTTCAATTCAACATTTAAAGAGTGTGTGTGTGTGTGTGTGTGTGTGTGTGTGTGTTTTACTCTAGCCATTAATTATCCCCCAAAGCTAAAATGCTCATTTTCATATTCTCTTCCTATCTCTCTTTGACTTTCAAGGCAAAGGCAGCAAAATATAAGGAGGAAGCACAGTAACTTGGACTCAAACATGCTTGCCTTTAAATATTGGCTTTGGCACTTAGCTGAATGACCTTTTTCAAATTACTTAACCTCTCTTATCTTCAGTTTTCTCATCCACATGTGGGGATAGTAATACCTTTCTCGTGGGGTTGTCTGAAAAATTAATTAGATAGTCTATCCACAGTGCCTGCCACATAATAGGTACTTATGACATGCAAACTATAATTATCATTAGAAAAAAGACTTCTGGAGAATTTGCATAAGGATGCCATTTGGCAACAATACAATTTTATGGTCTTATAAAACTTATCACAACATTTATCAGTTAAGGCAAAAACAAAGTCAAACCTAGTCAATCAATTTCCTGACATAACACTTTATTCAAAATGAAGAAAATAGAGAAAAAGTCTACAATTGGAATACAATATTTTTCTGCTTTGCTTTTTCTCCATAAATAAATGATCATTTTTTATTACATTTACATACAGTAGGTGATTGTTATTTTGGCACAATTTCAGGTTCAAAATCCTTCCTGCCCTGAAAGATTTTCTTCTACTTAAAATTTTCACCCATTGTGTCATTGTTTGGGATTAAGCATTACTTCAGATAAAACTTAATGTGTAAAATACATTTTAAAAAGTTAGAGTCCTGGCTAGGATCCACAATAATATATGCATAGAATTAACTGAATAGATTATTTTAAATGTTTCCTAGGGCAGACAAATCAGGGTGAGGGGGTAAAGGCTATTTTTATTGTTGGGAGAAGTAGATAATGGAGGAAGAATTGATATTCACAATCAATAACCATACCAAGAGAGGGTGGTTAACTATATGTTCCAAAATGAAGAATTAGCAAACTGGCCTAAGAAAAGCACTGAGAATGCAGACTGTATCCTTCATCTCCATGTACGTAAAACCTCCAGATGACCCTGCTAATTATAATGAGATACTGAGAAGACATACATACCTACCCAATTATACCAACAAGCATAATATGATATGCTTTTTATGAAATCATATCATAAATATTATATGTATGATATTATACATATTATATGTATGATATATATGATATATATCATTATGA
Source organism: Mustela nigripes (assembly GCF_022355385.1). NCBI lineage: Eukaryota > Metazoa > Chordata > Mammalia > Carnivora > Mustelidae > Mustela > Mustela nigripes. The sequence continues at coordinate 34,535,597 of NC_081571.1, forward strand.
TATGATATATTATATATTATATATATACATATATATATACACACACACATATATATAAACATATTATATCATAATGATAGAACCAAAGATTAGATACTTTTGGCCACGTAAAACTTAAAAACCAAGATTTTGATGTAAAACATCAGATATCAAAATATGAAAATTGACTATAGTATAAAAAAGTCAACAAATCCCCTGAAAGAGGTAAAAACTGTTGACTTATTGACCAATGAACTCAGTTTGAGTAGTTTATGAATAAATACAGTTATAATACCCTATGTTTTAATAAACAATAGATAGATAATCTAGATCCTACAACCTTGATGGATATGAGATGACTATATTTTTAACTGAATCTCTAGGATAAAGATAAATTTGTAGTTATTGTTGGATTGTTAGGACAAATCTATAAACACATAAGTAAGAATTAAAATTAGACTAACAATCAGAATTAAAGGAAGACATTGGGGAGGGTATGTGCTATGGTGAATGCTGTGAACTGTGTAAACCTGGCGATTCATAGACCTGTACCCCTGGGGATAAAAATACATTATATATCTATAAAAAAATTTTAAAAATTTAATAAAAAAATAGAGGAAGAATGAAATGATAAAATATCTAATTTAAATCCATGTTATTAGCTCCTTTCAAAATTTATATTAATATAAAGGCAAAAATCAGTTTTGATTAGTATATAATGACATTTCTATTTTGAGTGCAATTGACTATTATTTTTTAAGTGTGGAGCCAATGCAGGGCCTGAACTCATGACCCTGAGATCAACACTGGGTCATAGATCAAGAGTCAGAAACTTAACTGGTTGAGGTGCCCAGGCATCCAAAGTATAATTCATTACTTAAGGTATCTAAAATGTTGATTACTTAGTACTACTTAATGCTAATAAATTGCAGATTAAACAAAGTACAGAAGAAAAAAACAATTGTGTATCCCACTCCTTATGAAAAAGATGTAGACATTAAGGAACATATGTTCAATATTATAATTTACAATATGACAAATCTATATGTGCAAAAATCTCAATCCATTGCATTATTTCCATAGGATAAATTATCAAATAGAGGTGAAAGTCAAAGATATGATCAATACTGGGGGTTTTGCTTTATATTGCTAAATAGTTCTCCCCAAAAATGTGTTTTTACGTATTATCTCCCAGTGATGTGTGGATTCACCTAGATTACATTCAACTCATTTTGACCCTTACTAGAACTTACTTTTTTGGATTGTCTACATCTTTAATCTTTGCCTCTCTCCTGACTTTCTCTATTAGTAGGCATCCCTAAGTCTTTCCATCTTGAAAAGGGGATCCTTCTTGGACCACCTGTTTCTCCCTTTCAAACTTGGCAAATGCATCTTTATTCATTGCCTCTACTTCCTTCCTTCCCTTAACATCTCCATTCTGACCATCGCTCTGCCACTGAAATACCCTTAACACTCTAGAACATTCCCATCATGTTTTGTTTGTCTCCTTAGTGACTGTTGGCTCTCTTAACCACTTTCTACTTGAAAAGCTACCTCATTTGTGCTTTACAATGTTTTTTTCTCCTGGTGTAAGAAGAAATGCTTGAGGAATGTTGGTCAAAGTTTTGAAGGGCTCTATTCCTTTAAATTAGCATTTTGAGCTTCAGTTACAGATAATTAATATCAATCATCTTGTCAAAATCAGAACAGTAAGTGCCCAACTATTTATATAGGTGATTTGCAAATGCTATACCTTGAGATGTTGCAGCATCAGTATTTCTCAAACTGTGTGCTGTGGAAAATGAAATGAATAATCCATGCTATATTAACTGATGTCTTATAAAGGACACTATTATCAAATAAGTTTATGGAATGCTTAGTTAAACAAGTATAAGCAGATTCTTTTTCTTGAGAAATGAACTAAGCCTTTAATATGCAAACTTAAAAGTGCAACCCTTATTTCATGTAACTCATTGTAATTATCTAGTTAGAAATGACCCAGGAACCCAAGTTTTGCTAACGTTGATCTAGAAGAAAGAACAAATTATGTACATGTAGGTTCATATCCTAACCTAGCCTATTTTTCTGGCTTTGTGGTCTTTGGTAAATATATTTAACTGTTTCAAGTTCATTATCTCTGAAAGAAAGCTAGTAAGAGTTATATTAAAAGACTGTAGTGAGGGTTAAATTTGTTAATATAATGAGACTTAGATATAATTACAGTGCAATAAAAAATTCGTTTTTCTTCTCCACCCTCTATAAAAAGGAAAATCTTTAAAAATAGGACTAATATTTGACAAATTTGATAAGAAAGCAAGTTGATTTTATATTTCATTTACCCCATGGTGGTATAGCTCAGTGGTAGAACATTTGACTGCATTTACCCCTCACTATATCTATATCACAACCCCACTCTAAGCACATCTATTCTTTAAAAAAAGAGATAATAGATAGTATTTAGTCTCAAGATGAATTTGTAATGATGCATTCCCTTCTCTAGGATGACAAATAATTTAATTTTATTCAATTTATTAAAACATCTCTTGTGCAAGACTTGCACACACTTTGGCAGACACCAAGGTAAGAAAAAAATCAAAGTGAGCCTCACGAGTCAGGAACAATAATCAAAAACATAAATGAAAAGATCATCTCCTTTTAAAAGAATAGGAAATAGTGATTTAGGGGCGCAGAGAATATGAGATTCATTTTTCCTGATCATCTTAGTAAAGGATTATGGAGCAAATAAGAGAAAAAGAGAAATGGAGAAGGGATTAGACCACCACTATTCTCACAGTCCTGCAATGCTAGGAACCTGCCCCTATTAACAAGGCAATGGTTTTCACAACTGCTTTAGTAACTGCACAATTTCTTATCAAAACAGTCTTATCTCTACAAATAAAAGGCAATGAAGGTCCAATTAAGACAGCAATCAGGTGCCTACAGACAGGCCCACTTACCTCCCCAGTGTGAAATACATGGCCTTAAGAACAAAACTAGAACTCCATAGTACTCAAGGTTCCTTCACAATTTTTCCATAGTCTATATATTAAGGTTTATCCCCACTTTCTTCCTCCATTATGGCTTTTAAAAAGCCAGCTGTATTGAGGTATAAATGACAAGCAATAAACTACACACATTTTAAGTATACCATATGATAATTTTTATTTATATACTTGCAAAGCTATTGTCACAATCAAAATATTAAACATATCCATCACCCCCAAAAGTTTCACGCTCTATCTCTCTGTCCTCCACCTTTCCATCTTCAGACAATCATTGGCCTAATTTCAATCATTACAGATTCGTTGACCTTTTCTAGAACTTTATATAAATACTCAGTTTTGCTTGGGCTCTTTTGCCAAACAATTTTAAGATTTTTTGATGTTGTATGTATCAAGAATGTATTTTTAATGTATTTTAATGCCGTATTTTTAATACATTATTTTTAATGAAATATTTTTAATTTTTAATGCTGAATAATATTCCGCTATATGGATGTATCATATTTTGCCTCCATATTCACCTGTTGATGGGTATTTGGGTTTCAAATTAGGTTTTAGTTATTAACCTAAACCTATACGCACCTTTTAAATTAAAATGGATCTTCTCAGAATAACACAACTATGAACTCAAAACAACTGTGTTTTCAATTTTTTGTACCCATTCTTTGTTCACTTATCTCTCTTTTTCTACCTTCTTTTGCATACCTTTTTATCTCATTTTATTGCTTTTGTTGGCGTATTCATTATGACCCTCTGTTTTATTATTTGAGTGGCTGCTTTAGAGATTAGAGTATATATCCATACTTTATCAAAATATGCTCTCAAGGGATATTAGATGACTTCTTACATCAGTATGGTTTTCCCCATCCCAACCATGGTGCTCTTGTTGTCATACATTTTATTTCAACATATATTATACAGTACCCAATATATTGTAATCATCTTTAAACAGTTGACAATTTCAAATAGATTTTAGTAATAAGAATAAAACTTCATGCACATTGTTGCAATCTCCAGTGCACTCTATTCCTTTGTGTAGATCTACAACTATGGCTGTTATAAATTTGCTTCTGTTTGAAGGACTTGCTGTTACATTTCCTGTTGTGCAGGCATGCTAATTCTTTTAGCTTTTGTATATCTGAAAATGTCTATTTTTTCTCCCATGGGCAAAAATATCATTAAATTGATAGTTTTGTTGTTTTTTTTTTACTTTTGTTTGTTAGAGTTTTTTTTAACCTTTCCATACTTTAAAGATGTTGCTCCACTGTCTTCTAGCTTACATTGTTTTGAAAGAGAAATACGAAACATGTTCCCATCCTTATCTTTCTTCTTTTGTGTATAATGTGTTTCTTTCTCCTCTGGCTGCTTTTGAAATTTTTAATAAATATATATAGTTTTTAGTTAAAGTGATCTTGTTATGATGTAACTGTGTAGTTTTCTTCATGTGTCTTGTTATTGGGATTTTTAGAGCTTCTTAAATCAGTGCTTTTATAATTTTTATTAATTTGGGCACTTTTCAAACTTTATTTATTAAAATACACTTTCTGTTTGCCTCTACCCCTTTCAAGTGTGTTTCCTGAAATTGTCCCTCAACTCACTAAAAGCCCTACTCATTTATTAACACTTTTATTTTCTCTGTGTTTTATTTCAGTCAGGGTCTATTAAGATGACTTCAAGATCACTACTTTTTCTTTCTGCCATATCTGTTCAATTGAAAATTCTATCCAGTATAATTTTTCCTTCCAGATATTTTTGCTTTCAGATCTAGAATTTTGTTGTGGAACTTTTAATATCTTCCTTGTCACATATGAACACATTCAGTCTTTTCCTCTAGCTTCTAGAACAGGCAAAATAGTTATAATAACTGAGTTAATGTCTTTTTCTACTAACCCTTTCATTTATGTTGAAGAGGTATTGGATGAGATACCCCAAAATGTGCCATTCCAGCACACAGATTATTTTGAATTAAAAGTAATTAAAATCCATTGAGGGAAATTGGAAGGGGAGGTGAACCATGAGAGACTATGGACTCTGAAAAACAATATGAGGATTTTGAAGGGGTGGGGGTTGGGAGGTTGGGGGAACCAGGTGGTGGATATTAGAGAGGGCACAGATTGCATGGAGCACTGGCTGTGGTGCAAAAACAATGAATACTGTTACGCTAAAAAGAAATAAAAAAAATTTATTTTTTAAAAAGCTGAAAAAAAAAGTAATTAAAATCCAGCAGACAGAAAAAAAAGCTCTCTGCCTCTCTTAAATCTGCCTAAATTTACACTGGAAAGGAGAGTCTGGAGAGAAAGAGAGCTATAGTTACTCCTCTTTACCTAAGAAACTTACTTAGATAATAAGGCAGACTGTTTTTCAAAACATCTTTCATCTTGCTGCTAATGGTCTTGCTCCTCTTTGTATCTTTAGACTCCTTAGCTTATATAAGCTTCCGGTTGCCTCACTGTCTTTGAAATCATATTTGTGTGGATTCCCCATATGTATATCTATTAAATTTGATTTTCTCCTGTTAATCTGTCTCGTGTCCATTTGATTCTAAATCCAACCAGAAGGACCATAGGGCAGAGAAGGGCTTCCTCCAAGATAATGTCAATCCTGAGTCAGTATCAATTGACTGATTTTTCTCCCCATTGCAGATAATTTCCTTCTTCTTTTCATGCCTTCTAATTTTTTATTAGATGTTAAAAAGATGGGCTTTATTTTGTTGCACGTGGACATTTTTGTATTCCTAAAATGATACGTGTATTTGTAGTCAAGTTACTTGGAAAAAGTTTGCTCCTTTAGAGTCTTGTTTTTAAACTTTGTTTTTTAAGAGAATGGGTTTAGGTCTAAAACTAATTTTTTCCCACTGTTTAAGCCATAGAAGTATGATTACACATTATCCTGAGAATTACGAGGTTTTCCACTTTGGCTAGAGAGAATAGACGCCAGTCCCCAGTCCAGTGTGAGTGCCATTAACTGTGACCTAGAATCCTTGCAGGCTTTCCTTCCCACCTCATCTCCACCTCAGGTAATCTCTTCACAAGCCTGTAGTGATCAGTGCTGTGCTAAATCCTCAAAGGAAACTCTGAAAATGCCAGGATTTCCATAGGTATGAAGCTCTCTCCTTTGTTGTATCTCCTTTCTTTGGTATCACCAGACTGTCAGCTCCTTCCCTCTATTCCTGGAATCAGCAAGGTACCCCTTGGGTTGTTCCTTCCTGCACCAGAGTCTGAGATTATGCATTGCAAACTGGGGCAACATTGACTCTCACCACATTTGTTTTATGTCTCTCAGGCATCAGTGTACTTTGTGGCTTTATGTTTAGAGCCTTAAAAACTGTTGTTTTCATGATATATTGTATCACTTCTTTTAGTTTTTTCAAGCTAAGGGAAAATTTCTGTCCTTGAAAATGCACTTTTCCCCAGAAGGATAGGTCTCCCTTGCAGACTAAAATCCAGTCCAAAAAAACTCTTAGCCCATTAAATCCACCTTATTCTTGCATGTACCCACATAAGCGAGCATAAATGCCCCTCACTACTCCCTCTTATGTGTCCTTGCTCCCTTCTCCTGATTAATACCAACTGAGTTTTCAAACCGCACTCCAATTCTCTGATTAGTTTTTCTAAATGCTCTTGGGCACAGTTATTCCTTTTTCCTCTGCTCACACTGCACTTTACCCATTACTTTAGTGTAGCCCCAAGAACAGTTTTATAATTATTTATTTAGTTTTCTTCTCTTCATTCAATTAAACCATGTCCTACTGTCTTATGTATTTGGAATATAGCACAATGTCTAGCTCATTAACAGAACCTAGTAAAATTGTTGACTGAATAATACATCCAAAGCATTGTATCTTTCCTCTGTGATCAGAAGCAGAATAGCTAGCATAAAAAGGAGAAACTAGAGCAAGAGGGGTGTGTTTTTCATGACTCCTTTAAGTTTCATTTTGTTTTAAAATATTCATTTATTGGTAAATAGTAGTCAAATATATGTGCCTATTGTCTAGGAAAAAATAATTGCTCAGATTTTCTTTTTTAAAATTGTGTCCTATTTCCATTTTTAAAAAATCTCTGGTATAAAGAAAATTTGCATAATTTATGCAACTACCAACATAACATATCCTTATGATTTATTAAAACTATCTTAGGCTGAAATAATATATGTACTATCATGCTGTATCATACTAAACACCATAAACTATTTGATTAATGATCAAAAGGGAATTGGAGAAATATGTTGGTTGTCAGATGAATAAAAGCAGTTTTTAAGAGCGTGATATTCTAGTATCATGACAAAATAAAGGGGAGGGAATGCTTGGATGAAATGCCTGCTAAAAGGTAAGAAATGTACTTTGGCCTATTATTCCTGTCTCTCTACTCAGCATTGCAACACTGAGCTAATGATTTCAAACCACTCAGATTTTTACTCATATTCACCCTTATTCTGAACTATAAGCTCTCTGTAGTTGTTTACTATTAACCATTATTTTGTTCTTTGATTTACATTTTTTCCTGTATCTTCAAGTAAAAAATAGAAGCATCTGGTCTTCTACCTCCCTACCACCCATTCAAGTTAGTATGTTTATTTTGGAATCTAAGAATCTGTCTTCAAAAACACCATAGACAATTTCTGATGCAGCTGGAAATAAGTGTTTGGAAACACTGCCTGCCTGAGGTTGATGTTTTGGGAATAAGCAGTACAAAGGCCATACAGCAATATTCAGGGAACTTACCCTCCAAGAACAATGAGAAAGGATCTTGGTTTATTTGTGAATTCAAAATTAAGTGACTGCTTATTTCCTCATGTTTCCTTACTTACGTCTTCATCACTGGATATTTTGTTCTATGTGGGGTAATTGACACCTATAGTATTGGAGTATTTCAGTTTGAGGACTTCCTAGGTGTTAGGGAGACAACGTGAGTATTTGAGGAAGGATATTTCATGCTTAGAGATGATAACCTCTATAAGCTTTGAGTCACCACCATATATACACATCCAACATTGGAAAAGAATTCATGAAACTAAAACTTTCACCATGTACTGATTAACTGATTTCATATTGTCATAATCACTCACTAAAATTTGCCCAGTTCTTGCCTACGTGATTCAAAAGCAGACTTCTTCAATGAAGTGACAGAGTGGGCAACTTTCATGCTGGGTGGTCTCTGGTTTCACCACAGATTGTTTTCCCTTCAAAGAAGAGTTTACATTTCTCATTGCTGAAAATCTCCGTATTCTGGCCTTGTGATGCTTCCTGACCACATCTGTCATCTGAAAAGTTGTAAGTGGTTGGGCAGATTCTGCCACTATATATGCCTCATTAATATTCCCAAATGTTAGTCAAATATATATCAACTTTGATTCTCAACAGCCCTTAGAAAGATTTTGGTCATAAGACCAATTTCTAAAAGAAGTAAAAATACTGTGTAAAATTTTTGACCCTTCATTTTTCCTCCTGGCTGGAATGTGGATGTAGTAGCTGAAGCTCTAGTAGCTATTTTGTACTTGGCAGAAAATGACCATAGCAGAACAGTGAAACTAAAAGTTGCAAAGAGTTGTAACCTCATGAAACTCATAGAAGCCCTTGATTGCTGATTTCTGCCCATATTATGTGAAATAATAAAGTCTTATGTGTTTAGGGGCATGACTAATTTCAATTTACTTTTGTATATAGCTGAACCTAATCCTAACTGATACCCTGGAGTACCATATCACTTAACCTTTGATCAATTCTTAGGTTTAAGAATGTAAAGGGCCTTAAAGATAGGTCTTAAGAACATGATAGGTCTTTATAGACCTTAGGTCTATAAAGAACATGATGGTTTAGTGTACAGACTCTGACTGCCAAATGATAGGTGATTATTGTGCTAATTTTCAGCTATTATTATAACTATTGCCATTGCATGGATTGCTTTCAGCTGCCTTCACTAATGTAATCATTCATATGTATTCATATAGAGATTACCCTGCATTGCACTTCCAGGCAGAGATGTGATAGGATAGCAGTGAGCCTCAGGTAAATAAACAGAGGAAGAGGGATATGAGCTCAGCAAAAATATTCTCAGAACACAGGCTGGGAAGGAATAGGTAATTATTCTCATTTGTTAGGAAAAAATAAGGTAGCCCCCCAAAGGAAGTGGAATAGTTATAAACCACAGAACCTGTGTGTTACCTCACTGGATTCCTGAAATTCCATTCATCCTTTCAGGTTCAAAGTTGATTCCAGACCTGGGTGTTAGTTTGGCGTCTTCCAAGCGTTTTGGTGACAAAGAAGCGAGTGGGTGGTGCTGTCTATGGTGTCTGGTCTTACGGAAGCTTTTTCTAGAACCCCAACCCACTGAATGCAGTGAACTGCCTAGCTAGTATTTCATTTATGTCTGGAACACTGATTATTGCTACTAATATAACTAAGGAAGCAGCATTCTCCACTGCAGCAAGGAATGGATTGAAGCCCAGGATTTAAGTGTTAGGGGTCAACGCAAAGAGGAAAGACACTTGGAGGACCAGACAGTGTTTGTATAAACAAGCAGAGCCTTCAGTGACTTGTGACCACATAGAGATGCCTTGACCATAGCCATGTCTCTATAACAACACATGATCAATAAAAAGGACTTCATGCTAGAAAGATCTACATGTTCTAGTATTTTCTCTGCCATTATGTCTTTTTTTAAAAAAGATTTTATTTATTTATTTGACAGAGAGAGATCACAAATAGGCAGAGAAGCAGGCAGAGAGAGGGGAAGGGAAGCAGGCCCCCTGCTGAGCAGAGAGCCCCATGCGGGACTCAATCCCAGGACCCTGAAATCATGACTTGAGCCGAAGGCAGCAGCTTAACCCACGGAGCCACCCAGGTGCCCTGCCATTATGTCTTAAGACAACTCTAACATGACTTAACATCTCCAAACATTGTTCTCCTCATCTGTATATCAAATGTGTCACACTAGATTATAACTAAGGTCCATTTTTCCTCTAAAACTACATTTCTGGTATAGTGAGTTTAGATAAGGATTCAGTTTCTGATTTGGGGTCAACATTGGAAAACGTAAGTAGTTAATTCAGTACAAACAGCTAAATCTTGTATACACAGCCAGGATGGGCTGTCCATTCCAGGATCAGGTTTTGATAGGCTTAGTATGGCAATGCCATATAATGAGATAGTTCAGAGCTTCACATTTAAGCACTCTAGAAAGAAGATGCAAGTATCGTAAATCACATACATCTCAACCTTATGAGAGGAGGAGGTGGAGGTGGAAAAACAAACTTAAGTGACTCTGCAGGTCAGGAGGCATTACTGAGACATTTTCTGCAATGGCTATCAGAAATTGCTAGGCAGAGTTCTATTGTACTTGAACACAGTTTCAGGCATAATGTCTAGATATTTAAAATGGAAATGTACGAGTCATTGTAAATGAATAGCTGCTATGCTAAAATCACTAACAGCACATTTTTCTTGAGCTGTCAATAGGAACAATCATCGGCATTGACTTGATTTGTCTTCAAATGATTTCTACCTTACTAAATTCTTATTATTAGTTAGTAAAATACCAACAATATGGGTTAAATGCCACTGGCAACCAGAAGTCATTTGTATCTATTGTATATCTCAATGACAAGAATGTCAACAGCCCTTATTTCTTCCCTGAACCTACTGAGCAACAGTAGCAATCTTGTTGATTCCCTTAAAGGCACTTGTTCAGCAACCTGCAAGCAGCAGGTGGGTTTCATCATTTAGTTACAACTTTCTTTTTCATTGTTTGAATAATCTCATTTGAGGCCCTGGAAAACCTATTCCTAGAATAGATACTTCTATTCTATGAAATTAGGTAAATATTCTTAAAGGACAGATCTTGGTCACCAGCAGAGTTAAAGTAAAGAGTATGCATGGGCAGGAGATTGATGACAAGAGTTATGTCATGAGTTTCTACCTGTAAGTTCTAGTGCAGAATGTACTGCAGAATTTTATCTCTCTCAGTAAAAGTCTGTTACTTTAATAATCTTTGCTTGTTTATTTATTTTAGTTCTCCTCCAGAGGGTACAGCAGCGTATCATCCCCAGTGTGGTTTCTCAAAATGAAAGTAGATTTATTTAGTATTTTTCATTAGAACACTTTATGTTATCTATAGTTAATATTATCTTCAAGGTACAAAAGGATTTCTATTTTCTTTTTGTTTTCTGGATTCAATTATATTTGGCTTCTCTTGAAATTCAGTGAGTAAATGTCTTGAGAATCTAAAGCAGGCTGGGAGAAAATCAAAGAAATAGACACATTTTCTTTTCTCGAGGACTTTGCAAATTTATGGAGATCTCTCTATCAACATAGGGAGATAGAAAGATAGATATAAATGCACGTATACATATAGATTCTTTATAACATATATCATAGTAACATCACAAATATACTGGCCAAAAGTGACGCTATATTACTCAAGATTTACATTTCAGAGTTCTGACTTCACCATTTATTAGCTGTATGAGCATGAGAGAGTTACTCCATTCCTCAAGATCCCCCTCTGAAAAATGGGGACTCAGTAGATATTTCATGGGATGATAGGAGAAGTGAATAAAAGAAGAGTGAAACATCTAGTGAATTATTTGAATTATAATAACTACTCTGTCAGTTACAATTATTATGTATAATCTATACGTGAGATGAGAGGAACATGGGTTAAAGGTAACATGAACTAATTTAGATTAGCCATGGGAGAAACCAGGAAGGAAGCATATTCTGATTTTGATTCTTGAGCACTAGAAAATAGGATACATCCTTCTTTAGCAAGTGACAAGAATGAAGAAAGAAAAATAAGCAAAAGGCCAAGGAGGCATTGTATCAATTACAACACCCGCATCCTAAATAATACCTAAGGTATATGCAACAGACCCTGAGGTGACCACTCAAAAGAACCCTTAGAGTTACAAGCACGCCCCAAACTTTAGTCACATTTCCAAGATCGCACAGATCCTCCAGGGTCTGTAGGGTTCAAACACTAATGTCTTCACAAATCGCATCTCTGCCAAGTTTAATTCAAATATACATTTCTACTAACTCCTACCCTTCCAGCTAACCTCTCCAGGAAAATGCCTCATTAGTCCTACCCCATCCGGCCCTCCATGTGCCCCCCCGCAACCTTCTTGAGCCAGCTTCCCTTGTGTTTATTTTGTATTTCTGTAGCAACCTGGTCTTTCCTAGGAAACAGCACCTGTTACTGTGCACAGTGTTTCTCAACTTGTATTTTATTTCTCCAATAAACTGTAATCTCCTTGAAGCCAAGGAAAATATTTTGTCATCACAGTACATAACTAGCACATAGTTAATTCTTATTATTTGTGTAAAAGAAAATGGCATCTCCACTTTCTCAACATTTAAATTGGTATTATAGTCTTCCATGAATACCCAGATCCCTTAGTTTTAAAATTCTAATAAGATACTAGTCACAGTTATAACAATATCTTGAATTAATGTAGACATTCTTTTGGTTTTACTTTTCAAAAATGCAATCACAGCTAAAATCTGCGTTCCTGCAACATGGCTTATTATAATGAAAAGTAGGGGGAAAAAAAACATGAGAAGATTTAAGAAGACTGGGGACACATTAGAAACTTTTAAATTACTTTTTGTCTCAGATTCTAAGAACATGTATTTTATTACTTTAACACTGCTGATATTTGAAGCTAATTCCACAGATATGGATGATATACATGGCATCATTTTCTGTATTATCTGCTGAAAACATAAAATGTCCCTTGGTTTCCAGAAGCAGACTAAGGGAAATTACACTAATTATCTTAAAGGGTAAGTACTTGCTTCTCATTTATTAGGTTTGCTTCATGTTACATGTGTTATATTTGGCACAAAGGCAGGAATCTTAACTTGGAGGCATATCTGTGATTGATACAAAAACAGAAGTTCACATTAGCCTCTGCAACGTATTTAAATCATATTGTCTACAGAAAATTCTTCCCAGATCAGACAGAAAATGTTTTTATTCAGACATTATATCAAGTGTTCACAAATAATATCAATGTGGCTATTTAAACTCTGCATTCTTTGAGGTATTTAAATATGTTACATTACATATATGTCTCCCTGTATATGTAATAAGTGCTGTTTAATATTTTAGAAATAATAGGATGTGCTCAATGAATTTTCAAGCATATTTTTACTACTCCAGATCAACACTGTCTGATGCAAATGTAATGGAAACCACAAATAATTTTAAATTTTCTAGTGGCCACTTTTTTTTTTTTTTTTTTTTTTTTTTAGAGAGAGACAGAGAGGGGAGAGGGAATGGGCAGGAATGACTGAGGGAGAGGGAGAGAGTGGATCTTAAGCAGGCTTGAAACCCAGCACAGAGCTGACAACTACATCTCACATTCCTGAGATCATGACCTGAGCTGAAATAAGAAATGAGATGCTTAACTGACTGAGACACCTAGACACCCCTCTAGTAGCCACATTTTGAAAGGCAAAAATGATCAAGTGAAATAATACATTATCAATCAATCCAATGTGTGAACAATAAAAAAGATGTGATATCATAAATGCCTTTTTTCATACTAAATCATTGAAATCCAGTGTGCATTTTATCCTTGTAACACATCTCAATTCAGACAAGCCCCATTTCAAATGTTTAAAACTACTTGTAGCTAGTGGCTATCCTATTGGACCATGTAATTCTAGAGCACAATTCTGTATGCCTCTATCTAGTAGCTGTTTACAACCTATTTTCCAAACATCTAGCTATCATCCATCTGTCTCTATACTACAGTATATAATGGAAGCATTAAAAGTGGACGAATATTTTCAGAAGGAAGTATTATCAGTGACACTGGAAATTTTCGGGTTTCTAAGTGTATTTTTTTTTTTAACAGAAACATCCAAGCTAAATGACAACACACTAATCTCTTAAATATTAAGGTCATATGATTTAAAATTAAAGTTATAAGATAATAAGATTTATAGTTTTGGCCCCTTACTACACCAGTATTTTTACAAAATCATCAAACACTTCTAGGATACATGAAATTCACACTGGATGAGCATGTGGAAAATATGATATCCAGATCCAACTATCATCTGTCATCCATTGACTGGTTTGGGTGATTTAATTATGTCTTTGGAAAAGCTGCCATTCTTTCCTCTCTCTTTGGCTCAAGGAAAATAGCACTAGCTTAAGGAGAAAATACTTTCCATTTAAAATAGGAAATATGTTTTTACTCAAAGATATAATATCAAATGTTTGCATAAAATAATAATGTGCCTTTTTTGCAATGTGTTTTTTAAAGTAAGTGTATTACAAAATTCAGAAGAGTTACTGGCTTCATGCCAAAGACAGTATTTATTCAAATGCCATGAAACTACATGGATAAAATTATAAATAGAAAAATAATCATTTAATTGTGGTATTGAGACATGCTGCCCTACTCAGTAACACTAAGCCACATGTGTCTAAAGTGATTGATAACTGATTTTTCTGTTTTAAGTAACTTGAATGCAATTTTTTTCTAGCTTTATTGAGATATAGTTGACATATAACATTGTATGAGTTTACAGTGACAGTGTGATGATTTAATACATGTATATATTACCACAATTTAGTTAGTTTATACTTCCATCACCTCACGTAATTAGCATTGTATTTATTTATTTTTATGGTGAGAACATTTAAGATTTACTTTCTTAGTAACTTTCAAATATCTAATACAGTATTATTAGCCAGAGTCACCATGCAGTACATTAGATCCCCAGAAATTATTCATCTTGTAACTGGAAGTTTGTACCTTTTGACCAAGATCTGCCCAATTCCCCAACACACGGCTCCTGACAAGTACAATTCTACTGTCTGTTTCTGTGACTTCAGCATTTTTCAGATTCCACATATAAGTGATATCACCTGTCTTTTTCTATTTGTCTATTTGTTTGTTTGTTTGTTTGCTATTCAGTTTTAAGAGTACCTTTATGTTTTGGATAGCGACCCCCTCATTAGATAAATGGTTTGCAAAGATTTTTATTTAAACTTTACTACTAATCCTCCATTCAGTTTGATTGTTGGAAAACTTAAATATTTGAGGAAAAACTTTAGCATAATAATCTACTTCTTCACTGTAAATTGAAGTACAGATCAAGTATTTCCAATGAAAATTTCATGTACAAATTGAGTTGTGTTGTAAAATAGTATACTTACTACAATGAAAATTACTTGTTGGCTCATTAATAATTTTTATATTGATTACACATTGAAAATATTTTAAATATACTGAGTTAAATACAATGTATTATTAAAATTATTTTTTTCTGGTTTCTTTATTTTTTTTAAGAGTTATTTACTTATATGACACAGAAAGAGAGAGTACAAGAGGGGCAGCAGGAGAAAGAGAAGCAGGACTGGTCCCAGCAATGACCTGAGCTAAAGGGAGACACTTAAGCTATGGCTGGTTTTTTTACTTTGTTTTGTGTGGCTTCTAGGAAAGTTAAAATTATATGTGGCTCACAGTATAATTCTTCTGGATACCACAGACACAGGGCCTCACCATCCTTTCTATAAATACTTATTATCTCACCAAACTATAATAAACTTCGTGAAGGGAAGGGTGGTTTTTCCAAGACAGAATTATCTTCAAAGGGCACTATTATGTGTTAATTCAGGACACTATTATGTGTTAAATTATTCAGTAAAATGGAAATACAAAAAAAAAACCCACTATGTAATTGCATGTAGATAAAATAGTGTCATATAATTAACAAAGAAAAATCAGGTTTCAGTTAGTCACTGATGATTACAACAGTTAAGCAATAAAATCAGAAGTCACCGCTCACCATTGTAGACTTATTAGAAAAGAAAATAAGGCATAATGTATCATCAATCAAAGCATATTTTATCTACAGCAATTATTAAAATGCTTCATGCCTCTTTATATTTTATTTTTAAAGGAAAGAAAGACCTATGAGATCATACCATTTTAAAGATAAGGTGTACCTTGCCTCATATAATCACATAATTTGATGATGATACATTGACTTTGCCAAATATAATATAAGGAATATCAATAATCAGTGTTTATTTAAAACTACAAATATCTGGGACACATGGGTGGCTCAGTTGGTTAAGCATCTGTCTTTGGCTCAGGTCATGATCCCAGGGTCCTAGAATGGAGCCCCACATCGGGCTCCCTGCTCAGCCAGGAGTCTTTTTCTCCCTCTGTGCACTTGCTCTCCTTCTCTCTCTCTCTCTTTCAAATAAATAAATAAAATCTTTAAAAAAATTAATTAATTAACTAATTAAATAAAACTACCAAAATCCTGTTATGTGAAAGGCATTGCAGTAGACACTTCAGAAAGTTTAAAAAAAAAAAAAACCATTAGAAGATAAGACAAAGCCAAAATACTTTTTCGTGTTGTGTTAGAAGTGTTGTATATTGGGAAATATTTTTAGCTAGAAGAATTGAAGATGAATTCAAAGTGGCAGTGACTTTTTAGCTGTGTCTTACTCTTAGCATGAACATATTCTATGTCTGCAAGATAACTTTATAAATTAAATGTATTATCATATTTAATGTGTGAGATGTACTCAATGCTTTAATCAATGCTTCTCAAAGTGTGCATGGAGGTTCTCCCAAAGACCCTTTCATGTGGTCCCTGAAGTCCCAGATAATTTACATATCTGAGTGAGCCTTGGTTTTCACCAATTACAAAACTTGAAATGGCACTTCACAACAGATCATATGCAGAACGTGATATGAGGATCCACCTGTGTTCCATCAAAGGAGACATTAGAAATATCTTTTTTTTTTTTTAAGAAAAACAATGCCACTTTTCTGATCATTTATTCATTCAGTTTGGAAATGTTTTTTTTTATAAAAATGTATTATTTAAGTTGATGTAATGACTTTATTCTTTTTAAGCAAATAAATATGTCTTAAATTGCTTTTTAAATTTTAACAGTAAATATTGATTGATAAAATCCACATACAGACAAGCTCTTTGAGGTTCCTTATCTTTTGTTTAAGTTTACCAGGTAGTTCATACCAGCTGCTTTCCAATGATCCTGTTTTCATTATGCAGTTACCAGGGTAAGGAAGCCATAGACGTACACTGCTCAAATCCTTTCAGGACAACTTGCTACAAGAGAGTGAAGGATAGCCAGCCATCCTCTAGTGGCTGCATGCCTTTGGATCTGCCACAGCACTCAGACCAAGGCAAAACCGCTCTGGGCCCAGACCGTGAATGTCCAGTGTGGTACTCATCATTAGCAAATAGCTTTTGCTCTAGGATCTTGTTGAGACTTTCTCAAAGTGAAACTGCACTCTGAACCCCCAAACCTCCATCCGCTTTCCTGTCCTTTTATAGGTATCAGGCTTGCCTCGTGGTCTAAAGCTTCCCTCACCACCTCCCTCTTCCTGACCCCTATATTGTTCCTAGGCATCCTACTACTAAATGTCTCACACATTGAATTCCATCCTGATATCTGCCTCTTGAAGACCCTGAGCTGATATATAAGGTTAGAAGAGAAACTACTTATATCATAATAAATGATTTTACAATATTTTTATCCTAAGAGTATAATATCATTTATGTAATGTAGCTGTTCTCCATTTCTGCCATTTAGGATTTCTTGCATATTTATATGGAATATATTATTGAAAGTAGAAAATATGGGCTCCTGGGTGGCTCAGTTGGTGAAGTGTCTACCTTTGGCTCAGGTCATGTTCTCAGGATCCTGGGATCGAGCCCCACATTGGGCTTCTTGCTCAGCAGGGCGTCTGCTTCTCTCTCTCCC
Organism: Mustela nigripes; assembly: GCF_022355385.1. Lineage (NCBI taxonomy): Eukaryota > Metazoa > Chordata > Mammalia > Carnivora > Mustelidae > Mustela > Mustela nigripes. The sequence goes on from NC_081571.1 coordinate 34,553,340, forward strand.
ACTTCCCCTGTTTGTATTCCCTCTCTTGCTGTTTCTTTCTCTGTCAAATAAATAAAATCTTTAAAAAAAAGTGAAAGTATTTCATTTCTTGTAAGCTATAGTTTATTTACTTTGTATCCAATCTGTCCAAACACTACCTCATTAAATATGCCTTATTTGTTTATTTTATAGGCTTTTAGGATAGATCTTCAGGAATGGATGTTGTAGAAAAAAATAGATAATGGAAGAGCAGAAGGTCTCTAGTAGGACAATTTCCATACTTCCTTTTCCAGTCCAACCAGCGTAGGTCTTCTTTATAGAATTCATAAATTTGAATTTAAGGAACTATTTCATTTGAGGTTTGCAAGTGGTATGAAATAAATGAATAGAAACACTGCCAGCTTGATGTGAATTTTACATATTTAATAAATACGTAATGTTGGTCTTTACTTTCTTAGGCCACAATAGCAAGATGTCAAACCTACAAGCACAATTTAATTCCATTATGATTTCCTTCATGGAAGAATGTATAATTATATCCATTGCCTTTTGGCCTGAAAATGAAACATTCTCATCATTAGGATGAAAGTGTGCTTGAAAGTGATGCATAATGTACGGTGAGATGAAAACTTTCTTAATGTTTGCAAGAACCGAAAGAAATAATTTTAGTGTTATTTGACAAGATTGTCAAAATCATTTAGTATTTTTTCTTTGATGGTGGTGTGGCAGATGAACAATATTGAAAATCAAAGGGTCAACGGGGAAAAAGTGATAGTTTATTGAGTTTAACTAAAATTCAATATCCTGACTAAATTTGAAGATGCAGAAATCAACTGGTCGTTTTTCTTTTCCATTGTCTTTGATAAATGCATCTGAAATTTACTTCAAACTTGACATTTTTGTGAGAATTTCAATCCATTTAGAAATCTATGTAGTTAACCTGGAAACTCAATGAGCAAAAAAGCCTTATTCATTCAGAGAATGTGCATGCAACTTCTAATATTATTACAAAAATATAAGAGGTTATATGATAGTTTTTTTGGCATTATAAAGATATCAACCAGCAGTGATTCATACTTAGTAGAAGATCAAGAATGATACAAAGCAAGAAAAAGGGAAAATAAAAGACTAAAATATGCAGGAAAATAAGACAAAGCACATTTACTGGTGACTGTCTATTTGATGGTACATGTGTATCGAGTGGTTAATTGTTCAGTGTGAAAACTTTCTATTATTTTATCCAAAAGGTAGCTTGCCAATCTTTATCTGATCTGTTTACTGTTTAAAACTACTGGCTGATAATTCAGAAATTTATTTTTTAAGATTTTTATTGATTTATTTGAGGTAGTGTAAGAGAGAGCAAGAGAGGGCAAGAAGGAGCTGGTAGTGGGAGGCAAAGGGGGAAGAAGAAGCAGACTCCCAGCTGAGCAGGGAGCTCGATGCGAGATTCAGGACTCCATCCCAGGACCTTGGGATCAAGGGACAGATCATGGGATCTGTCAAGATCAACAGGTATTCATAAGAATGAATGAATCAGCAGCTATTGTCATTAAAAGGAATGAGCAATTATGGCACACAAATATAGAAATTAGTGTTCAGCCACAGTTACCAAAAAAATAACATGCAGTTTAAAAGAACCCTGCAACAACATTAAAGCTTTTCAGATTAGCAAAACTCACAATAATAAGCAGAAGTGTGTCATAGGTAATTGGAATACATTACTATTGATTGACTAGATTTGGATGTCATTTCTGAAGGACATTTGGAAATTGGTACTAAAATTTTTAAAAATTAATGAATGCTACAATTTCATTTCTTGGAATGTATCTTAAGGAAATTGTAAAAAAAAAAATGGTTGAATGCATAAATGCAAAAATATTCATGTGACACATACTTGATAGGAAAAACTGTACAATTTAAAGTTCCAAGAAAAGGGTCATAATTTGGAGCATTGAATTTGGTTTTCCTTCTGGTGTATGCAACCTTCCTAAATGCCTTGATTCTTTTGTAATTCTTCTGCAATTGTGTTCTTTACCTCCCATTCATCTTACAACCTACTCTAATATGACAACTTCCCCAAAACAGCCCTACTGTCTTCATTAGTATATTGTCATTTGAAGAGTTATACCAACCTCGCTTATACATTCTGATCATTACTCCTCTCTCCGGCTTTGTCTTGACCATCCCCAACAACCTTATCTCAGTCTGGCTCTCCTTCCCACCACCCTCTGTAGTTGATTTGGTTAAGGAGTCTCTTTTAGGGGTCCTTGGGTGGCTTAGTTTGTTAAGCATCCAATACTTGATTTCAGCTCAGGTCATGATCTCAGGGTCCTAGGATAAAGCCCAGCATCCGGTTTGCACTCAGCCAAAAATCTGGTTATGATTCTCTCTCCCTCTCCTTCTCCCCACTTGTTCTCTCTCTCTCTCTCAAATAAATTTAAAAAAAAAAAAAGGAAGAAAAAAAGGAGAAGCTTCTTTTATATCCAGGCATGTTTGTGTCTAAGTTTCACTTACATGGCTCGAATACACAACTATTTCCCACTGGGCTTGAGATAAAGCACAGCGCCCTTGAACTGACTAGCAGAACCCTTCATAGCACAATCCCTGCTTCTCTAGTATCTTCTAGTCACTTTCTTTTTCTCTCCCATACTGGCCACTCTTCAGTTTCTGGAATATACTCTTTTCTTCGTCAGCATGGAGCTTATGGACACACTCATTCCTTCCTCGAGAAGCTTAATTTTACTTCACCCATTTGATTAGTGACCTCCTTCTTTTGATTGTGGGCAGCAACTAAATTCTGATCTTTTTGGGTGCATTTCCTGATCCTCAAAACTAGGTCAATTTACTCAGTTATACTCAATAGAATCTTATTTTCTGCTTCCCTTTGCCCTACCTTTTGTGGGAAGTAGCTCATTTCATAATTTTACAATAAGCCATGCATTAATTGATTAACATCTATTTAAACTATTAAACTATATCTTTAAATGTGTCTAAATTAAATTGCAACTCATATGATTATTTGATTAAAAATCTAACAAAACTATAATTTCTGCGAGAATTGATACTTTGTTTTTATTCAGCATTTTATTCCTAGTGCCAAACACATAGTAGGGGAACAAAAAATATTTTTGAGCATTTCTTCCTTAGTTATAAGCTGTGAACTTTGTTCTGCACGCTAATGAAAATTAACTACTTTTGATGCTTTCTTTTGGTTAACTGGAAGTATGTCAAGTTATCAATAGAAGGACTGTTGTCCTTAATTGTCATGATTATAGCTGGGGACACAGGAAGAAAGAACAGACAGATTTATGTAAGGATTGATAAGTTTGTGGCTTTCTTCCAATTTTATACGTCCTAATGAAACCTAGTCCTTCCTTGGTCACTCCTTGGCAAAATAGATAAAAACTTTACCAAACGCTTACAGTGTTACACCTACCAATATTATCAAGATCTCCTAAAGGAATAAAAATTTAATAATGTGAAATATATACCCTAAATGTTCACTCATGTTAGTGTAAGTACATGTGTGCACGCACATGTGCATATACACTTGTTTTACTGCATCTTTTCTTTCTTTCTTTTTTTTTTTTTTTTTACACTATTGCTTCCTGGAATGAGACTTTTTTCAGAAGTCACTACTTTTTTGTTTTTCTAATGTTATTGTTTCTCTTTTATTCCTGTGATACAATTAAAAAACCAAGAAGAAGAAACACTTTAGGGCCATAGAGACATCTTCAAAAGAGATAGACAAACAGAAAACTGATTTGTTTTCATGAGTTTCAGATGGTTGGGGAATATGATAAAAGTGAAGACTTGATAGAATATACATTTAAACATAATTTAAAGTATGTTCACATTAACAGCATTAGCTTTATCAGAATTTTAGTGCTTCCTTTGATTTCCTGAATTTTAACAAGCATAAATTATATTTCCATTTGATCACTACCATGGGCACAAAGTCTTTAAAACAAACCTACATGGACATCATCAGATTCAAAAATTTGGATCAGCCTTTGGGTAATACTGATTATCTGAACTAGAGGTCCCATATGCAAGTCTTCATTGTTGCTCAACGTGTCAAAAATATTTAATAAAACCTTTTAGAAAGAGCTAACTGCATATGTAAGGAAAACCCAAAAATGCTTATCACTTGTAACATATGAATGTTTATGGATATGAAAAAAATATCTCCTAAGAAATATGTTGCCTACATTGGGAGGTTTTAACTTAAGCAGTCAGACTTTATAAACAGATGGGATCACAGTGGCTTCTGTTTCAGGACACCGTGTCATTCTGAATGTGCCACTGTGTTACAGCAGTTTCTTGCCACTAGCCCACTCATGCCAGTCATTCACCTTCTGCTTCATCGGGGTTTCATTAGCTCATAACTGCCTGACCTTGTGTCGGGCACAAGTCGACAGGTAGTTCATAACCCTTTGCTGTCAGAATTAGCATTCATGATACTCCTTAAACTGTGGTGCAAATTTAGAGTTCATTATTAAATGATGCATATGTTACTACACTTATAATTGATTCAGTCTAGTTATTTTTAGTTTGACCTTTTCTGTATTCATCAAATCAGTTTTGAAATAGACATTGAGGTACCCTTTACAGTTCGTTATAAACATTTCTATGGATGATATTTTAGATGGAGTTTTCCAGATTCTCAGTGGCTCCATAATAAATGTTAGACTTCAATGTTAGTTTAAATAAAAGTGAAGTAAGCATGGATCCCCAGGATATTAATGATCTTTTTCTCAACCCTAGAACAGTTTCACTCTGCAAGTATAACTGGATTTGAAAGAATATACCTTCCCTTAAGTATTAAAAGTGACAAAAGTAGAACTAAGAAGAACAATTTATGATATGGATTATTATAAATTATTAATTCTTCTCTAACTTTCTCTACCCTTCCCTCATTAAGCCAGCATTGAAAAATATCAAACCCAAAGAGATAGATAACATTCAGCACAAAGGTGCTCCAATTTTAACTTAAATATGGCTAAACCATATCTTAATATTTTAATTAGGAGTTTCAAAAGGATGATTCTTAGAAAGGATTCCTGGAGCAAGAAAACAGGACTGCAAGGAACTTTGTTTCATCAAGGATGGAGTCTAAGAACCATAGGAATAAAAGCCAATGACAAGGGAGAAGGGCACACACGTATACAACAGAGGAGAAAGACACCTAAGTATAATAAACATTAAGACAGAAGATACAGACCTTAAAGTTTGCCCTTGGTCTTCGCTCATCTTTAGTATTTTAGTAAAGCTCATTACTGATGCTATAGGGAAAGTGTCAAATTTTGCACCAATTACCTACTTTACAAATTGAATGAATTCATATACTGTTAGTGGTAGGTCATATGTAATAGGAGTTGTATGAACCTAATTATTTTACTACTTTGTACCATCTTTTACTATACTTCTACACAATTTAAATATTATTATGTGCATTTTATGCCTGTTATTCTATTTTATTTTACATTTTATTCTTTTTATTTCTTTTCAGTGTTCCAGAACTCATTGTTTATACACCACACCAAGTGCTCCATGCAATACATGCCCTCCATAATATCCACCACTAAGTTTACCCAATCTCCCACCCTTTTCCCCTCCAAAACCCTCAGTTTGTTTCTTAGAGTCCACAGTCTCTCATGGTTTGTCTCCCCCTCCAGTTTCCCCCAACTCACTTCTCTCCATCTCCCAATGTCCTCCATGTTATTTGTTATTCCTTATGCTCCACAAGTAAGTGAAACCATATAACTGACTCTCTGCTTGACTTATTTCACTCAGCATAATCTCTTCCAGTCCTATCCATGTTGATACAAAAGTTGGGTATTCATCCTTTCTGATGGAGGCATAATACTCCATAGTATATATGGGCCATATCTTCTTTATCCATACATGCGTTGAAGGGCATTTTAATTCTCTTCACAGTTTGGCAACTGTGGCCATTGTGGCTTTGAACATTGGGGTACAAGTAGCCCTTCTTTTCACTACATCTGTATCTTTGGGGTAAATATCCAGTAGTGCCATTGCAGGGTCATAGGAAGTCCTATATTAAATTTCTTTTTTTTTAAAGATTATTTATTTATTTGACACACAGGGAAAGAGCACAAGTAGGCAGAGAGGCAGGCAGAGAGAGAGAGGGGGAAGCAGGCTCCCTGTTGAGCGGAGAGCCCAATGCGGGACTCGATCCCAGGACCCTGAGATCATGACCTGAGCCGAAGGCAGACGCCTAACCCACTGAGCCACCCAGGTGCCCCTATTTTTAATTTCTTAAGGAATCTCCACACTGTCTTCCAAAGTGACTGCACTAACTTGCATTCCCACCAACACTGTAAGAGTGTCCCCCTTTCTCCACATCCTCTCCAACACTTGTTCATTGTCCTGTTAATTTTGGCCTTTCTAATTGGTGTAAGGTGGTATCTCAATGTGGTTTTGATTTGAATCTTTCTAATGGCTAATGATGATGAACATTTTTTCATGTGTCTGTTAGCCATTTGTATGTCTTCTTTGGAAAAGTGTCTGTTCATGTCTTCTTCCCATTTTTTGACTTAATTATCTGTTTTGTGTGTGTTGAGTTTGAGAAGTTCTTTATAGATTTTGGATATTAGCCCTTTCTCTGTAGTGTCATTTGCTAATATCTTCTCCCATTCCGTGAGTTGCCTCTTTGTTTTATTGATCATTTCCTTTGCTGTGCAGAAGCTTTTGATCCTGATGAAGTCCCAAAAGTTCATTTTCTTTTTTTTTTTTTAAGATTTTATTTATTTATTTGACAGAGAGTGATCACAAGTAGGCAAAGAGGCAGGCAGAGAGAGAAGGGGAAGCAGGCTTGCTGCTGAGCAGAATGTCCGATGTGGGTCTCAATCCCAGGACCCTGAGATCATGACCTGAGCCAAAGGCAGAGGCTTTAACCTACTGAGCTACCCAGGCACCCCTCAAAATTTCATTTTCACTTTTGTTTCCTTTGCCTTTGGAGACATAGCTTGAAAGAAGTTGCTGTGGCCAATATTGAAGAGGTTACTGCCTGTGTTCTTCTCTAGGATTTTCACAGATTCCTGCTTCACGTTGAGGTCTTTTATCCATTTCGAGTTTATCTTTGTGTATGGTGTAAGAGAATGATTTTCATTCTTCTACACATAACTGTCCAATTTTCCCAGCACCATTTATTGAAGAGATTGTCTTTTTTCCACTGTATATTTTTTCCTGCTTTGTCGAAGATTATTTGACCGTAGAGTTGAGCATCCATATTTGGGCTCTCTACTATGTTCCACTGGTCTATGTATCTGTTTTTGTGCCAGTACTACGCTGTCTTGGTGATCACAGCTTTGTAGTAAAACTTGAAATCAGGCAATGTATTGCCTCCAGTTTTGTTTTTCTTTTTTAACATTTCCTTAGCAATTTGGGGTCTCTTCTGATTCCATACAAATTTTGGGATTATTTGTTCTAGCTCTTTGAAAAATGCTGTTGGAATTTTGATTGGGATAGCATTGAAAATATAGATGGCTCTAAGCGGTAGAGACATTTTCACAATGTTTATTATTCTGACCCATGAGCATGGAATGGTCTTCCATCTTTTTATGTCTTCTTCAGTTTCTTTCATGAGTGTTTTGTAGTTCCTTGAATACCGGACCTTTACCTCTTTGGTTAGGTTTATTCCCAGGTATCTTATGGTTCTTGGTGCTATAGTGAATTGAATTGATTCTCTAATTTCCCTTTCTAGGTTTTCCTTGTTAGTGTATAAGAAAGCAACTGATTTCTGTGCATTGATTTTGTATCCTGCCACATTACTGAATTGCTTTATGAGTTCCAGTAGTTTGGGGGTGGAGTCTTTTGGATTTTCCATGTAAAGTAGCATGTCATCTGCATTTTACACCTGTTATTAAATGAAACAAAAGGTGATGTTTATAGCCTAGAGAAATTCATATGGCCCCGGGAAGTATTTTTAGATGCTCTACGTGAATTCTTCAAGAAATAAGCAGATGAATTCAAAAGGAAAAAAAAAAAAAAAGGCAGCTTTTCCTGTAATATCATAATGACTCAATCTCAGTGCCAGTTTACTGAAGTAGTATCACAAGAGGAATGTTACTAAGCGGCCAGTATCAAGCCTTTGCTGTTTCTTCACTTGCAAAGTCAAAGTTAGAAACAGAGTATGTTTTTAAAGTTGCAAGATTTTCTCACATTTCAGAAAATGCATTGTCCATTGAGTTGGACACATACACAGAAGAAGGGCTTACTAATTCCTTACCAGTTCAGACACTTGAAAATACACCACGTTTGGAAAAGGAGTAGCAGGGAAACTATAAAATGGCAAGAACTGATGACCTCTTGTGAACCTGATTTGAGAGGGTGAGAGGGTCTATCATAGAAGTGATTTAGATCTTCCTGCTTTTAAGAGCATATACATTTTTTCACTACTCAGTTCTCCATGTTTGTTTCTCTTTGAAATGCTCATTGTCTAATATTTCTTTTTACATCACCCTTCCTTCTCATTCATGATGCAAATTGCCACAGCTTCAGGAACACTGAAATCTAACAGGTACAGGTCCGCTCTTCAAAATGTTGCACATTTGTAACTGCTGTATTTACTTACCCTCTTGGGAGGGTTCTATTCACTTCAAGCCCTTAGTCTTTTTAACCTCCCTCCAAACAGAAATTATTTTTTGACATAACCCAAGAATTTATAGGGTGAACTGAGAATTCTCAGGGTTATCATGAGCCGTTTCACTCTAACCTTGCAAGAGGCTCAAAAACAACTTCTTAAGTATCAGCTAGGTACGGTGCTGACAAAATAGGGTAATTCAAGAGTGACAAAGGCGAAGTACATTGTACAGTTAACATACTAAAAACAAACATGTTCTGAGATAATTATTTAGGGAGCTAATACTTTAATAATTTCATTAGAGATAGAAATATCTATAAACTGATGTTAAACTTCTCCATGCCTAACCTACACTTTGACCCATGATGACATTATGGAAATATGCTTCTTGAATATGTATGACTAAAGTCAATGTATTCTAACCAAAAGTTAAAAATAATAAGTGATTTATTTAACATAGATGCCTTATAGTCTCCCTTTCCCTCTACCGACATTACCTATAAAGTGCATGTATAATGATAGCTAATATTCCCTTTCATATTAAAATATATAATAGACTTTCATATATCATGTTGAATTACATTTTGATATTAAATTGGCATTTTTATATTGGCAGAGAGACCCCTAAAAATTCTAGTATTCCCTGTTTATAGAAAGCTTTAGAAAATTGATATTTACCACCTTTATTTCAGAAGTGATGGTTAAGAGAAGTTTGCTAGATGTCCTTAGCAATCTACAAAATTTTCTGTTACTCATTTGATATATGAAAAAGATCCTGTATTGTTAAAATACATTCTTTCTTTAACACTCCATGTTCACTGTAGCATTACTCACAACAGCCAGAGGACAGAAGTAACTTAAATGTCCACTGATGGATGAATGGATAAAGGAATTGTAGCATAAATATGCACACACACACACACAAAATACACAATGGAATATTATTTAGCCTTAGAAAAAAGGAAATCCTGTCACATAATACAACATGGATGAAACTTTCAGGTATTATGCTAAATGAAATAAGCTAATTACAAAAATCTATTTTTGTTTTAAATAAATTATTATCTTAATAGACTAAATTAATCTGGCTCATTTACTCTATTTTATCTGAGAAAATAAATTAATTGAGATATCACATTGCAAAAGTATGACATAATATCAAAATGTGACACCCTGGCCTAGAAACTGATGCCAAAACACAACTCATTTTTACCTGTTTATTTCCATCATCTAACTAGAAATTTTATCCCAGGCACCATTACCTCTGATTCTTTTCAGCTAATCTGATTTTATTCACAAAAATTGTAAATGCAAGAAAATAAACTACCTAAGTGTATTTAATACTTTAAAATATAAAATAATAAATATTTAGTCACAAAATAAATAAAAAAGAATAAATGGCCAAGTTTGTACATAAGCAATATTATTTTAGCTTGCATTACTCAAGTGACAATAGTGATAATACCAATAAAGCTGCTTATGTTTATTTTTAACATATTTCTACTCCCTCTTTTCTCAATTTACCATTTTTTGTGTAAAGTAAGTTGATGACTTTGTGAAATTTATAGCATAATTAGTCTGTGTATTTGATGTAGAAAAGAAAAAAACTTCAAATAAAATCTATAATTGGTTTTGATTCAGAGGCCAGTTTTGAAAAATGTATATTTTTTATTAGCTCTATAACCATGGCTAAGTTATAACTGTTATGTTCCTCCCTACCTCTCAAATTAAAAATGGAATAATGTTAACCTTATAGCACTTTTGTGAGATTTAAATGAGATCCTAATTACATGTATAGCATGAAATTTGTTTTTGTTTCTTTATTTCTTTTCCAAAAGTGAATATTTAATTTGATGATTTGAAACTTGGAGTAAAGTTGCCTTATATAAAATGCAGAATAAATATTGCCACTGTTTGTGGCAGATCTTCACATAAAGAATGACAAAAAGATGACTATTCTAACTATACAAACCACTATATAAAAAACACTGCTATGGAAAATCATTTTCAATTTATAAACAGGACACTAAATATATTTGTGTGTTTAGATATTGCTTATTTTTAAGAGTTCTATGTATATCACTGTGTATAGGATATAGAAGTAGATAAATACTTATAAATATTAATAAATCATAAATTATATGCCTTTGCAAAAAAAAGACTTCTTAATCAAATTCATATGTATGAATTAATAATTATTTAACTAAAAAAATAAAAATAAAAATAAAGACCCCAGACTCTGATGCTTAAAATATTCCATTCTTTATACAGATTGTTTCTAAGTCCAGGGTTTTGTGAATCAAGAACAAGCTGTACATGAAATTGCAATTATGACCATGAATCAATTTATCAGATCATTAAGCCTAATAATCACATCTTCACTTTTTATTATTATCATCATATAATTGTTAATATGATTCTTAAATAATGTTAAATATTATCATTAATAATACTACATAACAATGTAATATGTGAGTTGTGACGTAGCCCTTACCAATTTGAAACAATTTAGAGAATGTTAAAGTGTGAAAAAAAAAGAACCTGGGTCACTGAATTCATATCTAGGCCACTAGATCTTCCTAGAATGTCCACTCCCAGACTCCTTGTCCCATATATATACACACATACACATACCAGCACGGCATGCCAAACTGTACTTCCCTTTGGTATTCTGTATTCCGAAATATCTACCCTACTTCTTTAGTCACACTTTATTTTTTATGTATTCAAGCAGTATATCAGTTAGTTATTGCCAGACAAATAAAACAAACAAACAAAAAGACCCTCAATTTGATGGCTTGAAGAAATCAACCCTTTATTTTTCCTTATCTGTGTATTTGCCTGCAGTTAATTGACCTAGCCTAGCTAACTTGAGGGTTCTGCTGATCTCCACCTAAACTTACTTTGCCTCTGGGAGTCTGCTGTCCTCGGCTGGTGTGCCCCTGTTCTTCACAAAGTTGATAGAGGCTGTGAAAGAACAAGACCAATTACCCAAGCACATTTCAAGTATCTCCCTGCAATAGGTCTATTATCATCACTTTTGTGTTATAGAAAATCATAAGCTGAATCCATCATCAAAGTAGTACAGAAGTTTCATCTCCCATGGAATTGAGGGAAAGGAAGTGAAGGTTTCTGAGCAATAATCTAATCCTTCTTTAGGGTCTTTACATTAATAGAAGAAGTGTTTAAATTTGTATTCTGTATGCAATAAAGAGCATGTTAGAGCTCCAGTATTTGCAGTGAGATCTCTGCTCTGGCTCCACATATTAAGCAGGAAAAACGGGGCCCCAAACCATTATGTGATCTTAACCAGAACTCCTCACCACTCCCTGCATCTGGGCAACGGTCATCTGTTTTACTATCACAACCTGCTTGAGACCCCAAGGGTTATTAATTTCATTTTGCCCTTTGTTGGAAGATTCCCCACAGGTCTTTTGCATTTCTAGGCATCTTGTGACTAGAGGCATGGTTAGCATTTGTTACAGACTATCGTTTCAAGATTGCTTACATGGCAAAGAGCCTTGAAAGACAGAAATTATTACTTTGTGGTGTAGAAAGCTGATCCTTTGTTGTCCAGTATAGAGTTCAATAGGATATCTTTTCTAGATCAAAAATCAGACAAGTTCGCTTATAGACAAATAGAAAACATTCGGTCTCCGTAAGTTTGGTGTAACTTAACCTATGACACAAACACACTACATGCACAGTTGCCTACTGGATGACTCTCACTCCCAAGAACTTGTGGCACATGAAGGAACTTGCTGGGCTGTGAGTAATCAAGTCCCTTGTTTCTGGCAGCACTGTCTTCTGCTAACATCTATGAAACAGTGGCAGTCTAACTTGTTAGGTTGCAAGCAAGCAAAATTTCAGAGCCTTCACACTCAACACTGCCTTTTATCTTTTTTGCTATCAGTTACCAAGGTAAACCAGGGCTCACAGGTTCTTCCTTATTTCCACCTCCTCAAAACTCTGTCCATACCCCTTGCTAACCCATTCTCTTAAAGCACTCCTCCTGTGCCTTTAGAAACACTCCTTGACAATTACAAAATCATCATACTCTGAACCCCTTCCTGTGCTCTTTACTCTCTTGCTCTGACTCTTAGCTCTACCTTGAGAACACTGACTCTTTCAGGTGGAAAGTTTTTTGTTGTTGTTTTTTTGTTTGCTTATTTGTTGTTTTGTTTTCTTTTGTTTTTTCCCTCCCACAGCATTGAGCTAGAAGTAGGGGAAAGAATCCCTTTCTCATGTCCTCTTCCTGCAAGTCTGGGCTGGGGCAGGGAGATATCAGTGTTGAATCTCAAGTCACCAAATAAAACCAAGTTCTTATCCCTACTTAAAAAAAACAAAAACAAAAAACAAAACAAAACAAAAAACCACTTTAACTATCTTCTTAAAACAAATTAATTAAGACATAATTTTCATACTATAAAATGCATTCATTTTAAGCATATAATTCTATAACTTTTAGTAATCATTTAGTAAATTTTCTGTTTTATGCAACCATGACCATAATCTAGTTTAGAACATTTTATCACTCTAGTAAGATCCTTCAAGTTTCTTAATAGCTAATTTCCTTTCCTATCTCAGCCTCAGCCAAGTACTAATCTATTCTTCTCTTGCTATAGATTTGTATTTTCTAAACGTTTCCTATAAATGGCAGAATAAAATATGTGGTCTTTACTGTCTCTATTCTTACAATTAGCATAATGTTTTTCAGGTTTATATATATTGAAACCTGTCAGTATGCCATTCCTTTTTATTGCTGAATAGTATTCCACTGTGTAGATGTACTCACTTTCCTGAACAATTAACCCATTTATGGGCATTTGTTTAGATGGAAGGATTTTGGGTTTTCATGGCACTATTTTTCTGCTTTTCTGGGTGTTGGACATTTTTATGATTGTGAGTGATGATGATTTTAATGAAGAAGTCACCTTAGGAAGAGATACTATGGGACAAAGTAGGCCTTCCTACCTAAATATATCCTCTAAAGAAGGACATATATATTGGCTATTATGAGTAATTCCATTATCTACTTTTTCTTTCAAGTCTTTATGTGGACGTGATTTTCATCTCTCTTGTGTAGAAACCTAGGAGTGGAATAGCTTGATATTATGGTAAATTTATGTTTACTATTCTCAACATGTATTATGATCACTTTTTTAAAAAAGATTTTATTTATTTATTTGACAGAGAGAGAGACCACAAGTAGGCAGAGAGGCAGGCAGGGGGGGGGGGAAGCAGGCTCCCTGCTGAGCAGAGAGCCTGATGTGGGGCTCAATCCCAGGACCCTGAGATCATGACCTGAGCTGAAGGCAGAGGCTTTAACCACTGAGCCACCCAGGCACCCCATGATCACTTTTTTTATATTGAAGTGTAGTTGACATACAATGTTATAGTTATATTAGTTTCAGGTGTACAGCATAGTTTTTTGACAGTTCTGTACATTATGACAAAGTGTTGTTACCATCTCTGATCAAAGTTATTACAATATTATGACTGCATTTCCTATGCTGTACTTTTCATCTCTATGACTCATTTAGTCTATAAATGGAAGTTTATACTTCTTAATCCCCTTCATCTATTTAATCCATCCCTCTCCTCTCTGGCAACCACCAGTTTGCCCTCTGTATTTAAGAGTTTGTTTTCATTCTTTTTCTGTTGCAGCCATTTTGGTGGGTGTGAAATGCTTATCACTTTGTGATTTTAGTCACCTCTTCTTTCTTGCCATCATTTTCCAGCATGGTTCACTTTCCCTCAGTCACTGTAGATATTGGATTTTTACTAATTATAATTTTACATAATATTCTGTCATTATTCTTGGTGTCTGTAAAAGACACATAGATGCTTTTTTAAATAATGTGATTTCGCAGTAACCAGACCTCCATTTCTCTAACAACTTTTGTAAATTCAATTCTATGAATCTGACTTTCTTACACTTCTTGTCTACCCCAGTTTCCCCCTACAGGTCTCCAAAATACTATTTTTTACTCCATGTGAACCTTTTCCCTTATAACGGTCCTCATTTCCTTCATGTACTTGTTTTTGTCTTTCACTAGCTTCTCTTCCACAGTTCATAATTTAATCTGTGTTTTCATTATCAATTCCTTCATGACAACTGTGCTTCCTTTCATACTTACCCATCATTAGAGCCAATTCTCTACCTGCTCTTGAAGTTAACAGCTGCTGAAGAAAAATCACAGTACTGTTTAGTGGCTTTATATTTTAATTTCCTGACCATTAGTATCAAGTGGGCCCTTAGTGCCACCGGGGAGACTTCTGCATTTTCCTAGGCATTCATCAGCCTGCTATCTCCCATCTTGTCCTCTCACATAATTCTAACTAGTTTCTGCCCCATTCGCACTTCCAGCTGATGATTTCACTCCTGAGAAAAGACGCAGTCACAAATGGTTATTTTTCTTACCATGCATCTAAACCTTATGTTCTGTGTTCCCACCTGTTGTCGGGGATAAAAAGCTGGAACTCATTCTGCAAAACTACTCCACTTAAGTACTACATCGCATCCCTTTCACAAGATTACAGTTCTACCCACTTTTTCCTCTCTTCAGGATCATGTCTCTGTTGTACCTCCTCAGTCAATCCCATTAGTGTATAGTAATTCTATACATCCTTATTCCAAAGCACAAAGCAAAGATCTTTCAGTCTACATATTGCCATAGCTACTGCCTGTTTACATAAACTTTCCTTGAAAGAGTTACCCATACTCAATGTTTGCAATCCTTCACTGAGGATTTTCCCCTCACAGCTCTTCTGAAAATGCACATCTTGATCTCTGGTGACCTATATCTTACTAAATTCAACAATCATATCACTGTCAGTGGTGCACGGGTTGATATTAACAATGACTCTTATCTAGTTCTGAGGCTGCTGATGCTCATGGTATAAATACTCCAAAGATGGCAATTTCAAGCTTCTAACATGATGGTAATGAGCACAGTGTGAAGAAATACATGTAATTGGCTCTCATTTGCTAGTAGAGTAGGTTCCAGCACCCAAGGGATTGGTGTTAATGGGTGTTACCATACCTGCAATATTTCATGCAACAAATCACTCAAAACTCAATACTACATACATTTCTGGAAAACTACTTCTTTCCCATATTATTCCTATATTGTGCTTTACCTCTTCCCAGGCTATTTTGTGGAACATGTTCATACTCCTGACCTCTGAATGTTGGAATTCTCCATTGCTGTATCCTGGTAACTCTTTCCTTTTTCATTAACACACTAACTTGAAGATCTCCTCCAGGGCCTTGAAATTGAATAGCCTCTATATAGCCAAATATGTTGTCCAGATTTATCTCAAGTTGTCTGAATTCATATACTTAATTATGACTTCATATCTTCATGTGGGTATCGAAACTAAACATGTCTACTTCTAAACTCCAGGCATGCTTTTCTCAAACCTGCCCAAACCACAATATCTTCCATTCTTCCAGTTGCTCAGTCCAAATAACTGAGTGGCATTCTTGGCTCCTCTTTTTTTCTCAAATCTACATGTCAATGCTGACATCTTTGTTTTCAATCATTATTCAGAATCAACTGCATCACAGCGTCTCCATTACAACCACTTAGCTCCACAGCATCATCATGTTTCATATACATTATTTTAATTTGTCTTCTAAGGTGCCTCGTTAGTGCAGTAGGTAGCGCGTCAGTCTCATAATTTGTCTTCTAGTCTCTCTGCTTCCACCCTTTCCTGTGTATCCTAAAAACAGAAACAAAAACCAGTATCTTTTTGATTAGAACGTCTTATTATACCACTGTTATATTCAATCTTTACAATGGTTTTGTAGCTCACTCAAAGTTAAGTCTTTGCACCACCCTACAAATTTCTATGTGGCCTGACCTTCCCCATTTTGATAAACCTCATTTTCCATCACTGTCTCCTTCACTCATGCAGCCCATTGTATCACTGCTGTGTTGCTCTAAGCATCCTCCCTTTCAAGTACCTGTAAAGTTTTTCCCAATAATCCACATGGTTCATGCACTCACTTCCTTAAGATGTTTGCTCAAGTATCAAAATTGTCAAATTTTGCTCAAGTGACCCATTCACTGACCACAAATTAAAACTGTCACTCATCCCTCCCAAATCACTTGTTATCTTCTAATATAGCATAAACATAAGAACATACAACATATACACAGGAGCAACACAGATGGATAGATAGACTGATAAATGTGTGATAAATACTGTAGTTATGTCATCTTACATGCCACTCACAAATAAAGAAGGCAGAGTGCATTATTGGAATTTAATGTTAGTTCTGCCTTTTTACCCATGAGCATGTAATAAAAATGTAGTCCTTGTTCTTCCATGACACCTTGCATTAACACATTTGCCAGTCCTATACAACTTTGTCTTTGTGTGTACGTGTTTATGACTGCTCTTCTACTGTATATTCTGCAAGCATATCAACTAAATATATTTTACTCTGGGCCCAATAAGCCAAACTATTAGGATTAGATTACCATGTGTTCTAATCACCTTTTTTTTTTTTAAAGATTTAATTTATTTATTTCACAGAGAGAGATCACAAGTAGACAGAGAGGCAGGCAGAGAGAGAGAGAGAAGGAAGCAGGCTCCCTGCTGAGCAGAGAGCCCAATGCAGGACTCGATCCCAGGACCCTGAGATCATGACCTGAGCCGAAGGCAGCGGCTTAACCCACTGAGCCATCCAGGCACCCGGTCTAATCAACTTTTAATGAATTCAATATGTTCTCCTATAAAACATCCCCCTGCACAGGCAAAAATAACTCTGTTTTGGATTCAGTAACCCTGCAGTTTAACATTTTAACACCAAAGCATTGATTGGGATTCATTGGCTTATATATCATAAAGAGGTTGATATTTGCTTAAACTTCACATCTTCTAATTCAGAATCCCATCCTAGTTATCCTTTAGAATAAAAATAAGAACAGTGCTTGCACCGGTCTACCATACCATGATTTTTTTTTTTTCTGAGAAGATTACAAATCTGGAAATCATTTTAATTTTCATTTCTTTTTAATTGGTAGTTATCTGTGAACTTGATCTCATTTTCATTAGAGTCTCTAAATGTATGTTGGGGAGGAATGTGTTGAGAAGAGATAATGTTCAAGTTTGTAAATCCCTACAGCTGTGTGGACGTGGCAGACCTTATGATCCACCATTGCTTAAAAACTATGGTTCCTTGAATCCAAGGTTAAACAAAGTTTAATGGGAAGTACAGATTACCTTTATTTTCATGGCTCAAAAGTTATGGTTTTTAATTATTATCATTTATACTATTGGGGAAAAATACAGTTTAATAAAAGAAAAAAACAAGGTTTTTGTTTTCTTTGTTTTTTTTAAATCACACATTTTTCAGGAAGCTATTACTTCCTGAGAGCAAAATAGGTCCTTAGAGAAGTAAACAGATCCTTTCAGGCTATTAAAATACAATTTTGTAACACTGTTGAGCATTCTATTAACAGGTCAGAGGGAGAAACTAATATGTAAATAAAAGGAAAGGAAATTAATATGGAAGAGAATATAGACACAAAAGGAGGAAGTCTGAATGTAGGTAAAGAAAAAGCGAATGAGATACAGAACCAATGGTCGAGCTCTTTGTGATATATTTTTCTCTAATACTTTCCCTTTTTGAATCTATGTTTTGCTTTTTATGCATAGCTTTTGACCATTATAGGATGGTACAAAATACATTTCTAAAGAAATTGACATTAACTAAACCATATTCTGCAAAACCCAAGCTAAAGATAAGGACAATAATATATGGGCTTCTGCAACAGAAGAGCTTATGTGATTATTGTTTTATACTCTGTACCTCAGAGTGAACAAAGAGCAGAGAAACATCATGGACAATGGTATATAAACAGAGGTGACTCAGAGTAGACTAGATTATATAGATGTGGTTGGAAGAAAATGCAATAAATTAAACATGAGTCAACAATATGGTATGCAATAGGGAACAGAGGAATGATTTATTGAAATGTTATGATTTGGCAAATGTTACTAAGTCACAAGTCAACGTTTTGTATAAGATTATGTTGAAAATTAAGCTAGCTCTCACTTTTTCATGTACTACAATAGAAATTCCTTTTAATTAAATTTGGTTGATTGATTCATTGATTCATTCTCCATTCATTCATTCATTATTAACTAGTCCAAAGTGTATTCATTAAAAAAACTACTATAAACCAGGTACTTGGCTAGATATGAGGAGACATGAATGGAAAAGCAGAATAGGTTCCTGCCTTAAAGTAAAGACATAAATAAGATGATTTCAGGTAGTCATTAAAGTTATGAAGAAATTAATTATGTGTTGAGATAGAAAAAAATGAGAAAGGCATGCCACTTTAATTAGGACAGTTTGGGAAGCTATAAGTACTGGGTTTTTCACATCAACCTGCTTACTCAAGACTTTTGATAAGTAGTAACTGTGAATGTGCCAAAAAGATATATATATATATATGTGTATATATATATATATATAATTTTTATGATATGCACTTGAAGTTGGATAGAGAGAATTGGACATCTGTATTCAAACTATTTGTGACAACTATACAAAATTATTTAGAACCATGACTCAAAGATGTAAAGTTAGCTTGAATGTGTTCCTTAACAGGTTTTTGTAGTCTAAACTCATGTTTTTCTTTTTTTTATAAATAATTTTTTATTTTTTATTTTTTATAAACATATAATATATTTTTATCCCCCAGGGTACAGGTCTGTGAATCGCCAGGTTTACACACTTCACAGCACTCACCATAGCACATACCCTCCCCAATGTCCATAACCCCACTCCCTTCTTCCAGCCCCCCTCCCCCCAGCAACCCTCAGTTTCTTTTGTGAGATTAAGAGTCACTTATGGTTTGTCTCCCTCCCAATCCCATCTTGTTTCATTTATTCTTTTCCTACCCCCTTAACCCCCCATGTTGCATCACCACTTCCTCATATCAGGGAGATCATATGATAGTTGTCTTTCTCCACTTGACTTACTTCACTAAGCATGATACACTCTAGTTCCATCCACGTTGTCGCAAATGGCAAGATTTCATTTCTTTTGATGGCTGCATAGTATTCCATTGTGTATATATACCACATCTTCTTGATCCATTCATCTGTTGATGGACATCTAGGTTCTTTCCATAGTTTGGCTATTGTGGACATTGCTGCTATAAACATTCGGGTGCATTTGCCCCTTCGGATCAGTATGTTTGTATCTTTAGGGTAAATACCCAGTAGTGCAATTGCTGGGTCATAGGGCAGTTCTATTTTCAACATTTTAAGGAACCTCCATGCTGTTTTCCAGAGTGGCTGCACCAGCTTGCATTCCCACCAAAGTGTAGGAGGGTTTCCCTTTCTCTGCATCCTCGCCAGCATCTGTCATTTTCTGACTTGTTGATTTTAGCCATTCTGACTGGTGTGAGGTGATATCTCATTGTGGTTTTGATTTGTATTCCCCTGATGCCGAGTGATATGGAGCACTTTTTCATGTGTCTGTTGGCCATCTGGATGTCTTCTTTGCAGAAATGTCTGTTCATGTCCTCTGTCCATTTCTTGATTGGATTATTTGTTCTTTGGGTGTTGAGTTTGCTAAGTTCTTTATAGATTCTGGACACTAGTCCTTTATCTGATACTCATAAGTTTTTAAATTGTATCATGTCTGTTAATTTCACTTAGAGCTCTCATTATAAAAGAAAATGGTATTATTATTTTTCCTTGGATTCTAACATGATCATAATACTATGTTTTTAAATCCTAGAAATCTCTCAAAGATGAATTTTATAAGAAGTATAATTTCTGCGGTGTGGAGACATAGAAAAGTAACATTGGGAAATTATGCCAAAAAAGAGAAAAAGGAGATAGAGTGATCTTCAGATTCACATGTTTTACATTAATAAGGAAAATCAATAATGTAGAAGGGGAGAATTTTGAATCCAGTTTTGGTATACTTTATAATTCAGCTCAGGTCTTAGACTTAAAAAAAAAAATGAGTCTACCTATCACAGTTTCTAAGTCTTCCCACCTTAATTTATTATTATTGTTGTTATTAATGACTACTGTAACCTCCCCTATCTTTTCATACCTAGGTTAAGAATTATTTTGCCTCAATGCATTCATTGAAGTTGTCCCATTTTTGTCTTGCTGTTCTTTTCATAGCTGAATTTTCCATTTTTATTCACCTAATTGTTATCTATTTTCTCTATGATTTCTAAACTTACTGAGTCTCTGGATGATTTATTATACATCTATAGTAAAGCCCTAAGTTTTTACTGTTATTTGTGACAAAAATTCTGTTAATATTGCTGATGGTTTTGATGATGAAATCCCACCAGTGTGTGTGAAACCTTGACCACAAGAGGAAACAGGATGGATAATACTTAGCAATTCTAGGGTGTCTGCTGTTCAGATAAGTGATGGGTTCCTGACACTAATTATTAGGATTTATTTATTAGGATGATGAGCCTTTGATTGCCTTTCATAGATGTTGAAAGAATGAAAGGAGGAGCTGGTTGTGGAAAGTTTGACTTGCTACAGATGGCTATTGGCTGGGTTGGACAAGTTTTTGTAAAGAAGATACAGACAGAGATACAGGAATGTATTTTTCCTTCTTACAATGCTTTTACACATTTTTAAATTTTAAAAAAGATTGATTTGGAACATTTGGGTGCATTTTGAGTAATGGCTATTGCTATTGATTGGGCAACAGATGGTCAGAATAGGATGAGGCATCTATATGCCAACAGAGCTGATTTGTTTTAAGATCAAATTTCTACCTAAAAAGGAAGAAATGAATAAAAATGCAGGTAAGCTTGGAGATAAGTGGATTCTCCTGAGTCTGATAGGCTATCCATAGTCTAATAGGCCAAATCTTGAATATCAGTTTTAAAAATGAGAGATTCTTGAACAAAACATTTTATGTAACAGAGATCTGGATACTTCTTAAAATTTTCCCAAAATTAGCAGATACTTCAATAAATCTCTATGGAATGCTAGTTAATTTCACATGTATTTTTTTCTTTATCTCTTTTTTCCTCATCCCTTTCTTCCTTAGGTTGGTAATTAAGAGCCATAATGAATTTCTTGTTATTGTGCAAGTTGTAACAGAGACTGGCTTCTCTAGACTTGTTTTTTTTTTGTTTTCTGTAGGAGGAAAGTGAATGCAAAGAAGACACTGAGGTTATATCTCATAGAAGGAACACAATTTAAATCAATATTGATAGTCTGTGTAGTGGCACTGGGTGCTTTAAATTCTACTTTCTATATCCTGTCTTTGCAACTCTACTTTAACTTTTAAGAAATGGTTAGATCTAAGGCAGTCCTGTATCCATTTGGAGATAGATCTATATGTATCCTGAGGGCTGAACTGAGGTCTATAGAAATCATACCTTCAACCCAAGGTATGATGCCTTTTGTGACAGGTTCTTTGAAGTCTTTCTTCAATCTTTCTTTAAAGAGAAAAAAAAAAATAGTTCAAACACAAACCCTTTTTTTTTTTTTTAATTCAGAGTTAGATTTAAAAGTTTACCTGATCATAAGATGGGGGGAAGGAGGAAAAATTATTTTTTTTTCTTAATCACATTGGTTTCTCTTTGAAGTCCAGCTACTAGACAAGTCACATCAATATCAAAGAATCCTTAAGCAGATTCAGAAGAGCTCAGATTGGAAATATCAGGATAAGTCAGTTTTCTGTCTCTGAGCTTGTAAAACTTTATAAAATCCTACAGGCTTTTAGTATTTTAATTAACAACAGATGAATAATATTTTTATATTAACATCATTAAATAAATATTTTATAGATGAAAATACTTGGCTGAAAAAAACAGATTACCATATAAATTAAAGCCTTTGATCCTTGGCTTCTCCTATTCCCACTAAAGCCTGCTGAAGTGAGTCAAACCCTTTCCCTTTAAGAAACATGGAATCTAAGGATGCAGAAAACAGATTTCTTTAAGATTCCAAATTGTTTTATCATATCTTAGTATTAATCAGTTTAATTATATTTGAAAATTCAAATACAAAAGTTCAACTTATTAAAATTCCATTATACCTTATTTAAAGTTTGTAGCACTTTTTAAAAGTATTTCTAACATCATTAGGTAAGGGAAACCTATGTGCCCCAATGACTGCAAAGAAAATATTCAAGTCTTAGAGTTAATAACTGGAATTTAAACCAAAGATAGTTTAATTCCAATGCACATGCTATTTCCAGAATACAATGACTTTCTCAAGCACATTTAGTGTTTTGTCATGTGCATTCTTCCAGTTTCCCCAACCTATCTTACTGACATTTTCTCCATATTGATGTGATATAGCAAAAAATCTTAAAGTTAGATTAAAAATAAAAAAGTTAGAGTGTTGGCATGAAGTAGTTCGAGAATGCTGAAATAAAGATGTGTGAATGTCTGTACCTCAATAAAAGCAATGACAACACTGGCAAAAATAGTCAAAATTAACATTTCCAAAACTCAATTATTTAACCAAAAGCTTACAACAATTCTTGGGCAATCTATCCAAGAAAAACAGCTTAATCAGGATGAGAATTTGAGTGGTATGGCAGTAATGCTCTCCTTATTGCCATTCCCCTGTTCCCCCACAGGCTCTGAGGGAAACTTGTAACACCTGCAGCTTAGAAAATGGGGTACCTGTGAAGATCAGCAGCCTGGCAGTCCCCAAATGGGATAGAATTTTTGGAGATCCCCCAAAAGCCTAATCCCCTGAAATATCTCATTATTTGATCTGTCTAGCAGTTCTCTGGAAAAACTCCTATTCACAGAGTTTTGCTCTGAGATGACTCTGAGGTCAGTAAATGAAGAAAATCTTATCCCCGGGGCTTATATATGTGGAAACTGTTTAATATTTCAGTATCTGATGCATTACTACTGGTAGGGACAAATATTTAACCATTTTACAGTCAAAATCATAAAAGTAAAATCTTGGAATTGAAATATCTATAGAAGGTTTTGAAAAGTTCCAGTCCAATCCAAGGCTATATAAGGCCATGTACAGGTGCAGGGCTCTGCATATTGCCAGGAAAGCCTGGAGAACCCAGAACTGCTTTCCACTGACTGATATTGAGGACACACATGAGCACAAAGTCAAGGCTAAGGCAGAGTTGTAGACTGCCTGCCTGAGCATTGAAGATAGGCTCCAACAGACACACACAGGCCCTCAGCAAACAGCAGGAGATGTACTGGTTCCAGAAATATAGAAGATCTGCCCAGTCAGTAGTAGACAAGTAAGCTACCTGAGTAGGGACTTTAGCATCCACTCTCAAACAAGAATACATTCTATAGAATTAGTCTAGGAAAGACAATAAGCAAACAAATAAAAAACAATAAATATGAAAAACAGCTAACCTTGGATAGGGTAAAATGTGATTTCCAGAATTATCAGAATTTTATTGTTTAGAATATCCAGTTTGACAGAAAAAGAATGTATGAGAACTTAAAAGAAATAGGAAAGTATAGTCCATACATAGAAAAAAGAAAAAAAAAGTACAGTCAATAGAAACTGACACCAAGGAAACTCAAATGTTGGACTTGCTAGACAAATACTTTAAATCAGTTGCTATCAATGTGTTCAAAGAATTAAAGGAAACCATACCTAAATAATTAAAATAAGTAGAAAATAATGTCATGCTAAATAGACTATCTATAAAGTGATAAAATCATATGGAAAATGGATATACTGCAGTTGAAAAGTAGATTTGAACTGACAGAAAAAAGAACTTGAAGATAAGTTAATTTATGTTATTCAGTCTGAGAAACTACATAAGAAAAGCATAAGAATCTGCATAAGAGAAAAAAAGAAAAAAGGGAAAAAATGAACATATCTTCAAAAAAGTGAAGTTTGATTAAATTTATGTACATCATAATGAGAAGTTCAAAACGAAAAGGGAGAGAGAAAAAAATGGAAAAAATATTTAAAGAAATAGTGGCCTAAACTTCTTAAATTTAATAGAAAGTGTTAATCTACACATCCAGGAAGCTCAACAAACTCTAACTAGAAAGACTCAAAAAAGATCTATAACTAGCCACATCATAAACTCTCCATAGCCAAAAACAAAGAGAGAATCTTAAAAGCAGCAAATTATCAAAAAGGATCTCCAGTAAGAATATAAGCCGACTTATCATCAAAAACTACAGATACCAGCATCAGTTGGATAACATATTCAAAGTGCTGAAATAAAACAACTATCAACCAAAACTTTTGTATAGAGCAAAACCTATCTTTCAAAAAAGAAGGGTAAATTAAGTCATTTATAGAAAAATTAAAAAAACAAAAAACAGAGAATGGATGTAAAAAAGGCTAACAATGCAAACAGTAATGAAAAGAAAGCATGATTTTGCTGTGCCAGTATCAAGCAATGTAGACTTTAATATAAAAATTGTTACTAGAGATAAAGAAGGATAGCTTATAATCATAAAAGATCAATCCATCCTGAAAATGTAATCATTACAAGCATGTATTCCCCTATCGATACAACCCCTAAATTCATGAATCCAAACCTGAAAAAACTGAAAAGAAAAATAGACAATTCAATAGTAATAGTTGGAGAATTCAATGCACTGCTTCCAATAATGGATAAAATAACCAGACAAAAGATAAATAAGGAAAGAGAACACTAAACAACACTACCAACCACTTTGACAAAATATATATGTAAAACACATCAACAAACAACAGAATACAGAGTCATCTCAAGAGTACATGAAACATTCTCCAGAACAAACCATGTTAGGCCATACAACATGCCTAGGTAGTTATACAAAGATCAAAATTATACAAAGTATGTTCTCTGAAAAATACATAATTAAATATAAGAGAAATAAATTCAGGAAACTCATAAATATGTGGACATTAAATGGCACAATCCTTATCCAATTAATGTTTTGCAGGGGCCAGTGGGAATAGGGAATGACTGCTAATGGGCATGGGACTTCTTTTTTGGCTAATGAAAGTATTCTAAAATTAGATAATGATGATTGCACAAGTCTGTGAATAGTCTAAAAACCATGAATTGTGCAAACCAAGAAGATAAGTTTTATGGTATATAAGTTATATCTCAATAAGGTTGGTAGATGATAGATTGACATTTATAAACTATGGAATTCTGAAACTCAACCTGTCTGAAATCCTTAGCTGTAAAGTGGAAACATTAATGCCTCCTTTAACTCAGAGTTAATTAGAGTTAAGTATCATGATAGTTAAAAATTTATGCAAATATGCTTTGCAAATTGTGACACCTACCTACAAAAAAATAAGCTGTTATATGTTTGACCAACCTACCAACCAACACTCCTGTGTTCTCATTTGTATGCTTAAATTTCTTATGGGATGCATATATTTTTTAAAGATTTTATTTATTTATTTTAGAGAGAGAGAGAATGTGAGAAGGTGGAGGGGCAGAGGGAAAGGGAGGGGCAGAGAATCTCAAGCAGACTCTCCACTGAGTGTGGAGACTGATATGGGGCTTGATGTCACAACCCTGAGGTCATGACCTGAGCCAAAACCAAGAGTCAGATGCTTAATTGGCTGAGCCACCCAGGTGCCCCTTTGTATCTTTTATTTATCTGGGAAAAGCATAAACAAATCTCTCTGGATTTTCATGGAACTGAAAGTAATATTTGTGTCAAGTCTTTTTGAATTGATATCTTGATTAAAAGATATTTATTGACTTCCTGTCTTAGACGATATGAAAGAAGTGAATTCCTTAGGGGTAATAACTAAGTATAAATTAATTTTCAGTTCAAATATAAAATACTGGATGTATACATATAGCTGTATATGTATATTTATACACATATATAAGTATAGATAAAGATAAAGAAGAACACAAAATAAGTACCAAGCCATTCAAAAAAGCTTATGTGAAAATTCTTACAAATATTTAAGAGCTTTTTCGGGGGGAGGGAGGGCAGAAGAATTATATGCAGAGATACCTTTTTTTTTTTTTTAAGATTTTTATTTATTTATTTGACAGACAGAGATCACAAGTAGGCAGAGAGGCAGGCAGAGAGAGACATGGGAAGCAGGCTCCCTGGTGAGCAGAAAGCCCGTTGTGGGGCTAGATCCCAGGACCCAGGGATCACAACCTGAGCTGAAGGCAGAGGCTTTAACCCACTGAGCCAACCAGGCGCCCCTATGCAGAGATACTTTATCACTTCTTATAATTTCAAATTTTCCATCTATTTGTCCGACCAAATAGTAAAAAGTTAAAACAATACTAAGTACTGATAATTATATTGAGTATTGGGGAATCATAAACTCTATTGGTAAGCATACTTTTTTTTAAAATTTTATTTATTTATTTGACAGAGAGAGATCACAAGTAGAGAGAGAGGCAGGCAGAGAGAGAGGGAAGCAGGCTCCCTTCTAAGCAGAGAGCCTAATGTGGGGCTCAATCCCAGGACCCTGAGATCATGACCTGAGCCGAAGACAGAGGTTTAACCCACCCAGGCACCCAAGAATACGGTTTTGTACAACTACTTTGAAAAATACAAGTTTTATTATATCTGTTAAATTGTTAATATATGTCTATGATGCTTCAAGTGTCAAGAAACAGGATATATGTTCTTTATATATCCTAAAGAAACTCTTAATAGAAACATAAAATTGCCTGTATAAAAATTTTTGTAGCAACATTATTTATAAGAAAAAATATTAACAAGCCATCTACATGAGTTTCAAATATTGGACTCAAATTAGTGGTGTGGGAAATAGATGTAATTAAGCACCCATAATTCCCAGACTTTTAAAACAGGAAACATTTTTAGGGATGATCGTGGTGCGGTAACAGAGTATAAGGGAGCAGCATCTAGATGAGCATTTTCAAAATATAATGTCTTCCAAGACATGGCTGTATTTATGTGGCTGATAGTAATTATTCCTTTTGTACTCAGACTCAGCTGTGCTGACTACCTTCAAGTCTCTTAAACTCTCATGAAGTGGGAAGGCTTGAATGGTGATGGCAAGTAGAATGTTTAATGTATGGAAGTAGATCTCAGCAGTTTATATCAAAAGAATTTTGTGGACCAGCAATGCTTTAGTCCTGACTATGCCCAGACCTCTATTTTTTACTCCTTATCTTTCTTCATTGGTTTTCAAAGGGTCCCAATTACTACTTTTTCATCTCACAGTTAATTCAGTTAAAAGTGTTGAATTAAGTCTTACCTAGATAAAGTTCATTTATTTCTAAATTTTGCTCATCAGAAGAATGGGCTCTTTTTTTTTTTTTTTATTCATTCAACTGATTTACTGTATCTCAAAAGCCTGATATTATACTTAAAAATATAAGTTTAAATAGCACAAATTTCTCCAATGCAGTAACTCAAAACTATACTTCTTGAATATATTTTGCTTGATCTTAACAATAATCTTTCAAAATACATCTCTCCCATATAGGTATAAGTTGTTCTCAGGTGTGTGACTTATGAAATAATTCTGTGAATCTTTGTTAATTGTTTATTTGAACTATATTTGATACAGAGGCTCTGAATAATGTTTGTGCTTTTGAGGAATATATAACTTTTACCATCTGAACACAGGTCAGGCTATGCCTTTGGAAATTCTTTAAATTATTCTGTAAAATGTATTTTTTTAATGTGAAAATGAAAGAGAAATATTTTCTTACCAAAGAATACATATACACATATTATATATAAAATATATAATATAAATAAAATATATAGTTAAATAATTTATTTATAAATAATATTTCATGATATAATATGTAACATATATTTATATAAAATATAAAAATATATAATTTATTTCCCAAAAATAAAATAAATAAAGTACTATTCAAGAACAGGCTTTTGATTTTTGTTTTGTCTGACTTCTTAGAGTCTTTTAGGTAAGGTTATTTTAACATATACAATCTTCAACCTCATTTGCTGTTCCTACCTTATCTCATAAACACACCTAACTATATGACTCTATTTTTGCCATAACATGTCTACATAGATGTGACATTCCTTAATCTCTTTGTCCCACAGTGAATTTTGTAGATTAAAGAAATAAATGGGATGCAGTTTAGAGATTATTTTATTGTGATTGTATGCACACCCTAGTACACTCTATGAAAGCAGAAGAGTGTATTTTTAAGCATTCCTTGAGCTACCTGTCAAAGTTAATTTGTGTCAATTATACTGCTGTTGATATACACTTTCAAGGTGGAGAATCATATAGCATATTTTAGTTTTTCAGGACTTACTTGTTTTCAAAGAAAAGTATTTTTCTAGCTTATTTGCTTTTTAACTAGGGAAAGTTGTCATAACTTGATCCACACACCATATGAATACAAATGCAGGTTTTAACATATAATTACTTTCTGGTACCTTGTCTTTGTAAACTCTTTGTGTCCTGAGGATATAATGCTCAAAAGGGTTTTTTCTCAGCATAACATCACCAATTCTGAGAAGAGGCAGAATTTCTGAGAAGGATGAGATATCACTCTCTCCGAAGAACACTTGATAAGAACTCCTCACATTTGAGATTGGGAAAAGAAAAAGCATTACTTTTGGTCTGAAATATCACCCATTCACAACGTGTCAAAAGAGACCACTGCTGTCTGCATTAGTCAATTTTTTGGAGCCATCTGCCCTCACTGTGGGAGATAGTATAGCCAGAATGAGCACCGCGGGTACCTGAGAAAATGCCAGAAGTGGTCTCAGTCAAGATAATTCATCGGCTGGTACAGAGAGAATTCCCTGGCTTTAAGGAGATCGAGATTGAAAACTCAGAAAAAGTTGCCCTTTAAAAGAGTATCCCAGAGTTCTTGTACTTGTCTTTTGGCCCATAGGATTTGCATCTCTTTCTCTTCAAAGTGTCAATAAGGCCGTGGGAAGAACAAAACATACTATTTGATGGAAGGAGCTAACTATTCTGCTGCAAATGAACACCCTATGTATCTCTGACTAAACTGACTACATAATAAGAGCAAAGCAAATGGTGAGGAAAAGCACATTATATCTCTTTCAGGCTCCTTGCCTGATTTCACTAACTACAATATGTTTCCTTTTAATCTTTCAGTATATATTCAGTATTTATTTTTAGAATGCTCAAAGGAACATTTATGCCCATTAATTAAAAATATTAATTTTTTAAAGATTTTATTTATTTATTTTATTAGTTATATTAGTTTCTTGACAAATAGATAGCTCCAACAAAGTCCTCCATTTGAGTTACAAAACCTTCTTGAAAGGAAATGTGTGTTAACATGTTTAAGCAGTTTTTCCCTGTAATTAATTATTCCAGGTTATTTAATAGCTTGGAGGGGTATCTTGTTTCATTAATTTATATTAAATTAGTTTAACGAGTAGTATCATGTCAATCTGAGCCATATGCTTTATTACTATTAGGTATTACAGAAGTAGACTATTTCTGAGCTCAGTGAAATATAGTACATTATCTTAGGTATTAGATATCCATTGTTAAGTGATTTACTCCTTTCCTAACACTTTCAGAAATAAAAATTTTATTGTTTTGTTTGTTTGTTTGTTTTTGTTTTTGTTTGTATTTGCTATATCTCTATAGTGTTTTAGGAACTAAAAGGAATGTATATAGAAAATACAGAACATTATTCTCTAGATCTTACCACCTTATTACTGCAGTTGAATAGTTTAAAGTGATACGTGAAAGTATTATAGAAGTTTGAAGTTTGTAAAAAATAAATATACATGAATATTTAATGTTGTACACTTATACTTGGGTTATCATTTCTAGATAAGAGATTACTCCTAGCAAAGAAAATATAAGATCATTTCTACATTAAGGGGCAATTGCTCTGAACTTTCACTCTAATAAAATAGTGCGCATTTAATGTTAAATATGTAGGTTGTCATAGTTTTTTGTGATAAGTTACTCAAGATGCTTGCTATTAGTTAAAGGGCTATATAAATTTCAGATATTTGATTTTTTCAAAGCTTTGTATGAATGTATTGAATTTATATGTAAGTATTATATATTCTACATCATATATTATATAAGACATGGTATGTGTGGGTGTTGTGTATGTATCATCTGTTATTTGAGAGAAAAAAAAAACAAACTTTGCAAAGGCTCCTGATCACCTTGTTTTTCCTAGTTGACAGATGTTGGCTGGAAAAATACGTCATGCAAAGAGGGTATTTCAATGTGCCTCACTACTGAAAATATTTTGCTAGTTTTTGAACAAAGAAGAAGCCGAGTTTGAGTGATCTAGTTCATGAATTGGGCTTATCAATTTCAAAAAACTTGCTCCATTTCTATTGTTGACAATTGCTACTTACTCCTAAACTCACAAAAATTAAAGCGATAAACTTTCTCATGCAATTCCTATAATTAATATAACTGGCAAGATATTGGCCCCAAAGAATGAATGTTATTTCCTTATGTGCATTCTCCCTGGGCCTGGCAGAGTGTATGATATCTCAGTTTAGGTAATTAGGAAGTAATATCCACAGTGTTAATATCATTCTTTTTTTTTTTAAATCAAATTTAGTATGGAGAAAACATTTTTATTAAAACAATAGTAAAGAAGATAGTTGGTTATAAGTGCCTAAGTGGGTTGAATAATGTTTCTCTAAACTCATGTCCTACTCAGAACCTCAGATGTGACCTTATTTGGAAATAGGGTCTATACAGCTAGAATGAAGGTAAGGTTTCTTGTAGGCCCTAAATCCAATGTCAGTGTTCTTATAATAGAAAAGGACACACAGAAACAAAGAAAACTATGTGGAGGCAGTTATACAGTAATGAAGCTATAAAACAAGGTATACAAAAGATTACTGAGTGGTCATCAGACACAAGGGAGAGGCAAGGAAATATTCTTCCAGGAAGGATTTTTTCCCCCAAGATTTCATAGGGAGCACAGCCCCATCAAGAACTGGATTTCAGACCTCTAACCTCCAAAACTGTGAGAGAATAAGTTTCTGTTTTTGTAAGGCACCAAACTGGGGTAATTTGATATGGCAGCCTGAGGAAATTAAAAGAGTGACATAATACAATTTTAGGTAGATTGACATTGTATGAGTTTTGATATCCTCGTATCTGAATCTAATTATGGATGAACTATATAGTCCCATGAACTGTTCCAACCGTGTGCCCAGTCTTGTCTCCGTAGGAATCGGGTTCTAGCAATCTCCTTGATTTCACTGAACTTCCTGTCTATAGGACCAATCCAACTATAATACATACTAAGAAAATGGGAAGTACTAAACCCATCTCTTGATTTCACATTGTTTTCCAGCTAATATTTCTTCCCTCTGCTTCTTTTATATAAAATTGCATCTATATCTACTATCTGGTGTTTCTTTGGGTGACTTTAGTGCCTAAAATAGGTAAATTTGTGCACAACATTCCACTAAAACAATCTTTTTTTTTTTTTTAAGATTTTATTTATTTGACAGAGAAAGAGAGATTAGAGAGAGAGTAGGCAGAGAGGCAGGCAGAGAGAGAGGGGGAAGCAGGCTCCCTGCTGAGCAGAGAGCCCAATGTGGGGCTCGATCCCAGGTCTCTGAGATCATGACCTGAGCCGAAGGTAGAGGCTTAACCCACTGAGCCACCGAGGCACCCCTAAAACAATCTTTCGTTAGGATAATTACCACATTGTCAACCCCCCTGGGTAAATTCTCAGTACTTATCTTTTGCCCTCTTAATACCATTTAACACATTTGAATGCCACTTTGAACACGTTCTTCACTTTGTTTTGAGGAATCACACTTTCCTTGCTCCTTTTACATGGCTATCATATCTCACTATCCTGAACTCTCATCTTCTTGACTGTTAAATGGTCAAGCCTCAGTCCTTGTACCTTTTTTATCATGGTAATTCTACTCAGTGTCAAGACTTAAATATATTCTATATGGAGGCACTGGGTGGCTCAGTCTGTTGAGCCCCCAACTCTTGGTTTCATCTCAGATTGTGATCTCATGGGTGATGGGACTAAGCCCGTCATTGGGCTCCCTGCTCAGCAGGGAGTCTGCTTGAAGATTCTTTCCCTTTGCCTCTCCCCCAACTTTTGTGCACATTCTTTCTCTAAAGTAGATAAATAAATCTTAAATAAATAAATATCCTTTACATGCTAATGTTTCTGAAATTCAAGTTTTTAGCCTAAACTGGAACTGACTATAAATGAATAACCAAACAAGTGAGTTACAAATGAATTTGGGGGTATAGCCCATTTAAGACCTTACAAATTATACTGAGACTATAAATTCAGGTTTCTAAGTATTTGAAGACATGCCTGGCCATAATTTGTTAAACTCTTACACTTATCTGTGGAGACTTATGTGATGGAAGGAAATGGAAGAGAGTTCTGGGATTCCATAGATCTTAGAGAATTGAATGATAGCAGTCTGCTATTCCTGTTTTTCTACTCAATGAGAGAGACTTAATTTTTTTTTCAGGTTTCTAATGCAAACTGTTATAGGAACATTTCCCAGTCTTCTGGAATGTAGGCATGACAAGTGACTATAAAGGCCAATGAAAGACAGTTCACCTCTGTATAAGAGAATGAATAAATCCTTTATTTTTTCTTCATCATTTCTGCTGCTTTGAGTATAGAAAATGCCTGAAATATCAGCTCCGTCTTAGCCCCGGAGGTGGTCATGAGGATGAAGGTCATGGATGGCTCCCCAGAAAGCAAAGGTGGGAAGTAATGACTGTGATAACCTCCAGGAATCAACATGCCAGCCTTGAACTACTTTCCTGCCTGTTATGCTTGTCTTAGTCTCTTTAAGTCTATATTACTCTAATCCAAACATAAGCTTCACTGGTATTTTACTCATATTTGCAAATAAAGTGTTTAAAGTTTAAATACTTTTTCTTTTTTTGACACCAAAAGCCTAGGTAACAAAAGTGAAAATTTAAAAAGTGGGGCTATGTCAAACTAAAAATGTTTTTAAAAAAACCTAAAAATTCAATTTGGCTAAATAAAAGATTTAAAACATTGGGAGATCATAGACCAAAAAGCTGGGAAGCACTACCAATCTGTGATAGAATATTCAGCAGGTAACTTGTTATATACCTATTACTCAGAGCAATAATTGAGGAAATAATGAAATTTGGTATATGTTTGTACCTCTTTATTAATAAAAATCTATGAGATAGATAAAATCAGATTGAAGCTGGAAGATCCTCCACAAAGATGGATAAATTATAAAAGAAGCTCCTACTTATAGCATGCAAAGTAAATTGACTGAATTTCTATAATTTGGAATTCTGAGGGCTGAAAAAGTTATTACTCCTTAAATTAAAAGAGTTGTAATGGATGGAGGTAAAATCACAGCCCTTGAAGATGTGAATGACATCCAGTTATATGGAGGTCATAAGTCTGAGAAAGAAAGTAGTAGTTGTATTGGCTTTGCATTCAAACCTACTGTTTTAAAGGTCTTAATACAGGCAAACATTTTTTGAGGACTAGATTGATATGCAGAATATACAGATAACTCATGCAAAATGATGATGTTCAAGATTAAAACCTGTGATCCTATAGAGAAAACATGTTTTATGTTTTCTGCACAGGGAGAGCTTTTGGAGCAAATTTTACCGAAGCTTAAGGCCTGGGTTTTCTCAAACTTTATCTAAGACCGATTAGCAAATGTGGACTCCAGATTTACTTTCCTAGAGAGTTTTACTTCCTTAGAGAGATATTTCAAGAGAGGATAAGATTTTGGACTATGAGACACCACAGATTACAAAACTGAAGACACTTGTCTTATCTCTCCTTAAGAAAAATTTATTTATAATCCAAAAGATCATAATAACAACTAAGAATTATCCCCATTGTGTTTCCAAGGAGACTCTTAATTAAGGAGAGAGAACAACTGACCTTTTCTCCTTTATAAACACCTTGATTGATTTTATTTGTGTTCCTTGCCTGCAATAAAAAAACCCATACATGGAGAGTGACAGCCATTTTTCATTGCCTCAGGGTGAGAATTTGGGCACAGAAGGACCACATAGTTATTATTTGTACTAAGTAATAACAATCTATTCTGCACCAGAAACCTTGTATGTATACTTAAGATATTATCAATAAATGCAGATACTAAAAATGTAAAACAAGTATCTTACAAAAGTTTTGACTGTCAAATTTTCCTGTGGAACTTATAAACAGCAAATAGGCTAGAAATTGGTAGGGGTTTTGATGGAATTAAAATGTCAGAGAAACCCCAGGCTGCCTGAAACAGATCAAGACTATTCAATGTTTAACAGAGCACACAATTTCCTTACTCTTATTAATAAGAAGTTTTCTGCTAAAGGTGTGAAGCCCCTAGGTAGTATCTACTCTCCTAAACCCAATCCACATAAGGAAACAGAAAATAAAAGAGAGACAAGTCCTTCCCAGTAAATAGAAGGAAATGCTGTAAAGACAGTAGGAATGATCAATGAAATGAAAGGTAAAAATTATATGATTATCTCAATAAATGCAGAAAAAAGCATTTAACAAAACTCAATATCTATTCATGATAAAATTTCTCAA
Organism: Mustela nigripes; assembly: GCF_022355385.1. Classification (NCBI taxonomy): domain Eukaryota; kingdom Metazoa; phylum Chordata; class Mammalia; order Carnivora; family Mustelidae; genus Mustela; species Mustela nigripes. Next base: position 34,588,406 of record NC_081571.1, read on the forward strand.
CAAACTGGGTGTAGAAGGAACATGTCTCAACATAATAAAAACCATATACATCAAGCCAACAGCTATTACCTTACTCAAAGGAGAAAAACTGAAACCTTTTTCTTTACAATCAAAACAATACAAAGGTGTACATTCTTGTCACTTCTCTTCAACATGATACTGAAAATCCAGGCCAAAACAATTAAGGAAAGGGGAAAAAAAGAATCAAATTGGAAAGAAAGAAGAAAAATTGTCTCTTTTTGCAATTGACATGATTGTATGTACTGTAAACCCCAAAGAAGCTACTGATAGAAAAATCCAAAAACCTGTTAGAACTAATAATGAATTCAGCAAAGTTTCAAGAAACAAATCAATGCATAAAAATAAGTTGCATTTCTATGCATTAATAACAAACTCTCTGAAAAAGAAACTAAAAAAATGGTGTTATTTACAATACCATTAAAAATAATTAAATACTAAGGAATAAATTAAACCAATAAGGTAGAAGATCAACAGTTTCCTGCATTGAAAACTATAGAATATTAATGAAAGAAATTGAAGAAGACAAAAATAAATGGAAAGGAATTCCATTTTTAGAGATTGGAAGAATTAGCAATGTGAAAATAGCCACACTGCCCAAAGAAATCTACAGGTTCAGTGCAATTCCTGCCAAAATTCCAAAGGAATTTTTTACAGAAATAGAAAAAAAACTCTTAAAATTAGAATGAAACAATGAAAAATTCCAAATAGTTAAAGCATACCTGAGCAAGAAGAATAAAGATGTAGACATTATACGTCCCGATTAAAACTATATTTCAAAGGTATGGTAATCAAAACAGTATTGTATTGACATGAAAACAGATATATAGATCAATGAAACATAATTGACAGCTCAGAAAGAAATTCACACATCTGTGGTCAACTAATTTTTTAGAAAGCCACAAAGAATATATAACAAGGAAAGAATTTTCTCTTCAATAAATGCTGTTTGGAAAATTTCATATCCAATATTGGAGCACTATGATTTACATATTCATGCAAATTTTGTATGAACTGTATATTCAATAGAGTACCACTGGATCATGCAAAAGGATAAAATTGGACCCTTATCATCATGCATAAAAATTAATTCCAAATGGATTAAAGACTTAAATATAAATTATGAATCTATAAAACTTGTAGAGGAAAACAGTGGAAAAGCTCCTTGACATTGGTTTTGGCAACGATTTTATGGATTTGACACCAAAAGCATAGGTAACAAAAGTAAAAATAAAAAAGGTGGGGCCATGTCAAACTAAAAATTTCTGCACAGCCAAGGAAGAGAACAACAAAATGAAAAGACAATTATAGAATGGAAGAAAATATTTACAGACCACATAGGCAGTAATGGGTTAATATTCAAAATATATAAAGAACACTTACAACTGAACAGTAAAAAAGCAAAACAAAGCAAAACAAAACAAAATTTTAGACCAAGAGATAGAGTTCAACCAAGCACCTATACATACTGAATTTGTCTGTGGACATAAGTTATGTAATTGACTTGAATACAGGTTGCATTTTGGTTAATTTTAATACATTGATTTAGAACAAGTAAATGGGAACATGAGGGAAATTTTCTTTACTTCTAGTTTTATTACAGTTGCTTAATTGGGCAAATTACATATATTATATAAGTAAGAAAGCAACATACTTTTCCCCTGCTCCCAACATATTTTCTATGCTGTAGTCAAAATTATATTTTTAAGTTAAATCTGATCTTGACCTACTTCTGCTTAATGCCATTCAATGTCACCCAGTTGCACTTAGGATAAACTTTAAATTGTTAATGAAAGCTATTAAGGATTTTGCATTTCATATAAATCTGGCCACTGCTTCTCTTTAGCCTCATATCTTACCCCTACTTACTTTGCATGATATACTGCCACAGGTTAAAATTCCTTCAATTTTAAAACTCACTACTGTATTTTTTTTTCTGATCCATTGCACATAATACTCTTTTCTGCTTATTTGTTGTCCAGTTCATACACATTTTTCAACATCAGTTTAGATGTCATTTACTCTGGGTGGGCTTTTCTGACCCCAAAGTAAACATTATGGCATTCTTTTTATATACTGTTATAATTGCCTGTCCATTTTCCCTCTAGATTGTAAACACAGTATCTTATTTTCTCGCCATGCTTGTTTCTGTATGTATAATTGGAGACCAGAAAGGTTAAGGAAGTTGATCTAGTTCACAGGGATGATAAGTGGCAGAGTTTGGCCCTTTCACAAATTGTTTAATATGTATATATGCATATATATAACTGTTAAACCTTTCTTAGTTTGTACACGATTTTTCTTGTATTTCTAATAGCTAAAAATATCATTTGCTCTACATGTTTTATAGTATATTTTGTGAATATCTGTTTTTCACATGTGTATTATGATCCTGATTTTATGTATATGGCCAAGATGTTTATCAACACATTAAAATAAAATGCTATTTATTTTTATAAAATGCTATTTTTATGAGGATTTTTATAAAAACATAGAGCTCTTCATCATATCATGAAATCAATTGCATTTTTCTGAATACATTATGGATAATTTTCCAGAAATAAATATCCATTTCACATCCATTAAATTGATTAGGAAAATTGAAGTCTCACATATATGGCAGTCACTTAAAATATATTTAAATTTGAAAAAAAGAGGGTTTGTTTTTTTTTTTAGATTTTTATTTATTTATTTATTCGTTCAGAGATAATGAGAGAGACCAAGCACAGCAGGGAGGATGGCAGACAGAGGGAAAAGCAGGCTGAAGGAGAACCAAGTTCCCCACCAAGCAAGGAGCTCCATGCAGGACTTGATCACAGGACCCAGGGATTATGACCAGAGCTGAAAGCAGACACTGAAGCAACTGAGCCACCTAGGCATCCCTGAAAAATCAGAGTTTTTAATAGTTTATTTAAATAACCTTCTTGTGGCAGAGGTTGAAGAGGTTGCTGCCTGTGTTCTCCTCAAGGATTTTGATGGATTCCTTTCGCACATTGAGGTCCTTGATCCATTTTGAGTCTATTTTTGTGTGTGGTGTAAGGAAATGGTCCAATTTCATTTTTCTGCATGTGGCTGTCCAATTTTCCCAGCACCATTTATTGAAAAGGCTGTCTTTTTTCCATTGGACATTCTTTCCTGCTTTCTCGAAGATTAGTTGACCGTAGAGTTGAGGGTCTATTTCTGGGCTCTCTATTCTGTTCCATTGATCTATGTGTCTGTTTTTGTGCCAGTACCATGCTGTCTTGATGATGACAGCTTTGCAATAGAGCCTGAAGTCCGGAATTGTGATGCCACCAACTTTGGTTTTCTTTTTCAATATTCCTTTGGCTATTCGAGGTCTTTTCTGGTTCCATATAAATTTTAGGATTATTTGTTCCATTCCTTTGAAAAAAAAAATGGATGGTATTTTGATAGGAATTGCATTAAATGTGTACATTGCTTTAGATAGCATAGACATTTTCACAATATTTATTCTTCCAATCCAGGAGCATGGAACATCTTCCATTTTTTGTGTCTTCCTCAATTTCTTTCATGAGTACTTTATAGTTTTCTGAGTATAGATTCTTAGCCTCTTTGGTTAGGTTTATTCCTAGGTATCTTATGGTTTGGGCTGCAATTGTAAATGGGATGGACTCCTTAATTTCTCTTTCTTCTGTCTTGTTGTTGGTGTAGAGAAATACAACTGATTTCTGTGCATTGATTTTATATCCTGACACTTTACTGAATTCCTGTACAAGTTCTAGCAGTTTTGGAGTGGAGTCTTTTGGGTTTTCCACATATAGTATCATATCATCTGCGAAGAGTGATAGTTTGCCTTCTTCTTTACTGATTTGGATGCCTTTAACTTCCTTTTGTTGTCTGATTGCTGAGGCTAGGACTTCTAGTACTATGTTGAATAGCAATGGTGATAATGCACATTCCTGCCGTGTTCCTGACCTTAGTGGAAAAGCTTTCAGTTTTTCTCCATTGAGAATGATATTTGCGGTGGGTTTTTCATAGATGGCTTTGATGATATTGAGGTATGTGCCCTCTATCCCTATGCCTTGAAGAGTTTTGATCAGGAAGGGATGCTGTACTTTGTCAAATGCTTTTGCAGAATCTATTGAGAGTATCCTATGGTTCTTGTTCTTTCTTTTATTGATGTGTTGTATCACATTGCTTGATTTGCGGATGTTGAACCAACCTTGCAGCCCTGGAATAAATCCCACTTGGTCGTGGTGAATAATCCTTTTAATGTACTGTTGAATCCTATTGGCTAGTATTTTAGTGAGAATTTTCACATCTGTGTTCATCAAGGATATTGGTCTGTAGTTCTCTTTTTTGATGGGATCCTTGTCTGGTTTGGGGATCAAGGTGATGCTGGCCTCATAAAATGAGTTTGGAAGTTTTCCTTCCATTTCTATTTTTCGGAACAGTTTCAGGAGAATAGGAATTAGTTCTTCTTTAAATGGTTGGTAGAATTCCCCCAGGAAGCCTTCTGGACTTGGGCTTTAGTTTGTTTGGTGATTTTTGATGACTGTTTCAATCTCCTTACTGGTTATGGGTCTGTCAGGTTTTCTAGTTCTTCCTGGGTCAGTTGTGGTGGTTTATATGTCTCTAGGAATGCATCCATTTCTTCCAGATTGTCAAATTTGTTGGTGTAGAGCTGCTCATAGTATGTTCTTATAATTGTTTGTATTTCTTTGATGTTAGTTGTGATCTCTCCTCTTTCATTCATGATTTTATTTATTTGGGTCCTTTCTTTTTTCTTTTTGATAAGTCGGGCCAGGGGTTTATCAATTTTATTAATTCTTTCAAAGAACCAGCTCCTAGTTTCGTTGATTTGTTCTATTGTTT